>NC_073354.2:19985000-20299062 GCF_027580225.2 Misgurnus anguillicaudatus
ACTGCTGCTCTTCAAAGGATCCAGGTGAGTGAAAGGGTTGTGGAGAAGTTCCCAGTCCAGGGGGCCCATCCTAAAACCTGGAAATTGGCAAGATTATAGCCAGTTTGACCACAGCAGGTTTTCATGTATGAGTGGCCAGCATTTGATGAAGTGGTCGTCTATTTTTAGGTCCCATGGGCCAGTTTATGAGGTCACCGTTCAGCCAAAAATGTGCCAGACTGGGCTATTTATGACTTCAATTAGCACAGCAGAAGACCTGTAAGAGCACAGGAAAATGGACAGTAATGATATATTACTGTTATAGAGACATAGTTAGGTCTGGATAGAACGTGTGGCCGCATTACAAAATTCGGCAGAATGCGAACATGCATGGGGGTAAGGGGGCAGCTGCAGAAATCTGATGAAATGAAATCATATTTTTTAGACAGACAGAGAAAGCAAAGCTGAGATGCTCTTCAGTGTCAAAAATATAAGCAAAGAGTCCATCAACTGAAGGGATGTAGTAGCTGAAGCTTATAGTGAAGACATCCATAATAATGGGATCGTGTTTAACATACATTTACATGCAACAGCATCAAAGCACTGAACACACCACTATTGTAAAGGAATAAAGAATGACAGGAAAGTCAAATAATGTGGCATTAAAGGTAATAAAAATTATATTAATGTACTGTGCAAATATTATACAGTATTAACATAAATAAATGAGCACTCATGGTACACATATTGCAGATACTGTAGCTGTAGGTGCTGCTGCCTGTTATCTATTCAATTATATTAAACTTTTATTTGTTTCAGTAAATATTTGTCTCTTTTAATAAAGCTTTCAGCTAGCAATAACACTGTAGTGCTCTTAGCTGTGCTCAGCATATGTTACCATACTGAAATCTATTGCATAGAATTCAGTAGGATTTTCCCACAGCAGACAAAAGCTATAGCATAGATACTATATACATACAAAAAAGATAACGAAAGGTGAAAAACAGAGGACCTGTGTTACTGACAATAGAAAAAGCATGAAATAATAAGCAAGGCTCTCATTTTTTATTTACCACGGCAGACATTTCAAATATGGAACAATGTTTCTGCATGGCTTACTGCCCTGAACCACCAACACAGCAGCAGACATGCTTTGGGTCATACATAATTGCGTCTGTACCGTTTGAGTGGCGAAAGAAGAAAAAAGGAGGGAATGTGTGCACCTCACAGATGGTCAGAGATCCCCGCTGGGTTTCTGTCAGTGTCTGAATGTGACTCATTGCACTTGCTGCCCTCTGGTCTGTGATAGTCTACAGTACTTGTGTCTGTGTGGCTGATGTCTTGCTCTTTCTGCACCACAGGAGTTTATGAGTGACAGGCAGCAGGGTCAGGCCAGATTAAATGCTGTCCTGACGTACGGCGAGCAGCTTAGTAGCGTGGTGGCTGCTGAGAGGGTGGAAGCTATCGGGTCCAAAACGTGTGCAGCCAAAGATGATTGGAGGAGCCTAATGGAAAACTTACAGAGAAGAGAGACGGCCTTACAGGTAGACCTAGGCTGTGTTTGTAGTTAAACACAGCAGTTAAATGTTTTAAGGACAAAATGAATGAAAATTTCTATTTTTGTGGCTTGTCAGTTGTCCTGCCTGAAATAAAATTCATAAATGAATATAAAAAACTTCTTCATATTCTTTTTCGTAATCTTTTGTTGTGGCGCCAGTGTTGGCAGGGCCCTTTGAAAAAGGATTTTGAGTTGAATGTATAATGTTATAATGTGTTGACAGGTCCTGCAGTCTCAGATGCAGGATTTTGAAGCGAGTGTGGAACCTTTGCAAGACTGGCTAAACAAAACTGAGATGAGTGTGCAAGAGAGCAGCGCCCGCCTTCATGATCTGCCAGCCAAGAGACAAGAGCTCACCAAACTTCAGGTATACCTCCAGATTGTCCTATTGACTTAAAACATATCAGTCACTGCTGTTTACAATCCATTTCTCTGTGATCTACTTAGAAAATCTGTGTAATATATAAACAGTATCTGGTTATTACATGCCTGCTTGCCACATAAGTAAATTATTAAATGAAACACATTGATTTAAATAAAAGGCAAACATTCTTGCGAGAAATATGGCAATTTTTTTAATAATATTTTTTAAATAATTTTTGTAATATTATAGGGACACTCCACATTTTTTGAAAATATATGCTCATTTTCCAGCTCCCCTAGAGTTAAACATTTGATTTTTACCTTTTTGGAGTCCATTCAGCTTATCTCACGGTCTGGCGGTACCACTTTTAGCATAGCTTAGCATAATCTATTGAATCTGATTAGACCATTAGCATCGGTCAAAAAAATAACCAAAGAGTATTGATATTTTTCCTATTTAAACTTGACTTTTCTGTAGTTACATTGTGCACTAAGACCGACACTAAATTAAAAGTTGTGATTTTCTAGGCAGATATACAGAAAACATGTTTAGGAACTCTTAAACTGGCGTAATAATCAAGGACTTTGCTGCTGTAACATGGCTGCAGCAAGCATAGTGATATTATGCACTGCCCGCAATATTTTCAGGCGCTGCGTAATATCATTGCTTAGAAAATCGCAACTTTTAATTTTCTGTCGGTCTTACAGTAGTACACAATGTAACTACAGAAGAGTCAAGTTTTAAATAGGAAAAATATCGAAACTCTTTGGTTATGTTTTAGCGCGATGCTAATGGTCTAATCAGATTTAATGGATTATGCTAAGCTATGCTAAAAGTGCTAGCGCCAGACCCGGAGATCAGCTGAATGGATTCCAAAACGGTAAAAATCAAATTTTTAACTGTAGGGGAGCTGGGAAATTAGCATATTTTCAAAAATGTGGAGTGTCCCTTTAATTTCAGTTGTCCTCAGAATGTACCTGTGAAGTATTAGGTCCAAATACCCTATAGATCCTTTATTATACCATGTTAAAAAGGCCCATTTTTTGTGTGCAGGAAAAAGTGCTGTTGCTGTGTGTGTCTCTTTAAATGCAAATGAGCTGCTACTTCCCTCCCTGTTTACTGTTATCTATACCGAAAACATACACTGTTTTTACAGCAATCACCTTACTTCATTATTCATAATGAACATGTAAAAATGAATTATGTAAAGAAGATTGAAAATAGAAATTATGACCTAACTGTGGTCTTAGGACAGTTATGGGCGGATCCTGAGCAAAGTGATGTCAGTTTGCGCAGAAAACCTAAACAGCTTGTTCCCCTGAGACAGGATTTTTAAAGAGGAGCGGGCAGATTTTTATCATTACAGGGTGATTGTATTTGTGTACACAAACAGGTGACACAATTATGTTCAAACATAATGAATAATGAAGTGAATTTCTTTTATCAGGTGACCTTTAAAGGAACAGTATGTAGGATTGTGGCCAAAACTGGTATTGCAATCACCCAACTGGTGGCCAATACACAACATAAACATCAGTTGAGGGCTGCAACTCCACTTTTTAAATGACAATATCCTGGCCAGACCACTGTTGTCAGTGATATAAGTATTTGAAATGAAAATGATTTCTTAATGTCTAGTGACATAACAGGGCCATTTTATGATTAATTGATATAAATTTCTTACATACTGTTCCTTTAAAGGAAAAATTTATTAGAGGATCAACCCCATCAGATGCAACATCTTGTTTTCATGGGGGTCCTCAGAATCATGACCAAACAACATAAAATAACAAAACAATATAATAAGTACAAGCAAAGTATACTTGACAGTAAATACAATTATATAGACTCGAGGAAGAAAAGATAAAATACAACAAAACACACATACACACAAGCTCTCAATATCCCCAACCTTATCCCCATCACATGGAATATGTTTCCAAACATCCAAAAAAACATTTTACATAACACAATAATCCCAGATATTACTAACAAAGTTCACATCGCTGTAAGTGTACTTTTATAATTGAAAACATACACATATACACAGATACATAACATGACACATATCAATGCTAAATCTAAGAAGCTAGAAACATTGACAAGAATTCTGGAGGTACCGGTATGTTAACAAAGGAGTTTGGAACCGAGGAAAAGACGTAAGCGAGCGAATGAATGCAGGAAGTGTGTTCCAGTCACGAGGAGCTCTAACACAGAATGCATTTTTCCCAATTTCTCTCTTAATTCTAGGGACAATAAAAAAATTGAAAAATTACTATTATATATTTGTAGATATTTAGGAAACATTCACGTATCTGTCTCTCTAAAAAACAATGCTCTAGTCAGTTATTTGCTTTTCCATGTCAGAATGTCTGTTTTGGTTTAGGTCTGTGTGATCCCTGCCCACTGCCAGTTTACCCAATATTGGATTTCGACAGCTCGGTTGCCAGTTATCACGGTCGCTTAAATGAGACCATAAATGCGACCTCCGGTGGACGCAATCTTCACAATGAGCTGCAGATTGAGTTATAAAAATCGAAGTGGTTTGTAATTTGCAGAAAACATTGCAAACGTAAAAATGAGCAGATAAACTTATGCTTTCATCATCAGTTGCACTTCTGTATGCGTCTGGCAATTCGAGAGGGGGGCAGGAAAAAAACATTAGTCTCCAATATTTTTTATTTAGGCAGTGGTACCAAGCATTCAAACAATACGGACATGTACTTTGGTTTAATCAGTTGTAAATATGATCTTGTATGTTATTAATTAGGCATATTTCTATTTAATTTATTTGTATTAAATTGCATCAATTGTATCTTTTTCTAACATAACCCATCTGCCAAAAAGGCCACAAAGTATGTATCCAACATTTAATTATCAGATGAAATCAATTAACTGTGGCTCTGGAATTTGCAGCACTTACTCAATTAAACTGGTTAAACAGAAACAGTATAAGATACCACAGAGATAATAAAACAAGCCCTGTCTGTCATTATTGACTCTGCTGAGTCAAGATTTTTTTTACTATGGAGGGTTAAGATGAGATGGAGACCTAATTATTTTTTGTCAGAGCAGCGCTCCTCTAACTGCACTCGGAGAAAAAAAACCCCAATACAGAGGTTCATAATAATATGGAAGAAGAATAGAAGATAAATATTTCTATTTTAGCCTTATCGCAAGATCTTTCAGCTGTATTTTTGTATAACATTGTCGCCTGCTGGGCCCTTTTGTTTGCTACGTCGCCAATTACATTTCCCACAGTGTATCTGTAGTGTGTTGAGGTCCTCTTGAGTGATTATCCAGCCCTCCCCTCTCCCCATTCCCTGCTTTTACCCACTTTTCCTTCTAATCCTTTTATCCCCAGAGTGCTTCCAACATGATAGACTCTATTATCATGAACTGTGTCTGCCTAAATGACAATTTCACACTGCGCTCTTTTTCCATCTAAAAAAAAGAAGCAAGAAATTTGGTTTGGGTGGTCTTTTGTGACCTGATGTATTAAGTGCATTTAGTTAAAATTCTCACCCATCTTATTGGATGTTGCCAAAATCTCATGTTTTTTCAGTATACATGTGATTTTTCATAGCATGAACCCTTCTCTTTCTTTTCCTGTGACCCCTGCTTGCTTTGTGACCCCTGGTTGCTCATCCGCAGAGGTTGCTGGAAGAGATGCGCTCCAGAGAGTCTGAACTGGCAGGGCTAAGAGGGAGAGCACATGGGCTCTGGGATGGTCAGGGTGCTGGAAAGAGTTTTGTGCATCGGGTCTGTCAGCTAGCTGCATGCTACCTGGCCCTGAGCAACCTGATTAAGGTAACCTCCCCTGTGTACTGTATAACTTACCTGTCCTCTGTGCTTGCTTTTTACATTATTACTACTGTCTGTAATAGGGAAATATAACATGCTTGGGTAATAAGAAGATTTATATTGATTTTATTGTTTATACACTCACCTAAGGATTATTAGGAACCTGTTCAATTTCTCATTAATGCAATTATCTAATCAACCAATCACATGGCAGTTGCTTCAATGCATTTAGGGGTGTGGTCCTGGTCAAGACAATCTCCTGAACTCCAAACTGAATGTCAGAATGGGAAAGAAATGTGATTTAAGCAATTTTGAGCGTGACATGGTTGTTGGTGCCACTAGGGCCGGTCTGAGTATTGGTGTGAAAAGGGAAAAACATCCAGTATGCGGCAGTCCTGTGGGCCAAAACGTCTTGTTGATGCTATAGGTCAGAGAAGAATGGTCTGACTGATTCAAGCTGATAGAAGACCAACTTTGACTGAAATAACCACTCGTTACAACCGAGGTATGCAGCAAAGCACTTGCGAAGCCACAACATGCACAACCTTGAGGCGGATGGGCTACAACAGCAGAAGACCCCACCGGGTACCACTCATCTCCACTACAAATAAGAAAAAGAGGCTACAATTTGCACAAGCTCACCAAAATTGTACAATTGAAGACTGGAAAAATGTTGCCTGATCTGATGAGTCTCGATTTCTGTTGTGACATTCAGATGGTAGAGACAGAATTTGGCGTAAACAGAATGAGAACATGGATCCATCATGTCTTGTTACCACTGTGCAGGCTGGTGGTGGTGGTGTAATGGTGTGGGGGATGTTTTCTTGGCACACTTTATGTCTCTGAGTGCCAATTGGGCATCGTTTAAATGCCACGGCCAACCTGAGCATTGTTTCTGACCATGTTCATCCCTTTATGACCACCATGTACCCATCCTCTGATGGCTACTTCCAGCAGGATAATGCACCATGTCACAAAGCTCGAATCCTTTCAAATTGGTTTCTTGAACATGACAATGAGTTCACTGTACTAAAATGGCCCCCACAGTCACCAGATCTCAACCCAATAGAGCATCTTTGGGATGTGGTGGAACGGGAACTTCGTGCCCTGGATGTGTATCCCACAAATCTCCATCAACTTCAAGATGCTATCCTATCAATATGCGTCAACATTTCTAAAGAATGCTTTCAGCACCTTGTTGAATCAACGGCACGTATAATTAAGGCAGTTCTGAAGGCAAAAGGGGGTCAAACACAGTATTAGTATGGTGTTCCTAATAATCTTTTAGGTGAGTGTATAACACTCAAATCTTGTGGACTTTGGTTTCAGTTGTCCTTTTTCTCTAGTGTACAGTATGTTTAATTGTGGGATTCTGTTTATATGCATTTAATTCAGTTTAAGTAAATTGACTTTGAATTAAATTATTTTTTGAGAACAGATCATAAATAATGTAAGGTTTTGCAGAGTTCAATTTAAAGGGTTAATCCCCAAAACTTAATTCAATTTAGTTTGATTCATATTCTATCCTCAATCTTTGTTTGACACTTCAAATATGTTAAAAAAGAATTATAAATAGTCTATAAAATAAAAAAAGACATTTTATGTAAAATTGTGAAAGGAAATGGTGCAGCTGTCACTGGGGCAGTACCCTTTTAAGGTCCCATGCAAACCATTAATAAATTAGCTGGGTTATTTTAAAGCCATGTTGGGTAGATACTGAACAGAACACACCGCTGGGTTAAAAATGACCCAATGCCTGGTTTTTTAACCCAACAGCTAGGTTATTGTAACCCATGGTTGCATTATAACAACCCAACATTGGGTCATTTTTAACCCAACATTTGGGTAATTGTAATCTGTCCAATATTTACCCATTATCGGTTAAAAACAACCCAGCCATTTTTAGAGTGTAGTATGTACCATAAGGTACAGATAAGTATACATTTGGTATCAATATATACATTTAATGTACCAATATATACATCTGATGTACTAATAGGTGCAAAGCTGTACTTTTAAAAGGCTAAGGCCCCAGTGACAGCGCACTTCTAAAAGATATGTTCTACAGCACTTGCATTATGCTTATGACATAGACAGCTAATTTATTGATGGTTTGTACTTATCTTTTCTTCGACTATTTTCCAGTTTTCCACTTTTTCTTGACATCATGTTTGTGTCTCCTGCAGGAGAAGGTGTCCAGGGTAGAGCGAGTTGTGGGAGAACATCAGCTTTTCTCACATGGGTTGCAGGAACTTCAGAACTGGGTTTCAGAGTCCCAACAGGTCCTCAAGACCTGCAGATCCCTCACATCTGACAAGAGTGTCCTCATCACCAGAATGGGCCAGCTTGAGGTACATTTATTATTAAAAAATACATTTGTTGTGATACTGAGGCCAGAATTAACCAGCCCAGTTATGGAAACATTAAGCATATAGCAATAAACTACCGTTTCTACCACCTGCTCTTTTATGTTAGTTTATATCAGGTGTAACAAAATTCCTTATCGATTTCAGGCTCTACTGACAGCCTGTCAGGGAAAAGAAATCCAGCTAAAGATGCTTATCACCAGAGGAGAGTCTGTCCAAAGAAACACCTCAGCTGAGGGTGTACCAGTGGTACGCAAGCAAATCCAAGACCTCAAAGACTCGTGGGATTCACTCTTGTCAGCATCCATACAGTGTAAAAGGTCGGACAGCTTTCTGCAGCCCGCACTTAAACCTAAATGCTTTGATTGGATGTACAGTATTCTGTTCGGATATTTGTGTCTTAGGTTATGTTGTGTTATTTGTTGTGTTTACAGCCAGCTGGAAGGTGCCTTGTCGCACTGGACCAGTTACCAGGAGGATGTCAGTCAGTTTGAGAGCTGGATGGAGCGAGTGGAAGAGAATCTTGGAAACTCCGACAAACACTATGCTGAAATGAGAGACAAGACTGCCAATCTGGGCCGTGCCAAGGCAACTAAAACTTTTAAATTGATTAGAGAATTGGAGCATCTCCTTCTGCCTTTAGGGATTTTTAATATATTCCAACTGAGTTGACTCATACTGGAAATTTTCAACTAAATGCTTTGTTTTTTATGTTGTACAGCTCCTCTATGAGGAAGTTCTCAGCCATTCCAGCCCCTTACAGACGATTGCTACCAAGGGTTCCAACATGGTTGAACATACAGCCACCCAGCAGGAGATTCAGAAACTCAATGAGAAATATACAACAATCAAAGATAAAGCAAAGGTATGCATCATGCTTTATCTACACTAGATGTGTTTAGTTATATTAGTCAGCCAAATGTTCCATAATGATCTTTACAAAGAGTCCATGAGATTTTACTATAGCATATATATATATATATATATATGCTATGGTGTTTCAGGCATCTGTCAGTAAGGCAGAAGAGTTGGTTCTTCTCCATCAAGAGTACCAGCGAGGATTGCACATGTTTGAAGACTGGCTGGAGCAAGAACAAAGCAGCCTGGCTCTTCTATCACCACTGGATGAAGATATTAATTCTCTGGAGAATAATTTAAAAGAACTGCAGGTTAGTTTAGTGATATTTTTTTATCCCAGTTGTTCTTGTCAAAACATATAGTACTGTGCAAAAGTCTTAGGCCACCACCACCAGCTTTGATGTTTTAGCAAAGTTTTAGGGCTCTATCATACAGCCAGCGGAATGCGCGAAGCAAGTGTGTTTTGCTAGTTTCAACCTGGCGCAATGATCATTTTCACGTTAAGCGCCACATTGTTTAAATAGCAAATGCATTTGCGCCCATGGGCGTTCTGGTCTGAAAACGAGGTGTGTTCAGGTGCATTGTTGGCGCGTTGCTATTTTGAGGCAACTAAAATAAACTATGCCATTGACCAACAAAAACCTAGTCTAAAGTCAATGGCGCAATATGTTTTTTGTTATTTAAAGAGCGCGTTAGTATGCGCCTATAAATGGGAGGACAACGCGGTTTTGCTTATCACACACATGGATGCGCAGCAGCACAAAAAAGCTTTTAAATATGAAAGATTAAAGGATTAAAATGTAAAAGATTATTATTGAGTCTCTTGGACATAAATGAGGACTAATTACGAGACGTTAGAAGGCGTAAAGAGCTGCTTCACCTGTAGCCTGGTAAGTAAATAAATGCTTTGCTTTAAACATGCATCTATTTTTAAATGTTTTTTAAATGCTACCCTACAGATTTATTGTATATGATGAGGATGTACCTGTGGATATGATGAGATGAGAAACATTTTGAGTAATGCTTTTTAAAAATTGGCGCTGTCAAGTGCTGAAACGCTACGGCTCTCGCACGTTTGTAAATTCTTTATCTCTTGTTTGTATTTTTAGAGTACAAATCTTTTCTTGCATATTTACAATTATTTTATGAGATTACAATGATTATGTAGGATATTAATACATTTACAGCAATTAAAAGCCTGCTATTTGTACGTCTATGACTGAAATAAAGGCTTTTAAAGGTTTAATTACCAAAAAACCAACACATTTTTTTAACATTATTCTTAAACTGGGGGTCCTCTTCCTCTGCTTAGTTTTTCAGTTTACAAAGTCCATCATCTAAATAGGGATTAGACATAGCGCCAGCGCAACTGGCTTTTAAAGGGGATGAGAGCTAAGACTCTCATTGGTTTATTGCACGTTACGCCCAAAACACACCCATTACTCATTATTAGAATATGAACAACCCTTTTCGACTGTGCGCTCAGCGCACAAACCATTTTTCCCATCGTTCAATTAGCAAAAGCGGCATCATACACACCCATTTAAACTGTGTGCAGTGCTCTTTAGACAATGCGCTTAGATCGTTAAAATAGGGCCCTTAATGTCAAAGTTTTAAATACCGTTGCAAAAACAACACATCTAATGGTGGAGTGGTGGCCTAAGACTGTATATTCTTGGTCATCATTCTGAACCCACCTGATTATTTCCAAGCTTGGAGGAAATTATGCAAAAAAATGTTTGTTCTTTGTCTAAAATCTCCAGATACTCCAGTCTCATTGTCCAATAGGACATAACTTGCTCAGCTCAGTTCTTGCAACTCGAGAAAGGGTTATTCCTTGGGGTGCTCCTCAAATTGAGGATCGGGCCTTGGAAACAGCCCAGACAGAATGGCAGGGTTACCAAGACCGTCTTGGCGAAACTAAAGTTCTGGTGGAGCAGGCCCTTGCCAGAGTTCAGCAACTAGAAGGTCTATTTCAAAACCTGGACCAGTGGTTATTAGACATGGAGCTCAAAGTCAAAGTAAGACGCCATCGTCGCTCTGATGTCACATCAAAGGAGGCCCAGCTACAGAATTTAAAGGTAGATGCTACTGTAAATAATATTTCAAATTTCAAATGTTTTCAAAGATTCTCACATTATTCTGTTTTTGAAGCGATGGCAGATTGAAGCTGCTCAGCGTCAGACTGAGGTGGAGGGACTGAGCGCTCTTGCTCAGCAGATTGTAGAGGATGCTCACGTCAGTGGTCGGATCAGTACCAGGGTTACCCAGCTCACTGCACGCTACCATGCTTTGCTACTACAGATACAGGCAAGTCATTAATAGTTCACCCACATTTCTATTGAAATATAATTTTGAAAATTTTGACCCTGTCTATCTAAAGTAGTTTTTTGTGATTTATTGTTTTCTACATAAAATCATCCTACATAATCTAAAGAGCATTCTGTGAAAATATAACCTTGATATCTTTAATATTGACTCAGTAAGGCCATGGCAAAGATTGAAATCAATGTGAAATCTATGTTTCTAACTGAAAATGAAAATGTTTCTAACTATAGCCTGGATTTCAAAGATCACAATCACACAAGATTGTTTTTATTTTTACATTTTTAGGGCCAGATTTACTAACAGCTTGTGCTAGCGCAACCATCATTTTGTTGATAAATAACGACTGTCGGGAAAAGGTGGGGTCTAGTTATTTTTGCGACTGACCTTATTGCATATCCATTTCTAGGAGTTTCCCTATCAGACGCAAAATTTATCGGAGGAGAGTATTTAAGTGATTTACTAATGTTGTTGCATGTGATATAACTGGTATTTGCGCCATTATTTAATGCCGAAAGAAAGCATGTCTTAAATTATTTTGTGCTTGAAATGGCTGCAGTTTTTGCTAATAGAAGAGGCATCACAGAGATCAAAGAGAGTGTGGTACAAGGGAGAGTTTTTTTTAACACGTAACAGTTTATTTGAAATGCTAGAGGAACATATTATTTAAAAATATTGTTTGCCAATATTTGCTGGAGGAAATCTTCTTGTAAACGTTTTTTGTCCTCCAGTTCTTTTCATTGTACTATGGCTTCATTATCTGGGATTTCTCACCCTTCATTTTCAGCTGACATATCCGTGGTGCTAAACTCAAGCGCATCAGGTGTTAGTAGATCACCTGCACATAAGAATCATCAGCTCTGCTTATTTGCAACCCTGAACTAATTTGCGCTGTTCATGGTGCGCCTGTGCTATTTAATTTGCACATATTTAGTAAATAATCCGCTGATATTAACACTTCCATCTGAGCTTTTTTGGGATTGCGCTAATTTGCCCTGTTTAGTAAATTTGGCCCTTCATGTTTTATGTGTAATGCATGTTGCATGTGTAATGCAATTGCATTGTGAAAGGCAACCAAACACATTTTTCAAAATGTACTGTAAGTTTGTTTAGAAAAATTCTGAATAGTTTGGAATGAGTAAACGATGATGTAAACTGTACCTTTAATGCTTTTTTACTTACTGATATCTGAGAATTTAGTCAGTATCATTCAATATATGAAGAGTTTGGTTCCAAAACGCCATTTTTAATAAAAAATTTACCGCCAAGTCAATTCTTAATTTTACGCAAAATCCAATTTCCGCCATGTTATTCTGTAATTTTTTCTCCCTTTCTTTCCAAACCGTGACAAACGGCAGTCCTCCTTCTCTGCAGAATGAAATAAATCCACTCAACAAATCACAACGCACCATTCCACACATTGTAAACAACAATGGCGGCGCTTTGAATACACACAAAATCCTAGTTTTCCTCATCTACTTTGTTGTTCCTGATCAACAAACAAACAAAAACAAAATAGTAATTTTTATGGCATTGATAAACCTGTGCTGTTTTTTTGTGGCGGGGAAGAAACGGAAGCCATCAAAATCGAATTATTAACGCAAGAAGCACTCGGGCGAGGGAAAAATGCCGGCTGTTGCTTGTTCTCCCATGACAGCATCAAGCTTCTGTCATGCTAACACATTGACCCCAGCGGATCTTATGAAAAACGTTCAATTATTTTACGCAAAGTCAACAAAAATCGAGCAGGACCAAAACATTTTACAGCTAATCGCCGTCAAAAAAAGTTCAGCGACGACGTCCCAAGGATGACAGCAGCAATGACAGTGTTCTTAATATGAGAAAGTAAGTGAAGAGTTTGGTTCCAAAACGCAATAAATCCATTTTGACAAATTTCGGTAAAAACGTGTTTTCTATACCAAGAAAGTGACAAGATGAAAACCACTCTTTTCTGTTACAAACTTTCACATAGCATCTTTAGGTTATAAAAACATAAAAAATTCAAATCCATAACTTGATTTTCAAAGATTTATTATAAAAACAAATTATTTTTTCCACAAAATGCAATAAATCCATGACAGTTTTTTATTTCAAAATGCTATAAATCTATTAAATCGATGTATAAATGTGCATTCATCTTTACCATTTTATATTTTTTTAGTTGACTAGTGGTATACAATGATTAAAAAATAAACATTAATGGCATTAACCAAAACACTTACTTTGTTATATTAAGAACACATTGCTGCGGTTATACTCGTCTCTTTACATTTTCACAGCGATCATCTGTAAAATGTTTTGGTCCCGCTCGATTTTCGTTGACATTGAGTAAAATAATGTAAAGTTTTCATAAGATCCTCTGGGGTCAATGTGTTAGCATGATAGGCTTGATGCTGTCGGGAGAACAAGCAACCGAGTGCCTCTCGCGTAAATTATTAGCTGTTGATGGCTTACGTTTCTTTCCCGTCACAGAAAACCATCACAGGTTTAGCAATGCAATTAAAGTATTATTTTGTTTTGTTTGTTGATCACGAAGTACAAAGTAGATGAGGAAAACTAGGACTCCGTGTACTCAGCGCGCCGCCATTGTTTGTTTACATTGCGTGACTGGTGGTCTGTAATATCAGGAATGGATTTATTGTGTTCTGTAAAAAATGAGGAGTGGCGTTTGTTGCATTTTGGGGAAAAAGGGAGAAAAGATGACAGAATATCACGGCGGGTATTGGATTTTGCGTAAAATTAAGAATTTACTTTTAACTACTGACCTGATATAATACTGATTTTGGCAGTAAATCATTTTTTTCAACAATGGCGTTTATCGCGTTTTGGAACCAAACTCTTCAAGTGTTTTGATTAATGCCATTAATGTTTATTTTTTAAATCAGTGTATACCACTAGTCAACTAAATGAATATAACATGGCAAAGATGAATGCACATTTATACATTGATTCAATAGATTTATAGCATTTAAAAAAACTTGGTTATAATCAGTTTTTATAATAAATCTTTGAAAGTCAAATTAGGGATTAGAATTTTTTATGTTATTATAACCTAAAGATGCTATGTGAAAGTTTGTAACAGAAAATAGTGCTTTTCATCTTGTCACTTTCTTGGTATAGAATACAAATTTTTACCCCAATTAATCAAAATGGATTTATTGCGTTTTGGAACCAAACTCTTCATATATACTCCATATTTGTTTTTTATACTATGCCACTGCACCTCATCAAAACATTTGTAAAAAACACTATAAATCAGATCCTTCCGTATGTATTATCTATGTATAATAGCGTCTGTTTAGTAAAACCTTGGTGTCATTGACTCACCCTCTACTTTGCTGCCAAAACACACTGATGAGTCTAATTCCACAGCCGTCTAAACTTTGGAAGCTGTCCAGCGAGGTAAACCAGCTCTTGTTTATTTCCATACTCCCTCTAGGAGGACAAAAATAAAAGCCGTGGTGGAAAATCAATGTCTGTTCCACGTCGAGACCTAAGCTTGTAATTAAACAATATACGAGCCAATCTTGCCCATCAATCGGTGCTGCTGTTTCATGGCAACAGAGGAATTGTTTTTAACACTTGCTCTAACACCTCTCCTTTATGCCCGCTTCTGTCTAACATGCATACATACACACACACGCCAGCTGTGACACAAAAGAAAGGATGTAATTATTCTGTGAGAAACAACCGGCCATTGCGTGTGCTACAGCGAAGGGCCATTCTATATTAGTTGCGTGCTCAGCACAGCGAAAAGCGTTAATTGGTGCCATGCTCGTGAGGGATCTGCATGTCAAGTGAAGAATGCGGTAAAATAGCTCAGCCTCAAGCCCCCGCAGCGAATGGTCACGAGTGTGCAACATTGGATCAATCAAAACACTACATGCTGCTGTTATAGAGAAAAATGAGTGTTCTGGACAATGAGCCTTTCAAATTGTCTCCTTTGTCATTTAGGAGACCCTCAGACAGCTCCAGGAGGAGACGCAGAGCATCACAGAGGCTCAAAATGCCCTCAGGATCTTCTCTGATTGGCTGTGTGGTGCAAGGAAGAATTTAAATTTTTTTACTGAGAAAAATGAGGCCCTTGACCGCGTCACCATGGAAAAGAAGATGAAGAGGCTGGAGGTATGGAATGAGGTTTTGTTCATCATTTATAAACAGACTACTGTACATGTGATTGACATAATCATTAATGCCCAGACTGACATATCTAGACATATGTTTTCTATGTATCTATATACTTCCATACAGTATATACTTATTTATACATACAGTACATACAGTATTGTGTGTGAGTGTTTTTGATTTCATTTCATTGATTTCACTATTCGTCTTAGTCTCACTCAATCAATATCTCAGTCAATAAAGATATAAAGGTTATGTTCTTTGCACTGCAAAAAATTATTTTCAAAAAAATTCTTAGTATTTTTGTCTTGTTTTCAGTAAAAATATCAAGATGTTTTTTTCTTGATGAGCAAAACGACTTAAGAAAATAAGTCTAGTTTTTAGACCAAAAATATCAAGTTTAAGTGATTTTGTGCGTAAAACAAGCAAAAAAAAACTGCCTATGGGGTAAGCAAATTTTTCTTGAATTTAGTGTTTAAGAAAAATGTTCAAGATTTTTTTATTTTTTTTGTTTCAATGCAATTTAAAATCCCAGTTTCAACGCAGCTTCAAATGGCTCTAAACGATCCCAAACGAGGCATTAGGGTCTTATCTATCAAAACGAAGAAAAATAAAAAATATGCACTTTTAAACCACAACTTCTCATCTTGCACTAGCCATGTGACTCGCCAGCGCAACCTCACGTAATGCGAAAGCACGTCGAAAGGTCACTACCGCCCCAGTGTTTACAAGTGTGGAGAAAGAGGATTGTTACGACGTTGTTGTATGTCGAATGATACTAATTAATAGTTTTTGTCCATTTATTGTCTAAAATGGTCCGCAAATGTGTGTGTCATATATTTAACACGATACCTTTCGGGTCCTTTTGCATTATGTGACTAGTGCAAGATGAGAAGGCTAGTGCAAGATGAGAAGTTGTGGCTTAAAAGTGCATTTTTTTTTGCTCAAAATAACAATCGTTTTGATAGATAAGACCCTTATGCCTCGGTTGGGATCGTTTGAAGCTGCGTTGAAACTGCATTTTTTAACTGCATTAAAAACTGTTGGGGTCCATAAAGTCTATTAAAGTGAGAAAAATCCTGGAATGTTTTCCTCAAAAAACGTATTTTCTTCTCGACTGAAAAAAGAAAAACATAAACATTTTGGATGACATGGGTGTAAGTAAATTATCTGGATTTTTTTAAGAGGACTAATCCTTTAATACTGATGTCTGGTGAAAATTTCATATGAATATATATATATTATAGAAAAAGATGAACAGATGAACTGTATTATGTGGTTTAGAGCTATTGATTTGGCCTGATTGCGCGCAGACACACACACACTACAGACTTTTACTCTCAATGGGCCTGGCACAGTTTTGTGCCCATATTTGAGACTGTAAAACCAGTGCATGTGTGTGTGTGTTCGCACATGTGTGAGTCTCTTTGTGTTGACATATTGATTATATCCCAAAGAAGACAGAGCAAAATTGCTTTAGTGCAACTGCACCCTACGTGCACACATACACATACATACACATCCACCTCACGTACTCCCCCACTGTGAGATCTGAGATGAAGGATCGGTCTGTCTGTGGAACCTGCTGGCACAGACTGTGTAATTGATGCAATGCCCTTACAGCTTCAGCATCACATACACACTCTGCTTTCACGCACACATGCATGCATGCATACACAGTGCCCGCATCTACTGCTAATTTGGTTTAGGCTTATATAATAGAGCCCATGTTGTTAAATCAATGGCAGTGCACATACGGTAAGAGCAAAGTCACATGATGATGTTTTACACACACATGTGTGCACTCTGCTAAATGGCAGCAATATATTTCTGAAGTAATAACCATCCAATTAAATATACATTTCTTCCACAGTCCAGTTCGTGTTGTTCTGTAGCCCAATTATCTTTCCTCTTACATTGTTCTGCATCAGTGACTTTTCACTTTTTCTTTTTGCGCTTGGAGATCATCATTAAAACATTGGGTCTCCTTTCCCTGTCAGTAGCCCAGCAGTAGCCGCAAACTCAGTTGCTGACAGCCTCCTATGTACTACTCTTTATACAGCCAACAGTCTGATATCATATCAAGATGCTTAAAGGTAAAACGCTAAAGAGAGTAGGAGGGGCTGAGTTTTCTTGTTGCTGGGGAAACCCCGCTGTGCCAGCCTAGATAATTGGGACTTCCTTTCATTTCTCTGACCGGGGCTGTGCCAGGGCTCCGCACACAGGTGTCAGGAGCCTGGCAGGCTTCAAAGCGCCCATCAGAGGTCCACTTCAGAAGTGCACACTCACAACCTGAAACTTACATGAATAGAGGAGATCAAAACCCATCATGAGCAGGACATACATGTCTTGGTAGCACACTGGGGAAGGCACATCTTCTTTTTGGCTTCCTAATTTATTGATTTTTTTGTTTGTTTGTTATTGTTCTTTTTGTTGTCTTAAAAGAAGAATTTTAAGGAATATATTTTGCAGTCTCTCCAGAGGGAGATGGATCATGGTCATAGTTTGCTCAAAACACTTCGAGAACGTTCAGAGCAGGCCATATCTTTTCTGGATGACCCTGGAGCATCTAAGCTAGAGAGGGATGTGGAGATGGGGCGATCACAACTTGAAGAGGTTATACTGGGGCTACAGGAAGAACATGCAACCTTGGAAAGGAGCATTGTGCTCTATAAAGATTTCCAAGAACGCTACAAGAGTCAAATGCAGTGGCTTAGGGAGACCCGAGCTCTGCTCAGCTCCACTGTAGAACCCAGGGCAGAACTTTACCAGAGAAAAGCACAGCTGGCTAAATATAAGGTAGGAGATCTGTTCGAGTTTCCCTTTTGTGTCACATTCAAAATCGTTTGACAGCTTTGTTAATAAATAATGCACAATCTTCTGTTTGTAAATGTTTTTGTACATTTTGAATTGTGCCGGATGTGTCCAGGCTGTGGAGCAGACATTGTTGTCGCGTGATTCAGCTGTGAGCTTCGTTCTAGAGAAAGGAGAAACTCTGCTGACGCTCCTCCACTCCCCTTCCATAACAGACAACCTGACTAGATTACAGACGGACTATCAGGAGCTGTGCTGTTCGGCACGTGTAAGTGCACATTTGCAGCAAAAGTGCTTTACCCAAAACTAAAGTCGTAAACATACGGGTAAAGCATTTAACACTTTGTCTAATATTTTCACATGCTGATTATGCTAGAGGTCATTAGCATAGGAAGAGTTTGGTTCCAAAACCCAAAAAACGCCATTTAAATCAGTATTATATCAGGTCAGTATTTAAAAGTAAATTCTTAATTTTACGCAAAATACAATATCCGCTGTGTTATTCTGTCATCTTTTCTCCCTTTTTTCCCAAAACGCAATAAACACCACCTCCTTTTCTGCAGAATGCAATAAATCCACTCAACAAATCACAGCACACCATTCCACGCATTGTAAACAAACAATGGCGGGGCGTTGAATTCACGGAATCTTAGTTTTTCTCATCTTGTACTTCGTGATCAACAAACAAACAAAAACAAAATAATACTTTGATGGCATTGATAAACCTGTGATGGTTTTCTGTGACGGGGAAGAAACGTAAACCATCAACATATAATAATTTACGTGAGAGGCACTCGGGAGACGGAAAATGCCGGTTGCTTGTTCTTCCGACAGCATGAAGCTTCTGTCATGCTAACACATTGACCCCAGGGGATCTTATGAAAAACTTTGAAAAATGTTAAGTGATGACGTCCCAAGTATAACCGCAGCAATGACAGTGTTCTTAATGACAAAGTAAGTGTTGGTTAATGCGATTAATGTTTATTTTTTAATCAGTGTATACCACTAGTCAACTAAATGAATATAAAATGGCAAAGATGAATGCACATTTATACATTGATTCAATTGATTTATAGCATTTTGGAAAAAAAACTTGTCATGAATTTATTGCATTTTGTGGAAAAAAAATTCAGTTTTTATAATAAATCTTTCAAAATCAAATTATGGATTTGAATTTTTTTATGTTTTTATAACCTGAAGATGCTATGTGAAAGTTTGTAACAGAAAATAGGGGTTTTCATTTGGTCACTTTCTTACTTTCTTAAAACACGTTTTTACCTAAATGAGTCAAAATGGATTTATTGTGTTTTGGAACCAAATTCTTCATATACAAATCTTCAAAATGCCCAGAATTTAAAACTAAATAATATGGACTTTAGGGGTGAAGTACATGTCCCCCTAGGCTTTTTAATATTAATGTGGAAGCTTTTTGTGCTATTTACTAAAAGATGGCATCCACGAACTGTGTAGTCATTATATAATTCATCACACGCTTGCAGCTGTCGGAAGCCGCAAGACCATTTCAAGCTTTGTGTTTATTATAGCTGCTTTAGTTTGAGTGCTTGCAAATGTCTTAATCAATTATATGGTTGAAATGTACTTCCTAAGACCCATGTTCAAAGACTGGAGGGCCATGTGAAGAAACAAGAAGCGTACCACAAAGAACTTCAGGAAATCGAGCGCTGGCTGCTGCAGATGTCCAGCCGGATGGTGACACCTGACCCATCATCGAGCGGTGGCCTGGAAGCTGCCACTCAGCAGCTAGCCACACATAAGGTGACCAGTAATAGGGCTTTACAGAAGAACAATATACCTCAAATAACCAATTAGACACCCACAGTTTTTACCTAAATAAAAATGATTTTCTCTCCTGTCTAAAGCTTGTAGGAAGGATTTGTAATGTAAACTCACGTGAATTTGTTTGCACATATTGTCGCCTCATTTCAGGCAATTATGGAGGAGATCGCAGGCTTTGAGGAGCGTCTGGCTGTGCTGAAGGAGAAGGGAGAGGAGCTTTTGTCCGGTTGCAGCGATCGCCTCCAGGCTCGACTTCGCCAGCAAATACAGAATCATCAGCAGGGTGCAAAAGACAGATACTCAGCCATCTGCAGCACTGCCCAGCGTGTGAGTCCTCTTGCCAACACACCGTAACTAGACCTACATTGTTTGTGCTCAAACATTGGATAAATATAGAGTTTTTATGACTGTGATTCGGGTAAAAAGTATTGAAACATTATTTCCCCACTAAGTTATTTCTAGTTAATTCTTCAACAATGTGAGCTGTGTTAAAGTGTTAGTGGTCATTATTATTAATGTATAATTTCCAGTTATTATTCCAGTGTCATTTTGTGTTTTGCGATTTTCCAGCATACTCAAGTATGCCAGTTTATTTCTGCGCTGCCAAAACCTCCAGATTATTTTAATCCACCCTGTCTGGCTTCCTATTGGCACCAACTGCAGTGTTGACAAAATACTCCAATGCATTTGTATTTTAAATCAGATTAGATCAACCCTTACCAGGCGGTCACTAAACCGGAGAGGCCTGGCAATGAAATGCTATTGACATATTGACTCGTGCATACCAGCATCATTTCGAGAAGACTATCAAAAGGCACTAACAAATAATTTCTCATTGAAAGCGTATCATTAAAGCTGATGGCAATGAAAGCGAGCACAACCCCCCATTAGCAAAGCGTCACTCCCTCCCTACAGCTCTTGCTGTATCCCATCAAAAGCTGCCACCTGCTTTCTACTAAGAACCCTAATCACATGCACCCCTAATATGGCAACCGATAGCCACTTTCTGCCATCTGACGCATTGCCTGCTCAGTCGCTTCCGTACGAACCACCTAGTCTATTAATACCTCACCCCATTCCCAGTGCCAGTTTATTTTGCACATCAAACCCAAATCAGTCAACACAACCTCAGACACTAATACAACCCCTCCTTTTCTATTTACTAGTTTTGACCCCCTGTGAATGTCTCGTGCCAAACAATGCCAGAACAATGCCACCCTGTAAATCCCGCCACCTGGCAATCTGGTCAATGAGTTCCGCAGTCTGCACGTGCCCTGACAAAACCTGCCAAAACTCGTCGTCTGCCAAAGCAAGCCGGTCTTTGCCTGCCCCCCGTGAGGGCTTTTGAATTATGAATGTCAATCAGCGTCAGCTTTTCTGCTCACGGGATTAGACATGCCAAAGCATTCAACACCTGTCAAATGGGCTTTGCTTTTTTGTGACCCAGGGTGTCCCACTCTTGTCATTTTTTTCTTAAATATGCTGTTAATATCTGTCATACTGTTATTAAACAGTTTTTAAAATACACTATGATTTTTTTCCCAGTAAATGGAGCATGTGATGTTATATTATGATTTGCCTCAGGTTTTAATGGTATTGTTTGTATTGTCACTATTTAAATGGTACACCATTTTTTTTGGGGGGGGGGCATTTTACCTTAATTTCATAGACAGTAGGAAAATATAGGATGGAGTGAAATGTACAAGATTGGCAAGGGACCTCGAACCGGGATTTGAACTCGGATCACCGAAAGTACTTCTGCACCATATAGTACAGGGGTGGGCATTCCTGGTCCTGGAGGGCCACTGTCATGCAAAGTTTAGCTCCAAACCCTAGCCAAACATACCTGAAAAATCTAATCAAAGGCTTTAGGATGACTTGGAAATGGAATTCAGGTGTGTTTGATTAGGGTTGGAGCTAAACTCTGTAGGACAGAGCCATCGGCTCGTACTTGCACATGTTCCCAGCAGGCATATGACCGACCTTCAACGTTGAAATGTGGTTGAAATAATGTCAGTTCTTCAACGTTGTTTGAAAATTGATTCAACGGTGAATCAACGTTGAAATGCTAGCTGGGTTTTTATCCAAAGTGCGTTAGAGTGTATTCAAAATGACTGGAACCCATGACCTTAGCATTGCTAGTGCCATGCTTGAGCCACACTATATTCAATGTGGTTCTGTTTGTACAGGTGTATCAGAGTTTGGATCGGGAACTGCAGAAGCATGTTAGTGTGCGGGATACTTTGCAGCAGTGTCAAAAGTGGCTTTCCAATGTGCATGAGGAGATGCAGCATCCTGTGCATACACCACACTGCCTACAAGAGGCCTTGGCACAGGTATACATATTACTTTAATTTGTATATGTAGCTAAGTTTTTCCATAATAAGTAAATTGGAAAGCCAGATAACTATACAGTTTATACCACAGACTATACTGTATATCTTATTTGGTTTCTGTGGGTTTCTTAAATCCCCTATTAGATGAAGCAAGATCGAACTCTACAGGAGCAGGCTAGTACATACTTGCAGCTGGTGTGCTCCACCTGTGATCTATCAGATGGAAAGGTGCAAGAGACGGCTGCTGAGATACAGGAAGTCAAACTTCAGGTGAGCGCCTCATGGCTGGTCAACTCTTTTTAAATCTATGTACTTTAAGGTTAATAGGCATTGAAATGCTTTAGGCATGCAAATGTGTTCATTTTTCTTTATCAAAAACATTTTTCCACATTTTTGGAATGGTTTCATACTGTATTCAGAGTAATCTTATGGAATGGTTATGTAAATAAACATTAAACATTTTGTCTTTAGATATACACTTAAAAAAACTTTAAAATACTGACTGATACCCTTTCACCTGAATGCAGATTGAGGAGAGGATGTTGGAATCCCAGGATCAAGCAGACCGCTGGAGGGAGATCAAGGACTTGCGTTCTAACCTTGAATGTCGTCTCCTTGAGTCTGAACAACTCCTTCAGAGCCTGTTGAGGAGGCCAGCTGAGCTTGAGCCAAAAGTTGCCCAAAACCAACTGGAACAGGCTCAGGTAAGCAAGAGCTTTGTAACCAAATGACAACCTTGTGAAGACATAAATGAGTACCCATTTTAATTTAATAATGCATGAAGACACATACAGTGTTTGTTCATTAGTTTGTCAGTGGCTGTCTATTGTGTATTGCTGAAAGCTCTCGTGGCATTTGCCCTCTGTTACATTTCCTGGCAGGAAGCTTGATTCATTAATAAAGATTTCTCTCCAGATTACTCGTGTGTTGTAATTATAGATGTGAAAATTGCTTTGTCAGTGCCTGTAATAACAGCGTCCAGGCAGACCCCTTTATTGTGTGTAAAAATAAAAGATATTACGATCTATAAATGTGCTAAGAATCATCAACAATAGAATGAATGAAATCCTCAATTACCTCAAAGCTCAATCTCTGCCAGCAGCACAGAGCATCGTCAAGAGATGTCCATTTGGCAGGATATCAAATAAAGACAGGCAGCATTTAATAATAACACCCTGTATTACTTGTCACAAAGGACTTTATCCAGGAGATGCGAGCCAGGCAGGTTGAGCTGACCCAGTTGAGAGAGAGCATTAATAGGCTAACGGCTGGTCAGGAGTCCCCGGAGCTTATGGAAGTTGGACGTCTGCGCTGTGCTTGGCTGGATTTGGGCAGACAGGCTGCACAGCTGCTGGAACAAAAGGAGGAGGATCTACTGAGGAGTGGGGACTATCATGACTGCATGTGCATGGTGGAGGAGTTATTTGACCATATGTCCAAGAAATGGGATCAATTAGCCAGGCATGAAACATTCACTTTCAAAATTTGTAGGACATATTAGCTCTTGATAGTTGCCATGTGTTTTTGATGATCTCCTGTACTTCTTTTTCAGGGGAGACATTGAGAGTACAGCTGAGTGCCTTGATGCCTTAAAGAGGTTATCCACCGACTTGCAGGACCAGAGATGTGTCCTAGATGATCTGAGAAATAATAGGCATGGGATACTGCCTCGTCTGAGCTTAAGGGACAGGGACCTGGTTAAAGAGCAAGTGGGTTACCTGGAGCAACGGTGGACCCAGGTGGAATCGCTTGTTCAACAGAAAATCCAAGATTCAACCCAAACGCTAGAAGAATTGGGTCAAATTGAGGACCGTCTGCGGGAGGCTCACGAGTGGGCCGAACTGCAACAGCCATCCCTGTCTGAGGTGCTTAAGACCAGCCCCCCTCCAGACTTGGCCCAAAGCTTTCTGTTTAATCACTTGAGCTTTTGTGGAGAACTGGAGGTCAAGCAAAAGCTTTTGGCAGAGGCTGTTTCTGATGCCAACAGTCTGTCCTCTCGGCTAGGTTTTCATGAGAGAAGGAAGCTGCAGACTTTGGTCCAGGAAGCTCAGGCAGAGGTAGAATCACTTGGAACTAAAGCAGCCCAATATCGTAAAAGCCTCAGTAAAGTATTTACAGAACGGACACAGTTCCTTCAAGCCCTTGATAGGGCAACTGAATGGATCAAAAAGCAGGAGCAGAGGGCTCTAGCTGGTGATCATGTGGCACTCTTACCAAGCGTACTGAACAAGCAGGTGTCTTCTTGTAAAAATTTTACAAGCAGTCTAAGAGCGTATCAGGTAGAGCTGACATCACTTTGGGCACAGGGGCGAGAATTGGTGAAGGATGCTCCAGAGGAGGAAAAGAAGGAGACCCTTCAGAAGCTGGAGGAGTTACAAGTCATTTTTGAGAGCTCCTTGCAGAAGAGTACAGAACATCTACAGCATCTGGAGAAAGCGCTGGTTATTCGGAAGTACTTTCAAGTGGACCTGGACAGGATCTGTGAATGGCTACAGCAGGCAGGGGTTGCCACATTTCCAATTATTGATCTAAGCGGGAATGATGAGGCCCTTCAGAACCAGTTGACCAAGTTCCAGCAGCTTCTGGATCATGCTTCTGAGTATGAGAACCTTTTGCTTATTGTCCAGAGGACAGGACAAGAGATTCTTCCGACCTTAAATGAGGTGGACCATTGCTACCTAGATGAAAAACTCAATGCCCTTCCACAACAGTACAATGACATGCTATTGTTGGTCAGAGAGAAACGTGATATGATTCAGCAAATGCTTTCAGAGCGCAAGGAATTTGAATCCCTCATTGATGTTACACGTAAAGCTTTGGAAGAACTTCAGGACAAGTGTGATGCTTTGGAGAATCGGTCAGTCAACCAAAGTCTTGAAGAGGGAAAAAGACTACATAGCAGTTATGAAGATCTCCTTCAAGGTCTTGGAAATCTCTTTCAGGGATTAAAAGATCTTAGGGGTAAAACACAACATTTCCTTAGCTTGGGGCAGCCATATGCACCTGAAGTCATTGATCAGCTAGTTGGCCTTCATAGCAGGCTCAACCAGCAGATAGAATACAAAATGAAGGAATTACAAAAAACTTTAAACTTGTTAGATAATCATAGAGGAGTTATTGAAAAAATGGATAATAGCATCACTACATTGAAGGAACAGCTTGACAAACTTGACTCAGAGGTGGGATCAGATGCCATGGAGAAATTATCTACACTATACAACCTATCAAAGATCCTAGAAGAAATTCATTACAATCCAGAGGGTCTCATTGTGCAAACAGATGACCTCAACCAGCACTTTGACCCAAAGACCCTTAAGACTCAGGTTATTTTCAGGGAGGAACAACTTCTTACCTTAAAGAAAAGAATTAATGCATACATAGAAGAGTTTGAGAAATCTTTTACGAAAAATAAGGATTTTCAAAATGATATAATAGCATCAATAGACTGGCTTAAGAATCTTAGGGATCAACTAGAAAGTCCTTTAATGTTTGAAGAAGCAAAAATTGAGCTTGTGCAGAAGGAGGTCAGGTCGCTATTGACACTTCAAGAAGAAATGAAATCTAGGCTTAGGGTATTAGATGCTATAACTTATGAAGAGAAACAGAAGTACATCAATAATCAACAGCCATTTCCAAAGCTCTTTGAAACTGCTTTAATGGATGTTCCAAAACTGAAGGCTGAGATTCAACAAGCTTTCAATACCAAACAGGTAAGATTAGACAAGGAAGATTAATCCTGACATATTGCATATACATTTGAATTAATAATGCAGTTTTAAGAACAGTATTAAACTGTTATGTTTATCATCAGGTGGCATTGCAGTCCATTCTAGCCCTGCTTCAGAAATACCAGCATGCCTTGGATTGTATCCAGCAATGGTTTGAGGATGCTGGTGGTCTACTGGAGCAGGCTCCCTGTAAAGTCGACCTGGAAAAACATCCAAACTGTCTTAATGACTTAGAAAAAGTGACAGCCCAGGAACAGACTGTGAAGAACATGGTGCAGGAAATGCAAGCTTTAATCCCTCAGATGAATGAGTTTTTGAGCCCTACTGTATTGAAGCAAATCCAGCAATATTTTAATGAGTCTTATCACAAGACCGCAGAGATCCTTGAGCAGCTGAAAGACCGTCAGGACAGCTTGCAACGGTAATGCTAAGGAGATTGTAGCTTGTGTATCTGCCTTGTTATGTTAACAGTAATATAAGGTGCCATACAAACATTTCCCACATTGATTTAAAGACACATATGTATACACCTGTTGTTTTGATAGATGCATAGCTCAGTCAAGATTAATCCAGGAAGAGATCGATGAAGTTATCAGACAGATGAGTGAAGTTGAGAAAAGGATGGAAGAGTTTACAACAGCCAATGCAAACTCTGTACAAGAGGCTGGAGACAAGCTCTGTTTGTACCAGGTCTGTGGCAAGCATGTAATACACCGATTTTGCTATGCATCAAGTTTTTATTAATATTACTTATATTGTCCAATGTTTTTTCTACAGGGAATTGTTTCACAAGTTCAGGGTTTTGAAAACACACTAAATGGATTAAAAGCACAGGCAGCACAGTTTGATCACCTTGCCATAAACAACACTTTATCACAGTCAGTGTGTTCATTGGGACATCGATGGACTCGCCTTTGCAGTGTTGCTAAAGCCCAGGAAAAAGTCCTCAAGGACTTTGCACATAAATGGAGGTGCATCAGCGAGAAGGTATGCATGGGTTTAGACCCAACTCATCCTACTAAGAGTTAAAACTTTTGAAATTATTTAAAGGATTTAACCAAAGAAATGCAATTGTGCAAATCAGATACAAGACTAAAACAGACTAAAATATTTTAAATGAATATTAGTTTCCTAAATAAAATAAAATAGCATATACAGGTGCTGGTCATATAATTAGAATATCATAAAGTTGCTTTATTTCACTAATTCCATTCAAAAAGTGAAACTTGTATATTATATTAATTCATTACACACAGACTGATATATTTCAAATGTTTAATTCTTTTAATTTTGATGATTATGAGGAAAATCCCAAATTCAGTATCTCAGAAAATTTGAATATTGTGAAAAGGTTTAATTTTGAAGACACCTGGTGCCACACTCTAATAAGCTAATTAACTCAAAACACCTGCAATGGCCTTTAAATTGTCTCTCAGTCTAGTTCTCTAGGCTACACAATCATGGGGAAGACAGTTGTCCAAAAGATGACCATTTACACCTTGCACAAGGAGGGCAAGACACAAAAGGTCTTGGCAAAAGAGGCTGGCCATTCACAGAGCTATGTGTCCAAGCACATTAATAGAGAGGCGAAGGGATAGAAAAGATGTGGTAGCAAAAAGTGTACAAACAATAGGGATAACGGCACCCTTAAGAGGATTGTCAAACAAAACCCATTCAAAAATGTTGGGGAGATTTAGAAAGAGTGGACTACAGCTGGAGTCAGTGCTTCAAGAACCACTACACACAGACGTACCTGTAGCCTATGCAATGGGTTTCAGCTGTCGCATTCCTTATTTCAAGCCACTCTTAAACAACAGACAGACATGACTGCTGCTGAGTGGTTCAAAGCTATGTTCTCTAATAAAAGTAAATTTTGCATTTCCTTTGGAAATCTATGGGGTATTGTGAAGAGGAAGATGTGATATGTTAGACCCAGCAATGCAGAAGAGCTGAAGGCCACTATCAGAGCACATGGGCTCTCATAACACCTGAGCAGTGAAACAGACTGATCGACTCCATGCCACACCGCATTGCTGCAGTAATTCAAGCAAAAGGAGCCCAACTAAGTATTAAGTGCTGTACATGCTCATACTTTTCATGTTCATACTTTTCAGTTGGCCAAGATTTTTAAAAATCCTTTCTTTGAATGGGTCGTAAGTAATATTCTAGTTTTCTGAGATACTGAATTTGGGATTTTCCTCAGTTGTCAGTTATAATCATCAAAATTAAAAGAAATAAACATTTGAAATATATCAGTCTGTGTGTAATGAATAAATTTATACAACAGTTCTTTCTGGTTCTCGAATCTGATTGGCTAAGAGCTATGCGATATTGTACTGATAACGGCACAGTAACCGCTTCACCTTTCGTATCATTCCGCCACCTAGTGAATGGAGGTCCTTAACAGGCTCATCTCTGAATGGAAAAACTGCACGCACACAGGGACAAACACAGACGCGCTGTTTTTAATCACTCTCCGTGTGTCTCATTAGTTCACTAGCTCGTAAATCAGTCTGTGAATCCCAATCGGAAGTTATTATTCCGTCAAAGATTAGCGCTCTTGGATGTTACGTTAAACCTAATCAGAGTAATGTCTTGTCACATCGTGTGGACACTTGAAAAGAGGAATGTAAACACTCATTTTTTCTGGAGCTATATCTCTTCTCAGAACGCGAAAACACCGTGGAACTGCAGGTAAGCACAGCAGCTTTTAAATGTGGACATTGATCATTTATTTAATTGCAACGTGACTATTAAAACATGTTATGAGATATCGCCACTGATATATTTATAAGCAGCATGCAAAAACATCTCTAAAACAGTTTTATATAGTACTGACAAGAACGAAGTCTAATTATAACGAGTGCGTTAAGATTAAGTGGGAAACCAATAGTAACATTATATAGTATAGTTTTATTAACTTTTACCTCGCGCCAAAACAATAACAACACAAAAGACACTAAATATGAATAAGAAAACAAGTAATAGTTTCATCATGACACCAAATACTGCTGATTTGATCTCATTTTGACCATCAAACACAGACAAGGCGAATATCAGAGCCAGGGAATCCCTGTCAGAGATGTAGCCCAGAGAGGGCGGTGGTCAGCGGGGGCGAGTGAACACTGACGTCCGCTCGTGCTTTGGTTCTCATACGTACCGAATCTCACTAAGCAAACGTTCAAACAGGCGCTATCTTTACTAATCGACTGCAGATTTAAATATAATACATGTACATTCTCGACTGAACTAATCTTAAAACTACACTTTGTGACCAAGAAACGTTAATATAAAGAAACGCCTATCCGTCCAATGAGTTATTATGAGATTCAAAGCAGCCGAAAGTGTTGCCTGTCATTCTGGCCGCCCTCAAATCCGTGGCGGAAGAAGTAGTTCTCAAACAAAGAGGCTTTTAAAATAACTCCGTTGTTGTTTTCTAGTTTTCGTTTTTCAAACGTGTGCCGTCAAACTGTTGTATAAAAGCAATATCGCTCTCGGAGTCGTGTGATATATCTCTATATAACACTCCTACTCGAGCGATATTGCTTAAATAACATACAAGTTTCAATTTTGGAACATTGGAATTAGTCAAATAAATCAACTTTTTGATGATATTCTAATTATATGACTAGCACCTGTATAATGTAACGTACTATAATATACTGTAGATTAGACCAGGGCAGTACAGACAGTGGCCTGAAAATGATGTAATGTTTGGCAATGACAGTCTATTAAAGAAATAGCACAACATGAAAGGTGGCAGTCTCTGCTGCATTCACAGAAATGACACAATGGGAGTCTTTAGTGAGGTGCTTTTTATTTGTTAAAAAAAAGCTATGTGAGGAATATTTGACGACGGGCCGTAATGGTGGTAATGCAGAACGACGTGAAGCAAAATGCAAATAATTCAATGGACTGGAGTCAATTATTCCGCTTATACAACGATTATCACAGATATTCATATCCAGGCATCCATATCAATACTGAAAATGTTAGCAGTGATTACATTTAAAAGCAGCTTCATTTATTTTCAGCAGCACAACCTATTTGTGCTGTCTTTGTAACCTAACCCTATTGTTCGGCTGAGGTTATGACATCACCCAGTATGAATGAGTCATGGGTGTTGCAGAACTTAATGTAACACAGAGTTTATTATTCATTGTTAAAAGCTCTTTAATGTCATGCAGTACAAGCATGCTGTTAAAGATGCTGCATTATATTGTGACTTTTGAGGCTGACAGCTTAACATTAACTTTTTTTATTTATTATTGAGGATAAATAGTGATTACACTGCATGCATTTTTTTACCGGTTTTTCTTTTAATAGAAGCTGCAGTTGAACTATTCCATGCATTACAGCTTTTACAAATCTAGTTGAATAAAAGTCCAAATTATGGTGAACCTTAAGAGAAATAAAAAAGCAGTATCTTAAAGCAGAGTGAAACAGTAGTACTGTAGATAATAATTATAAGTAAGACCATTTCTGGGGGGATTAACCCATCTCACATCTCTGTCATTAGCTGGAGAAAATGCGGGCTGTGTCTGAGGACCTGCACAGTCGTGTTCCTGACAGCATGGTGGAAAAGGCCTCCAGTATGGCAGCGCTGCAGAGCCTGCTGGAGTACCATGACTCATTCAGCAGAGAGGTGGAGAGAGAGAGTAGCGCCCTTACCCTCCTCAGACACCATGTGCTCAGCCTCTCCCTCCATCCTCACGCCATCCACCATGACCAGAAGACCCCTTGTCTGCAAGAGATTCAGAACATTCAGGAGAAATATGACAAGTATGAAAAATAAAATCAGACTAAGACATACATGGATTTATGTTATTCATTCATCTAACCAGCCAACCATCCATCCAGGCTTCTATTCATCTATCTACCAACACATCAATCATTTATTCATCCAATTATCCATATACCTATATATCCATCCAAACAACCTTCAATTCATACTGTACACCAGTACATTCATCTATTTGTACATCAATCCATGCATTCATTCCTCCACTCTGAGAACATTGTCACATACATTCAGGAAACATTTATTAAACACATTATTAATGTTGGTATTTTAAAGTATATATTTTTTGCACACAGTCTGTTGCAGCAGGTATGTGCTAGCAGGCAGCAGGTGCAGGTGGAGCTGTTGGAGCGGGAGGAGGTGGTGAGGGAGCTGGGCCTTTTGAAGGGCTGGATACAGGACACCCAGGGGCTGCTGCTGAGTCCTACTGCAGACCTGGATACATTGTTCACTGACCTGGAGGTACTGCAAAGAACCTAATAGTAATGGGATACACATAGTACTAGTGATATATAGTATCTGATGTATTCAGCCAGGCTAATAACTGGAGTACATCGATGATCGAAATTGAATGATAATTGTACCTGCTTGGCTTGGTTGATTATCTTTAAGGGAATTGTGTAAATACAGTAAACTGTACCTGCATAAATTACCTACTGATAAAATTGCATAATATACAGATTTATGATATAGATATACATTAGCAGATGTTGGATGTCAGTGTGTTGTGTGTGTTTTTGTTGTCTCTGACAGATGGCTCATGGAGGTATGCAGTCCCACCGGCAGACCCTGGAGCAGATCGCTGATCATCAGCAGATGAAATACCAGGACCTCCACGCAACCCTTCCTTCTGAGATTAGCACTCAGCTGGCAGAGGTCACACTGGCACTGGGTTCAGCAGAAGATCAGGTACCTTCATTCATACACCTACATAATCGAACACAATTTAAAGGTGCAATGTGTAGTTTTAAGGAGGACCTCTTGACAGAAATGCAAGATCAAATACAAAAATATACTAGCAGCGGTGTATAAAGACCTTTTTATAATGAACAGTTATGTTTTTATTATCTTAGAATGAGACGTTTTTATCTACATACGCGGAGAGTCCCTTACATGGAAGTCGCCATTTTGTGCTGCCATATTTCTACAGCAGCCCTTAACGGACAAAGTTTTTTTACTAAGTTGTCTCCGTCAAATACATGTTTTTCCGGTGTCAGCTACCGTAGCTTTTCAATGCCTTTCAAAAGCGAGGGGTGAGCAGTGGACTGAGCCATTGGTTTCAATTCACAACCTCACCACTGGATGCCGCTAAAATTTACACACTGCACCTTTAATCTCATCTCGTCATCACATCACTGTCTATGTCTCCTGCGTTCAGGTGCAGGCACGAGAAAGAGAGGTCCAACACAGCCGGGACATTAAGGAAGACATCCATTCCAGACTTCAGGATATTGCAAAAAAAGTCAAGCTCATTTCTTTGAAACTCAAGCAGAAGGCTGTGGATGTTGAGGAGGCTAAAGAAGAGACGGAGGTATGAATATGGTCCTGTAGCTAAATTGGTAGAGCATTGTGTTAGCATTGAAAAGGTCATGGGGTTGATTCCCAGTAAACACGCATACTGAAATCTATACTCTGAATGCACTGTGTGTAAATGGGAAATCTTTTCTGGTTTCTAAAGTGCACATTTCTTGTATATGCCATTTTTTTTCCTCTTAATACAGGCCCTGTTTGAGGAGTTGGAGGAGTGTGGTCGTGCTCTTTCTGAGTTAGACATTGTAGTGCGGGAGTTTGGGGAGCAGAACCCTCTTCTGGCCAAGCAGCTGAGCTTCAGCCTCAGCAAACTGAATGAGCTTCACACTCAGACCAGCAGACTGGCAGAGAGAAGAACCACAAGCCTTCACAAGGTCAGAGATAATGCTTCGCAGGCATTAAATTAGCTTATTATACACGGTGCACGGTCTAAACGGGCATGTCCGATTCCACTTTTGCTAATTTAACGACGGGAAAAATGGTTTATGCACTGAGCACACGATCGATAAGGGTTGTTCCTATTACCCTAATGAGTAATGGGTGTGTTTTGGGTGTAACGTGCAATAAACCAATGACTGTCTTATCTCTCATCCCCTTTGAAAGCCAGTTGTGCTGGCGCTATGTCTAATCCCTATTTAGATGACGGACTTTGTAAACTGAAAAACTAAGCTGAGGAAGAAGACCACCAGTTTAAGAACAATGTTAAAAAATTGTGTTGTTTTCATTTGTATTGAATTATTAATTTACCTTTAAAAGCCGTTTTCTTTTAGTAAGTAAAAGAAGTAAAAATAGCAGGCTTTTAATTGCTGTAAATGGATGGCTGTCCACCATCAACAAAAAATAATTTTTAAATATGCAAAAAAGGTTTGTACTCTAAAAATACCTACAAAAAAGAATTTACAAACTTGCGGAGAGCCGTTTCAGCACTTGGACAGTGTTTTTTTTTAAAGCATTACTTAAAAATGTTTCTCATCTCATCATATACACAGGTACAAAGTCATCATATACAATAAGTCCACGGGGTAGCATTTAAAAAAACATTTAAAAATATAGGCAATATTTGCATTTGTTTAAAGAAAAACATTTAATTACTTACCAGGCTACACGTAAAGCAGCTTTTTACGCCTTCTAACGTCTCATAATCCTCATTTATGTCCAAGAGACGCAATAATAATCGTTTAAATTTTAATTCTTTAATTTTTCGTATCATAAAAAGGGTTGTGTTCTGCTGCGCATCCATGTGTATGATAAGAAAACATGCATTTTTGTCCTGTATTACGAACGCGCTCATTAAATAACAAAAACAATATTGCGGCATTGACTTTACACCAGGTTTTAATTGGTCAATGGTGTAGTCTATTTTAGTTGCCTTAAAATAGCAACGCGTCAACAATGCGCCTGAACACACCTCGTTTTCAGACCAGAACGCCCATGGGCACAAAATTGGGCGCAAATGCATTTGCTATTTAAACAATGTGGCGCTAAACGTGAAAATTATCATTGCGCCGGGTTGAAACTAGCAAAAGACACTTGCGTCGTGCATTGCGCTGCATTGCGCTGCATTGTGCTAGGTGTTTGATAGAGCCCCTAGACTCCAAGAATAGACATCTTATATTATATATACATATTTTTTTCCATAATTTACAATTTTTTGTAACTAAAAGAGAAAATATTGAACATTTAAAGACCTTGGTGGTTGTTAAAGGGATAGTTTACCCAAACGTGAAAATTATGTCATCTTTTACGATTTCTCATCAGAAGCCCCATTGACTTTCATAGTAGGATAAAAGAATACTATGGAAGTCAGTGGTGCTTCTGATCGGTTTCGTTACCAATATTCCTCAAAATGTCTTTATACAGGTTTGTAACAACATGAGAGTGAGTAAATAGTGACAAAATTTATTAATTTATCAATTTTCATTCCTTTAACTCAGGGGTATTATACTCAATTTCATCCTGGGCCACATCAGCATAGCGGTTGCTCTCAATGGGCCGGTTGTATTTGTAAGACTTTATGAATGCATCAACTTATATTACATTGCATAATTACCTCTGCATTCAAATACCACTGGTTTTGTTAATAACTCAATTAATACCTAGCTTTGAAAGTAGAAGCCCAGGGAAAATAATGACAAAGTGTATTTAAGTGTGCAACTATTACAGATTACATTAAATTATCAAAAAAGACAAAAACATTTTTGGGGGCAGGGAAAAAAATCAATGCAGGAAATACTCTGCAAAAAATAATTAGCTCTCGCGGGCCACATAAGTAAAATATTTTGTAAGCTCTTGCAGGCCACATAAAATGAGAGGATGGGCCGGATTTGTCCCATGGGTCTTGAGTTTGACACCCTGCTTTAACTGTTATTGTTTTTTTTTCGCAAATGAACTCTGTTCTTTTCAGTATCCTGTCTCTTGGTTCAACGACTTATGTCTTCACCTGTTTTCTCGATTCTAGGCTGAGAAGAACTTTGAAGAATTCAATGAAATGCTGATCTTAACTCTGAACTGGACAGAGAAAGCAGAGACTGTGGTCTCAGCCAACATCATGTGGAGTCCAGCCGCTCAGATGCAGGAGCAAATCAGAACCCACCAGGTTTCAGACCAGACTATAATCACATCAATATTGATCGCCTTAAAATCAGTATGGTAACATTATCTTGTGATGTATCTCGACCAGGCCTTATTGCAAGAGTGGCAGGACATTCAAGGAGAGTTTGAGGGTCTGGTGGAGAGGGTAGCTTTGCTAGGAGAGGTTGTGCAGACCGATGCTCTCCACCATCAGGTGGCAGAACTGAGTAGACATGCTGAAGAGCTGCAACAGACTGCCAAAACAAGACTACTGAACCTACAGGACGCAGCCAAAGTAATGCATGACAGCACACTACATCCAAATAATTATATAATTATACGATATTGCATTGAGTTAAAAGCGCATGCTTATGCACCCCCATTGCTAATAGCCCCTTGTAGTATAAATAAAACTATAAACTCATTTATGGGATACACTATAGATACTCCAGCATATTCTATAAAAATAATTTACTGCTTTAAAGATCCATTTTATATAAATGTCACCTCAAGAAATCCCTGAGCGTCTGAGATCTGTATGTGCTGTAAATGTAAGAAAGACATTGCCATCTAGTGGCATAATGGTTCTGTAGCTCAACCATTAGCAGTCAAAGGTCATGGGTTTGATCCCCAGGGAACACACATACTGATAAATGTATGGATTAATAGCACTGTAAGTCACTTTGGATAAAAGAATTAGTCAAATATGTAAATACAATGTAAAATGTGATGAATAAGCCATCATAAATTCAACATGATTTATATATGGCGTAATTACAAAGCTGGCATTGTTCCATGAATAAATGGGAGAATTGATTAATAATGGGCTTCCATTTTTCTGTTAGAGAGCAGATTTATAACCTTTGATCAGAGATTGGGCCAACGTCATTTTTAAGTAACTTGCAGCTGTTTAAGTAAGTGATAATATGCCCCGGATTTTGGTTTCGTCTGTGTAACACTGTTTCCTCATGGGAAATTTTGCAAGAAAACCTGTTTACAGTATATAGTAGCAGCAAATGGGATGTTTACATTGTAAAAATACTGAATATTATGGATGGTATTTTTGGTCGTTTTTAAAATTTTAAATTAATTAAATGATAAAATAAAAAAATAAATTGCAAAATATGTCCCAAATTTAAAAATGTAATGCTAAAATAAAAATGTAAACATTAAATTAAATTAATTCATTTTCAACGTGATGAAGCATCATTCTGGCCAAATTGAAAAATAAAATTAAATTGATGATTTGACATTTCATTTAATTTTCCATATAATCTTGAGGGAAGGCTTTTTATTCATGCCCAAGCAATAATAGGGACAAAATTAAAATGTAAAGTTTAGTTTTAATTTTATGTTCTCTTATTTTGGTTTTCATTTTCGTGTTCATTTTTAATTTCAACTTGTTTGCAAATTCAATGTTAATCAGTGGGTGGGGTTTACTTGCTTAATAAAAGGCCATTGGCTGAAGCAGTGTTGCCAACTCAACTTAGCGACCTTATTGCTACATCTAGTGACTTTTAGACCCATTTAGCCAAACAAATCATCAATTTAATTTTATTTTTCAATTTGGCCTGAATGATGCTTCATCACGTTGAAAATGAAATAATTTTATTTAATGTTTTAATTTTTATTTTAGCATTTAATTTCCAAATTGGGACATATTTTGCGATTTTAATTTTTTTATTTTATCATTTAATTCATTAATTTAAAAAAGACCAAAAATACTTTCCATAATTATAAGTGGCTTTATTTAAAGGAAATACGTTATACTTATAATTTATGTGAATTAAGAAAAACAAATTCTCTGAAGCAAATCACTCTAAAGGAAAGGGGGAAGTGGGGATTTGGCAGGGTTGTGATCTCAATCATTTTAGCTCCATTTAACTATAAGTCTTATTGTTTGCATTAGTGGTAGACTGACATTTTAATGGTCAATATTTAGAGAGCATCAATGGCTGATAAAATGCCATGACGACACATCTGTCTTATAGATTTATATTGATTGATCGCTGTTTAAACACTTTTAAAAGGAAAGTGTGTCATTTTTTATTTATTACATTTCAAATGTTTTTCTTGTACCAGCCTAAATACGGAAGTTAAATCTAAACTTCACCCAAAAATAAAATGATTCTGAAGCCTAATAAGCACAAACTTACAAGAAATGTATAGTTTTTAAGATTTTGTCTTATAAAATCAACATTGCTGTATACATAATGATTTTTTGTGTGTTTAGGACCTGGGGAGGTTGGAGAGTGATGTGAAACGCCTTCATCAGTCTGTAGAGAGAGTGCAGGAGACTCTGGTCTCTCCTGATCTGGCTCGCCTCAGCCTCAGGGAACAGCTGGCTCAAAGACAGGTGCACTGAACCATCATTTTTACTAAATGTCACATTTCCTAAGGCTTACCTCATTCACATTATTTCATTCGGCTGGGGCAGTTTTCATTGCTCACTGACACAGTAATCTGGTCATAGTGGTTTTCTAGTTAACAGCACTGTGAATTTATCTTGTGATGACAGACTGGAAATGATCTACAAAACAGAAATAAAGTACAGAGGGATTAAATGATGAACTGCTATAATCTTATAAATGTTATAGCCAAAGCTTTATTTATGTACATGAGTCATGCTTAAAACATTTGTATGACATACATTTGTCTTCAACACACATACTATATATAAAATACAATAAATGTAAAAATGTATAGAATCTAATAGATAGCTATAACAACATTTGTAAACAGCACTTGTTAAAATATACTGTTACATAAGATCTGGGAATGTGATTTTTTACATTCTACAAACCAATGATTGTTCCTCAGCTCGTGTTGTCAGAGATGGAAGGTGTCAAGCAGCAGGTGCAAGCCATACAGATGTGTCAGAGTGCCCTCCGGCTGCCAGAAGAGGTCATTGCAACATTACCACTCTGTCTTACTGCACAGAGTCTGCAGCAAGAAAGCAGTCAGCTCCAACACAACACCATTCAGCAGTGCAATATACTACAGGTATACACACACATTTATTATAAAGTGGATAACAAAAAGTTATCTTACAATAATAGCAAATTGGTCTACCTTGATAAATAAATAAACTGGTACTGTAGTTTACAACTATAAAGGCATGAGTCAGTCATAACTGAAGACTTCTACATATGGACGTATTCATTTGTTAATGTTAATATGAACCTATGTAACAGAGGTTATACACACTACAGTTGTGAAATACAGTCACTAAAACAGCCTGTTTAACTCTTTTCCTGCCATTGATGAGTTATCTCGTGAAATAAGAGAAAACATTTGCAAAAAAAATTGTTTTTGACGAATTATTATGTGAATCTGCAATACCGTGATTGTCCACTAGATGCACTTACCCAATTTATAAAAAACTGAAGCAAAAATGTTATTTACTAATTTTAAACTCTGTGTATGTTTTGATAATCATTCTGAATCTGATCTGTAACAAAATTCCTTCACAAAAATGCAATTATTTCAGCTTTTTGCTAAAAAAATATTTTTAAAGAAAAAGAGTTTATAAGCAGCGTAAAAAATATAGAAAGGATGAAAGTTTTTTTCCCGTTTTGTTTTTTGTTTTTCATTTGATATATTTGTATGCTTATATTTTTATAAAATAAAATTTTCCCGGAAGGCATTTTGTGAAACTTTTGTAAAAAAAAATGCTGACGGGCAACCTTTCAAAAAATGGCTGGCGGGGAATAAGTTAAAAGTTTAATTAAAGGGTCAAAGAGAGGCGGGAAATTGCTCTTTTAAACCTAAATTACAAACTTTATTAACATAAATTATCTTCAGGGTAAAAATAATATATTATAGTGTAGTAAAGTCCCTTAAAAAGGCATCTACACAGCTACAGATGGCACCCAGAGCATGACATTAGAGGATTCATTTGAATTTGGCACTTGTGGTTTTAATGGCTCATCTTGCGTCTCTCATCATGTCTCAGGAGGCAATGGTGCAGTATGAGCAGTATGAACAGGAAGTGAAAAATCTACAGAGACTTATTGAAGAGGCACATCGTGTTATTCAAGACCGCCCTGTTGCCACAGGAAACATACAGGAGCTTCAAACACAGATACAGCATCATGAGGTGAGGAAGAGTATTCGTCTTTCATGCATTTACACTCTTGCACATGTAGATTGCAAAACTGTTCTTCTCAAATTCTGGGTCACAACAAACATGTTGCAGCTCTGTTTTAATGGGAGTGCAGAAAGCAGTGCAAAAACGATGACTAATGCAGATGCTAAAATGCAACTAACTATATAGTCATGCATAGTTAGCATAGTTTTTAGAAACTAAACACTTAAAAAGACAAGCCAGATAAATCTTTTATTCTGATTGGTTGAGAAATGTTCCACAGGTATGCATTATTTTTCGATAAACACACCTAACCTGTCAAATGTCTTAAAGGAAAACACCACCGTTTTCAATATTTTACTATGTTCTTACCTCAACTTTGAAAAAAGATAGGTATGTATTAATTTGTCTATGCATGCACTTAATCTTTGTACAGCGCGTTGTGAATGTGTTAGCATTTAGCCTAGCCACTTTCATTCCTTAGGATCCAAACAGGGATGAATTTAGAAGCCACCAAACAATTCCATCTTTTCCCTATTTAAGGATTGTTACATGAGTAGTTACACAGGTAAGTATGGTGGTACAAAATAAAACATGGCAATTTTTTAAGCAGATAAAAATTAGAACTATATATGGCGGAAGAGCACTTAGTTTGCAGCACTTCGACCTCGGGCCCAGTAACATCATCACTCCTGACTACTCCCCCTCTCGCTCAAACTTCCATCAATATTACTGCGCTTGAGGTTGAAGTGCTGCAAACTATGTGCTCTTTCGCCATACAATATAGTAAATTATTAGTAAACAATATAGTAAACTTTTTATCTGCTTAAAAAATTGCCAAGTTTTATTTTGTGCCACCATACTTACTCGTGTAACAGTCTTTAAATAGGGAAAACATGGAACTGTGTTTGGTGGCTTCTAAATTCATCCCTGTTTGGATCCTAAGGAATGAATGGGGCTAGGCTAAATGCTAACACATTCATGACGCGCTGTACAAAGATTAATTGCACGCATTGTATAAAGATGGGTATGTATTAATTCATCTAACTTGAGGAAAGAACATAGTAAAATATTGAAAAACGGTGGTGTTTTCCTTTAAAATCACCAGAGCAATGTCTTAGCAATGTCTGTGGTAACCGTGGTATAAGTGGCTTTGTGTCGTGCCTTATTACTTTCTAATAACTTATCGGCCTGTCGTCAATTATTCCTTACATATACATATTATATACTATATATAAAGAGCTCAGGTGCGAAAGCTACTAAACACCAGTGTTGGGGAAAGTTACTTTTAAAAGTAATGCATTACAATATTAAGTTACTCCCCAATAATGTAACTAATTGCGTTACTTAGTTGCTTTCCATGAAAAGTAATACTTGCATTACTTTTAAGTTACTTTTGTGTTACGTTTTCTTGGCTGGGGCTTGATCTCTTTCAGACCCTGCAGGTGTTTTTTTTTTATTGAGAAGTTCTGCATGATTGCAAGTTCAGAAATTGCGTATTTCTATTGCAAAAATGTCAAACTCTGGCCTACCGTCTCTGTTTTTGACTCAAAATTTTTGCACGCATAGAGTGCGTAATTCTAAATTAATACGTTCAGTTTAATTCAGTATACTATTCTTATAAAACTAATTAAATAAACTGAAAAGTAACTTGCATTACTTTTTTAAAAAAGTAACTCAAATATTAATGTGTACATTTATAAAGTAATGCGTTACTTTACTCGTTTACTCGTACTTTACCTTCGTCAAAATTGAGATAATGATATACCGAATGTTCTTGGCACGTATTATACATTCATGAAATACTTTTGCTTTAAATTTGTGCAATAAACTATTTTGTTACTAATGTCAAATCTGGTTCCCTAAGTAAAACTAACAGTACAACTGCTGATTATGATAACATCCACCACCTACAGTAGTTTTGCTAGTCAACCTAACTTGGGTTTGAATGAATTCGGGTCATACATTCCTAACATGTTCTTAAAGGGAAGGTAGAAGATATTGCTCAGACCTCAGACCTCTATCTGTTGTCCTAAATGACACCAAATTCCTTTCTTTTTCTCACACCCTATTGCTCTACTTATACATATAAACATTCACACACAGAAAGGCGAACAGCGGCTTGAACACATTGAATAAAAATAAACTGCAGTGAATCTGATAGCAGTGTTTTTATTAGCAGACTTTAGGTCATGTGGTTTTATTACTCATGGTTATAGTCGAGTCCTGCAGCTGCAGCTTTGTCCCACATGACCTCATTATCAAAGACCAGCCCGTCTGCGTATGAGTGTGAGAAACTGAAAGACAGTTAGAGACGGAGCAAAAGACAAGAGGAGGGGCCGAACACCCCAGGCCAAACAAAATCCCCTTCCTCCATCCCGTCTCATTCTCTCCCTCGCCCTATTCTTTTGTTTTCAGGAAAACAGCTTCGGGATTGGTGCACAGGGGGGAAGGAAATAAATTTTAGTGGACAGGAGGGGAATAGCCCCTCTCGCTGAGCTCATTTCCTGTTATGGGGTCTCTTTGTGTGTATGAGTGTGAGTTGGCCGATTTGAGGCGGGAGTGATTTTGCTCTGTTATGGCTTCTTCCTTTCCTTATGCCCCTCCCACTTACTCTGGTTGGCTGAGCTCTCTGCCAATCAAATTAGCTCATGCCCAAAGTCCCGGCTTGTCAGCCTGCTCCCACAGTGATCCGATTGGCCGAGAGCTCAAAATGCCTCTGCCTTTTCTCTACCGCAAACAGATAGACAGAGAGAAATTCTCCGGTGCGGCTCTTTGCATAAACCCTCTAAGCGTTTTCACATCTACGGGACTTCATTCAAAGCACATATGTTTGTTTGCCTAATGGACTTTATTCATCAGCGTGGACCTCTATGGAATAACAACAAGATAATGTGTCGTTGTGACAGGAACTGGCCCAGAAGATAAAGGGCTACCAGGCGCAGATCTCGGCCTTGAACTCTAAATGCAAAATGTTGACCGTAAAAGCGAAGCATGCAACGATGCTGCTCATGGTCAGCGAGGTTGACGGCCTCTCGGATGGCCTGGAAGAGCTGGAGGATGAGGAGGAGGAGATGCCCAAACACCCATCCACACACCCCTCCGTTGTCATGGTGAGTGATTTACACACGTATACATGTCAGGGGCTTTGGCATGCATGGGGCGGGGGGCACTGGGTGATCACAGCTTGCTGGGTTTTGCTGATTTGTATAAACAACCTTTCATCCATTCATTTTCTTTTCATCATCATTCCTCTCTTCTGACAAGTATCCTATGGGTTTCTTCTTTCTAGCCCGGCACAGCTGTGCATTGACTCTCCCTGCTGTTATTTGTTGCACTAAAGGAAACAGGATGAGGGTGTTAGTCGCCCTTTACTTTGTCAACATTGTTTTTGTCTTCTGAGTATTTTTGGATCTTGTACAGTGGGCCATATTGCCCTGCTTTGCCTCAATGAGAGCTGCTTTAAGACTCACGATCAGGGCTGGAGACCACATTAACCATCAACAAGAATGCAGCTTGGCTTGCACTCCAGCTATCTGTTCTTATGGGACACAGATAGGAGGGGTAGTTTTGCAGTAGTTCAGCAGTCATTGTAGCTCAATCTAAATTTAGCCTAATGCTCGAGAGCTCAGAGGGTGTAGATTACTTTAGTTTATTCAGGCAAGCATTATTAATTCTCTTCTCCCATTACTTAGAAGATCCATGCATACATTTTAACATTCAGTGCAGGATGAGAGAGTGTATCCGCTGCCTCATTTCCCGACCATTCCTTTATCATGACGAAAGCTCTGTAAATGGCTTAGTCATGACTGCTCCAAACAAATATGTGGTCTGTCTGTAATTCTGTGGTGCTGCAGTGGAGACTTTACAGTATGTGGTCTTATTCAGCTTTTCTGCCTGATTCATAGCTTCCTGTGAGATTTATAGAAAGTTAAAGGCTTTTCCCAATACACTTTATCCTGTATTCTTAAAAATTAAGGTGACTTACGATGCCAAAGAAGAACAATTTTTGGTTTCAAAAATGTTCTTGGTAGTGGTATCTTCAGATTGTGAAAATTATGGTTCTTTGAGGAACCAAAATGGTATTTACGGCATCGCTGTGAGGAACCTTTGTTTTTAACACTGTGGGTTGGTTAAAACCACAAGTTAGGGCCACTTTTAACTTTAAAGTTGACCATGGGTTATAAAGTGCTGCTGTAAGTTTTTGCCAGTCTTGAATTGTGTTGCAGTGGAAAAGATGATATGTAATGATGCAGTGTTGGTATGTTGAAGCAAAAGACAACCAATCACAAACTGCCTTTGGGAATACATCATTAAATATTTGTGCTTTAAACAGTCACGAAACTTTCTTTCGTGGCAAAAGTCTAAAATATTGAACACTAAAGGCAAACATCTCCACAGATGGGCACGCACTTATTTGTCATGTACTCTACTATTACAATCAAATTTTAACCTCTAAATTAGGGCTTTGAACCAGATTTTTTTCCAAATGGTTCGTTCTAAACAGAAACAGTATTTTAACGTTTTCGGTTTTCGGTTCAACCCTAAAATTGACGTTCCTGAACTGGTTAGAACAAAAAACAAAGTTCCCACACCGGTTAATAACGTTCCATGTCAGCTGTGGGACATACAAATAAGTAGGCTGATCATTTGGACATTAAACTTAAATTATTAGTGTATAATTTCCTTAAGTCTCTATCTTGTCATCAAACATTAAAAAAGGCTACATTATGTAAGCGGCATAACTGTAATTTTGATATGCCTACATTTGTTGAGTGCACTTAAACACGCGCACACACACAGACGGAGGACGAATTCCAAATGACGCTTCAACATAAACAGTCGCTCCACATAAAGTATAAATTACGTTGTTTTTACTCGCCGAATGTATTTTAATGGACTACAGTATGAGACACAGTAGCGCAACTCTCTCTGAAGTTTATACATGAAGAGTTCTGATCTTTGAAGGGTTTGATTGGAGTTGGAACGGACGCATGTGCGTCTGTGCGTCCAGAAAATTGCTCACTTTAGTGCCTTTTTGGGGTTAAATTGTTTAAAATCACTTATGTGTTAACATTTGCAAGTCTTTCAAACACGTGCAAATGATGAACTTTCACCCTATTTAAATTTGCGCATTAATCTGCGAATCGCATGCGAGCCGAATCATGGGTCGTGATCTGTACAGATCACGGATCAACTGCGATCCGTTACACCACTAATTAGTATTAAAAAAACAAACATCTTCAGATTTGGTAGCCTACAATATTTACCTCTTATGATTGAGTATTGGAGACTTGGGCTTTAGTAGGCTACTTGCTGGTGGCAAGCTTCTAATTTTTCCGATGAGTCAACGACGACCGGAAGTGAATCTTGTCAAAGAACGAAAAAATAACGGTATTAGTATTTCTGTTCCGGAACATATATTTTTTTGAAAGTTTCGTTTCTGTTACTTGCAAAACATCAAAAGTTTCTGGTTTCCGTGAACCGGTTCAAAGCCTTGCTCTAAATATGCAACATTAATCCAGAGTTTTCAAATGTAATAATGTGTAAAGTCTTGAAAGCTGACTGCTCCAGATGAATTACTATCCTGGGGTAAAGTATCAACATTTTAATACATGGAACAAAATACCCCCGGAAAAAACAAACTGTGAAAAGGCCGTAAATTTTCTCATTCTTTCCCCTGATTTATTTCACAGCCCCCATTTATTTTCTCACGGCTTCTCTTAGTGCTGGACTCTGCCTAGTTTCATTGTATCTATCTCTTTCTTTCTTTTGGCTCTGTTAAATTATCAGATGACAGCTGGTCGTTGTCATACTCTCCTCTCCCCGGTAACAGAGGAGTCTGGTGAGGAGGGCACCAACAGTGAGGTCTCCTCTCCCCCCGCCTGCAGATCTCCCTCACCCGGGCCTAACGCTGACACTTCTCAGGTACCCATGCCACTGACCTACACTTTACTAACTCACTGACCCAGACCATCCACTGCCCGCCTTGTTACATTTAATCAGCCTGTCCCTGATCCGCTGCTAACCCACTTTAAACTCAAATGATCAATTTCTCGCAGCAGACTTTTCGATTTGAATAGGAATGTTTGTCTTTGGGTTCCCACGGTCTTGGAATACAGTTATTTTACAGCCCTGGACAAGTCATGGAAATTGAGTAAAATTATGTAAATTTCTGTATGGTGAATATTTAAACATTTTTCTTACTATGCAGTTTTAAAAAGTCTCTTTCTCTGGGAACTCTACTTGACAAAGATATTTACAAATGAAATGATTCACTAAAATAAACTTCCAAAAAAGTTTTTTAAAGGGGACATTTCACAAGACTTTTTTAAGATTTCAAATATATATATTTGGTGTCTCCAGAATAAATATGTAAAGCTCTAGCTCAAAATACCATATGGATAAATCATTATAACATGTTAAAATTGCCATTTTGGGGTGTGTCCTTTTAAATGCAAATTAGCTGATCTCTGGACTAAATGGCATTGTTGTGGTTGGATAGTGCAGATTAAGGGGCGGTGTTATCCCTTTCTGACATCACAAAGGGGTGCCAAATTTCAATGACCTATTTTTTCACGTGCTTGCAGAGAATGGTTTACCAAAATTAAGTTACTGGTTTGATCTTTTTCACATTTTCTAGGTTAATAGAAGCACTGGGGACCCAATAACAGCACTTAAACATGAAAAAGTCAGATTTTTGTGATATGTCCCATTTTAAAAGAGCAAAACTACTGTCATGCCACTTTAAAAACTAGTTGTGATAGTTAAATTAATACTTTTAGTTAGTTAATTCCCAACACTGATGCACATACGGTGTGTATGTACTGTACATCATTCATCTAATAAATTGTAGGTAGTTGTCTGTTGAACACTGATTTGATCAAAGGGACTCAGGAAGTAACAAAGATGTTTGGGTTAGGCTGCACAGATCTTTTATGTGTTCTGCATCTGGCAAACACACGATCAACCACATCATTGTTCTTTACTGTGGCGTAACCAAGTTATTGGGTGAATGTGCACACTGATTTCAGCCAACAGTCTTAAATGCAGACGCAAAACATACAGTAGTATCGTTGCTACTGTTTTACTGTATTTTTAGGTGATTTGCAGAGTTTGGTTTATTATTCACATGTGCACACACATACACAAAAACAATCACACATTGGTGTTTCTCATAGGGTTCGGGACGTGCTCCTCTAAGCAGAGCACCTCTGCAGGAACTGTATGACCCATCCATGGAGTCGTGTGCCTCTGCTAACCTGGACGACCTTCAGCGTTCATGGGAGACCTTGAAGAATGTGGTAATTTTTTATAAAGCCATCTCACATTGTCGGATCTAAACCGCACTTTTTTATTCGCTAGTTAACATGTGCATCTCTGTTCAGATAAGTGAGAAGCAGAAGAGTCTTTATGAAGCTCTGGAGAGGCAGCAGCATTATCAGGAGACCTTGCAGTCCGTGTCTACAAAGATGGAATCCATCGAGACAGCACTAAATGAGGGCTTGGAGCCAAGCAAGAGCCCGGAGAGCCAGATGGCCGCCCACCAGGTGAGCGATACAGTAGATCAGATATAACAAGATGTCTTGGTCATGTACAGTATAAAGCCTGGAGTATTGATAGCGAGTATTAGATTTCAACATCTAAGGGTGGGTTGCACCAACAAGGATTAAATTAAGCAGAGTTTAGAGCTAATCTAGGGTTTGTTGATCCCAGTTTAATTTTAATTCGAGTTGTGTTGCACCACTTAAATTTAAACACAGATTAACAAATCTTAGATTAAACCTTTAAACTGTATTAAATCCTTCATCTGCGATTTATTTTGTCCGCCATGTTGAATTTTCCGGTGTAATTAAACAGCAACAATGTTGACGTTGTCATTCAAAAAGGAAATAAACAGTTTATGCAAGCAAAGGTAATGTAATTCTTGTATTATAAATCACATACACCGGTAGGCTAATCTTAAGGTCTGATTCAAATAAAAACATTTGAAAATCTTTTAAAACAATTAACAGACCAGGAAATATTGTGACAGGAAATATTGCAAAGCTCAGATATTGTGCTATAATGAACAAGATGTGTCGACGCATTTGTCATGAAGCGCCACCGTGTGTCCGTACATTCACTGTCCTTCGTCTGACTGGAGCGCGCGTGAAAGAAGAGAAGCACATACGAGCATCGGTAGCTGTCACCGGTGCTGTTAATAATCTTTTTGAGCCGCCAAACTCACTTTGTTGAGATGTTATAATAAACGCATCTTTGAATAGCGCCACCATGCTCGCGGTATGTGTTTCTAATCATTTAGCCAGACATTTAATTGTAAAAAAAATATTTAAACCTCCTCATATGCAAGTTTAAAGTTAATCCCTCACTGAGATTTAAAACGGAGTTTAAAGTAATGGAGCAACAGGATTAAAGATAATCTAGATTTTCTGTAAGATTTAAACCTGGATCAAAATGACAGTTTAAATTTAAACCTGTTTATTTTTAAACAGGTTTAAAGTTTGGTGCAACGGAATTATTAAATAAGCTTTGATTTAAACCAGATTTAGGCCTAATCCTTGTTGGTGCAACCCACCCTAAGTGTTTCTTAGTTCTCAGGAGTCTTTAATATAGGCCTCGTACACAATGCAAACTTTTGGGATTGATAACCGCATTTAAAGGAAAACACCACAGTTTTTCAATATTTTACTATGTTCTTACCTCAACCTAGACGAATTATAAATGCTTATATTTTTTCAATGTGTGCACTTAATCTTTGTACAGCGTGCTGTGAATGTGTTAGCATTTAGCCTAGCCCCATTCATTCCTTAGGATCCAAACAGGGATGAATTTAGAAGCCACCAAACACTTCCATGTTGTCCACTAGTTGTTCAGTTCGGTTATGCACACACTATGTAGAGTTTTTGTAAAAGCGGTTGTCACTACCTGCATTTTGCGAAGTTAATTCGGTAGTAGTCAGTTTAATAAACTACTAAAGCGTGTTTACAGAACAGAGTTAAGCACTAAAAGGTGAAGTGACAACCGAATTTATATGCAGTGTGTACGAGGCCATCATGTTACTGATCTGCAAATCACTGGCATAACAGGCATCTTGTTTATTGTACAAGTATAAACAAAAAACATGTGTGTAAGTGAGTATGCATTTATAGTAATGCGAACCATTTAACTGGATCTTTGCCTGGTGCATACTGTAGTGATTTTAAATACTTTGTTTGTGGTGTCATGTTCTGTAGGCACTGATGGATGAGATCCTAATGCTTCAGGATGAGATCACTGAGCTTCAGGCCTGCTTCTCCCAGGAGCTGCAGTTGGATGAGGAGAGTTTAGAGGCAGATGCTGGAGACCAGCTGGCCCTCCAATCCACTCTTACTGTATTAGGAGAGCGCATGGCCACCATTCACATGAAGGCTTCAGGGAAGCGACAGCTTCTGGATGTAAGAAGCAAGAGAAGTGCAAAGAATTTTTTTTTCTTTTTTTGTATTTCATAATTGTTTAACTGCTTGAATTCCTGAAATATGCTTTTGATGACATGTTATGATTAATTTAGTGTCAGTAATTACATTTGTCTTTGTTTCTTATCTTTCTCTCTGTTTAATAACACTGATCACAAATCATACAGCAAACACTAGACACACCTAAACAAACTCCAAACGCGAATAATAAACGAGACTGATAACAGAAGATCAGCAGAGAATAAGCATTCAGTACATGTCTTCATACTGTAAATACAAGCAATGATAGTGCATTGTTTTATTCGTCATAAAGAAAAAATAATTGCCCTCCTGTAAACTCCCTGTGACTAGCAAATTAGCACCGTAATAGATCTAACCAATCCAACAGGTTTGTCCCACTTAAACATGTGTGTTTGATCTACAACTTTCTAGCTCAGTTAAAAAAAGTTTTGGGTGTTGGTAGGGTATGACCGGATTGTGGGTGAACATGTGAGCAATGTTTTTGTAAGCATATTTGTATGACAGGAGTTATTGACGTGACACCGGCCTCGTTCTGTATGTTGTCTGCCTTACAGGAGCGCTTGAGCGAGCAGTTAGAGGAGCAGCGACAGGAGCAGGCACTGCAGCGTTACCATAGCGAAGCAGAGGAGCTTGATAACTGGCTGTTGAGCACACGTGCAACACTTAGCTCCGCCCTACAGCCACACCCACAGGACATGGACATGGAGGAGCAGCTGATTGACTGTCAGGTAAGAGTCAATGCTTTGTAATCAAAAAGTGACACAGGAAGCAAGCATGTATATTTAATTATTAGAAAATGAATAAGAATTTTGCCGTTTACGATGGTGCTTCACGATGAGAAGAACCATTTTTGGCTGAACCTTTAAAATCCAAAGTTTTTTTCTGTTAAAAAGTGTTTAATTCTGTTTAAACAAGATGGTTAGATTCCCAGGGACAGCACATAATGATTGCAAATCGCTTAAATGCACTGTAAGTTGCTTTGGATAAGTGTATGCCAAAATACAGGCTTATATAGCTACATTCTATGTCTCAGCCAATAGATTATCATGTCTGACTGGGCTAAAGTACACATGATCCACTGTGTGTTTTTGTCACAATCTGTTGGTCAGTAGGATTAGGGTTTTCTTCGTCCCGTGTAGTCATTAGACGTCCAGCAGTGCGTGTCTGCATTCCTTTAAGGAGACACACACACACTTCCACGTGTGCGTCTTTTGTGTTTTGATTAGAGGGCTGTAGGGATCAGTTTGACCTTTCACCTGAGACTCTTTGTAGGTATGCAGGGTGGCCCTGACCCACAGCTGACGGCTGTTAATGTTTTCCTAGTGCTCATTGGTGAATGCTGCAGCAGGCCCTCTTGACTCTATTGAGCTGAAACTCTGTATAGATCTATCTCCCTTTATATGATAACTGGTTAGTTACTAGGGATTAGTGTACCTGTGGTCTGCTGTGGATTTACAGTATCTAAAGGCCGTCTAAGCAGCTTGGTAGATTATGAGTCACCGTACACGTGTCCGATCTATTTTTGTTTGTACACACTTTCTGTTGTGGTTTTACTTGCAGGGAGAACATAGAGTAATAAATCAGTTTCCTTTTACAGTAGGTTCAACTTTATAGATATGGTACTTTATTTATAAAAGATTCATGGATTGTAAATAATAGATAAATAGATTTTAAATAGACTAAAAGAAAATACAGTACATTAATTTATTTAAATCATGTAAATTTATAAATTTTTATTTTATTTAAAAGATTTTAAAACATGAAACACATTTTTGTTTTATTTTTATGAAGACTTTTAAGAATATATGTGACCATGGCCACAAAACCGGTCAGTGTTTTAAAAATGAGATTTATACATCACCAGCTAATATTGAGAAAAACACCTTTAAAGTTGTCCTAATGGTTGCTAAAGTCCTTAAAGGAATAGTCTACTCATTTTCAATATTAAAATATGTTATTACCTTAACTAAGAATTGTTGATACATCACTCTAGTACTTCGACTCGGCGCAGTAACACCCTCCCTCTCCCATTATGAGAGGGAGAAGGGGAGCGGACTTTTCAGGCGAGTCTAAGTACTCCCAAAAGTGCTATTACGCCATTAAAATATAGTTCCTCTTTTAAATCCGCTTAGAAAAGCGCTACGTTTTATTTTGTACCACCAAACTTGCTCGTATAACTACTCGTCTTAAATAGGAAAAACGTTGATGTGTTTGGTCACTTCTAACTTTATCTCTAAATGGTACAATTGAATGAATGGGGCTAAGCTAAATGCTATCGAAGCGTCGCAGCGCGCTCCAGCGCTTACGTGCACACACACAGATGATAGAGGGATGTATCAACAATTCTTAGTTAAGGTAATAACATATTTTAATATTGAAAATGAGTAGACTATTCCTTGAAACACATATTACTGATGATAAATACATTTTTATATATTTATGGTAGGAAATTTACAAAATATCATAATCTTTACTTAATATCCTAATGGTTTTTGCCATAAAAAAATCTAATATTTTGACCTATACAATGTGTTGTTGCCTATTGCTACAAATATACCTGTGCAACTTATGACTTAAAGGCAGGGTGCATGATTTTTTTTAAATTCTTTGGAAAAGGGAGTCGGGTCGAGTACCAAAACACACTTGTAGCCAATCAGCAGTAAGGGGCATGTCTACTAACCAACATCATTTCCTGGGTTGCGTATGTGTGGGGCGGGTCTATCAAAAGAAGGTTCAGATTGTATTGGGGTAGGGGCGTGTTTGTTTAGGTGATTTCAAATATCAACACTGGCTTGCAGAGATCATGCACCCCACCTTTAAGCCCGGAGTATATTCAGTTTTTTTGTGTATGTTTTCGCACAGCCTCGCAAAGTATAGTTTATTTGACTCGTAGGTGTACGCAGACGTTCGACGCATGCACATTGCAACAAAATACAATGCGTCACCTCGGCTATATACTACATTTACTTGCATGCACGACCTATGTGTACAATGTACACAGGGTTTTGTATGCGTACAGTACACACGCACTGTTCTGATGACCCCCACGTACGTGTAAACACTGAACCATACTTCAGCCTTTATGGTCCAGGATCACATATTTTCAATGCAAGTGCCATTCCGCTTGATAACATTTTTATTAGATAGAAGTGCTACAAATGTGTTTACCAAACGTTTTTAACACTGACACAGATATATTAACTGTATTATAATCTCTATTTTCTGTTGTAGAACATGTTACTGGAGATCGAGCAGAAGGTGCTGTGTCTGTCTGAGCTATCAGTACACAGCGAGAGTTTACTTATGGAGGGTAAGGCCGGCACACGAGGTGACGCTGAACAGCTCTCCTTTAAACTACACAGCCTCAAATCCAGCCTGCTGGAGCTCCAGCGAATTCTTCAAGACAAACAGACCCACATACAGGTGAGAGACAATGTCTCCAACTCCTTACGTTTAAAAAATGACGATTAATATTTGAGTAAAATGACAGAAATTGCTTAGAATACTTTTCCGTTAAATAACAACAAACACACCAACACAAACCCTAAAATACACAAACATCAATGGATGCTTTGTGATCAATGGTACAAAAGAATGACAAGCGCTGTTTATTGTTGAGAAAGATGTTCTGTGACTTTCCAGTAGCATCTATCTGAAACAAAGAGCTTTTACAAAATGTAGTGCATGTCTGGAATTTTTGCACTGTTTGTGTAAATGTGAATGTATTTCACATGTAAAAGCCAGATGTAGGCAGTTTTGGGTATTCTGCTATCGTCAGTCATGACTAAACTTTAACTTAAAGGGACACTCTACTTTTTTTGAAAATATGCTCATTTTCCAGCTCCCTAGAGTTAAACATTTGATTTTTACCATTTTGCTGATCTCTGGGTCTGGTGCTAGCAATTTTAGCATAGCTTAGCATAATCCATTGAATCTGATTAGACCATAAGCATTGCGCAAAAAATAACCAAAGAGTTTTTAATATTTTTCCTATTTAAAACTTGACTCTTCTGTAGTTACATCGTGTACTAAGATCGACAGAAAATTGAAAGTTGGGATTATCTAGGCAGATATGGTTAGGAACTATACTCTCATTCTGGCGTAATAATCAAGGACTTTTATATTATTTATATTAGGAGGCACAATTATATTATGCAGCAGCCGAAAATAGTCCCCTATCTTTTAATAGCAGTGGACTATTTTCGGGCACATTAATGTGTGTTTTATGTTTAGTAAAGATTTTAATATTTTTTTATCATGTTTTATTAAATAAGGTGTATTCACCTGAAGTAATATACAGTAACACTTTGTAACATGTAATGATTGTAGTAATATCAGGGTTTCCCGCAGCACTTTTCAGTTCGGGCGGCCCACCTAAGCTGGGATACCGGACCACCTTAACTAGGTCGTCCCAAAAAAAAATTTCGCTGCACAAAAGGCCGTCAAGTGCATCTCGGAGAATAGCATGGACGCGCTTCACACCACGAGCGGGCACGCGCCACATGGTCGAAATGAGAGAAAGACATGGTTTGTCACTGTCTGGAGGATAACTAGCCAGTTGATAAAACATTTAATTAATTAATAATCTAGTATGTGTTCATTTTCTGGCATAGTTTCTTCAAAATTGAGTTTTATTTGAGTGTTTTAAATAAAAATATTTTCATCATGACGCCTGTTTGATTGCCACGCCCCCGGCCCGCCCACTTGCACAACCCTACCACCTTAACTAACACATTTTCTGCGGGAAACCCTGAATATGTTGTGTGTAAATACATTCAACTAAACCAAACCCTATGTAAGGATCCTGTCTTTATCTGACATCTGTCTGTTCTTCAAGGGGTCACTGCAGGAACAGGAGGATAGTGAATCAGACTCATCTCTGTCTCAGAGCCCCAATATGATGGACTGGCTCAGCCAGGCGCGATCCACACGCAACCAGCAACATCAAGACACGGTGCAAAGACAAAAGGTAGAAAATCTTGACTATTCTAAAGCAGTGACATGATGATAAGGACAACTTAACTAGCGTTGGCATAAACAATTTACATGCTACATTGTCTTCATGTGCCATCACGTGATGCAGGAACTGGAGGAGCAGCTTGGTGAACAGAAGAAGTTACTGCAGTCTGTAGCATGCAGAGGAGAGGAGATTATCTCACAGAGAACAACACCTAATGGAGAGAGGTCATAACTGACAAATTTTAATTATCTCTACAATGCAAAAAAAGTTGGTTCAGCTTGAAAAACTGATTTACCTGGTTGCCTGTTCGCAACTAATTGTACACAACTTCACGCCTTTGGCGTGAGAGACCTGGGTTCGAATCCACTGTGACACACCATTGTGTCCCTGAGCAAGACACTTAACCCCTAGTTGCTCCAGAGGTGTGCAACTTCTGACATATGTAGCAATTGTATATAGCAATTGCAATTGTAAGTCGCTTTGGATAAAAGCGTCAGCTAAATCAGTGGTTTTCAAACTGGGGGCCGGGGCCCCCAGGGGGGCCGCGAGATGGTGCCAGGGGGCCCCAGTTTTATGACATTTTATGAAATACATTAATTTATCATGAATTCTGTGTAATTAAACCTAAAAAATAATAAGCCAACAACCAACAGCACTACTAGGTATAATTTTATTTGTTTTGTTTAATTAAAATATTACATTTTAAAACTGTTTGTGTCATAGATTTTCTTTCGGGGGGCCGCAAAAAAATGCACTGTACACAAGGGGGGCCGCATGCTGAAAAAGTTTGGGAACCACTGAGCTAAATTAATAAGTATATTGTACACAACTTTTTTTTAAGTCAACTAATATTTTTAAGTTAATTTAACTCAAAATTTTAATGCAACCAGGTAACTTACTTTTTTAAGGTAAACCAACATGTGATCCATGCTCGTCAACTCTCCTTGCCTTTAGCAAACCAAAACATTTTATTTTCGACAAGATATTTGTTTCAGTTTAGCCACTAGCCAGGCTGATGAATAAATACAGACTGGAAGTTCACTTTGGTTCAGTTGTGTAACCGCACATGCATCCGATGAAACCGTCTATTATGCTCTGATGGAAATTACATTTTGGCACCAATATTGTAGTCCAATTTTCTTACCGTCTAATTTCATTGCTTGCTTTTTATGTTAATATAAATTATTTTTTACACATATCTTTTTGCACGTTACACATATTTTTGCATAATTATAAAAACAAGCACAAGTCTATGCTGTATATACTCAACAATAGCAAACATAATAAGCTTTTTTCACTCATTAGTTCTCCTGCTGAATTTTCTGAGTTGGATGATGATGAGAACATAAGCACAAAGGATCAGATGAGAGTCAGATGGGAAAACATGAGCAGAGACCTCAACAACAAACTACAACTGTCACTTAACACATTGGAGCAGGTGACAAGTATCACGGTAATCAATATTCACGCTTAACTAGAGCTTCATGTTATATTCTGATCCTATTACAAAAAAAGTCAAAAACATGAATGTTCGTCCTTTAAATAATGACCTGAATCTGTTAGGTCGACCAGCCAGTGTCCAGTCCATGTGGAGTTTTCAGAGGGGAGCAACTGACACAAGACATGTTATCACCCAGAAGTCTTTTTGAAGACTTCAGCAAGGAGCTGGAGGTACTTGAACATTTGATATTAAACTTTATTATGGCTCAAGCATTAACATGATTGTACAGTCACACCCAAAACATCATGTTTTGTTGTGAATAGTGTCTTATAGTTGCATTACCGCTAAGGTTTACATTTACTCATGTCTTCCTCACAGGAAGGGGGCACTGACAGTAAGCGTGTTAATGCTCTTGAGAAGGTTCTCTATGAGGCTGTGTCATCAGCTTCGTCTTGGCTGGACAGTGCTGAGAATGAGCTCATATCTGGCCCAATGCTACTATCTGATGACTCAGAGACTCACCTGGGCCATTTGGAGGTAAGACAGACATTTCAAAGTAGTGTTTTTATTATAAGAATACTGACTTTATCTCAAACCATCTTCACTTTACTTCTCATGCGTGTCTTTAGGGTTTGAGTAAGGAGGTAAAGAATGTCAATGAGGAGGTGTGCAGGTGTCGGGAGGTGCTTGGAGAAAAAGAGCGACTGTTGGATGAAGGTGAAGGAGGTGTTTTGGTTGAGGAGGTATTGGATGGTTTGGAGGGAAGACTGAAGCTGGTGGACTCAGTGTTGGAGCAGCAGTGTAACAATGTAAAAGACAAGCTGCAGGAAGTCAGTGTTTTCCAGGTATGTCTACTGAAATCGCATCCTTACGAATTGAAAAAAATGAGTCAGTGTTTGTTGTTTATATAAATGTTGGTATTCTCTTGCTCTTACACACATCTGTTTTTCTCTTTATATTTGTGTTGTCACCAGACTGAGTATAGGCTTCTGCTCACTGCTCTGAGCGATTCTAAGTACCAGCTTTCACGGAAAATGAATGCTGCTATGGATCGCCCTGCCTCCAAACAGATGGAGGTCAGACTTTTTCTCAGTTAATTGTTAATTGTACAATTTCAAGCAATACTATCTCACCTGGCTAAATTTAAAAAGATAAGATCAATAAAGACTCTGTTGTACAGGTTCTAGCAGAAGCGGAGGACAGTCTGAGGGAATTTGAGCAGAAAGTTTCTGAGATGAGAAGCCGAGGAGAGACGCTACAACCCAACCAGTTGTGCACTCAAGAGTTGTTGAAACTACAGGTGTTTGTGACAGTTCTTCGTTTCACATCTTTCGTTTGTACATGGCCATAAATCTAAACCGAGTTCTTGTCCCCTGTTTTTGAAGGATGCATATGAAGAGCTGGTGGAGATGGTGGGCTCCAAGCGGAGTGGGTTGAACCAGACTTTGGTTCTGAAGGCTCAGTATGAGAGAGCACTGCAGGACTTAATAGATCTGGTAGACACAGCCCAGGACAAAATGGCTGCAGATCAAAAGATGAAAGTCGGCTCTGTGATCGAGGTTCAGATCCTTTTAGACAAACACAAGGTAAATCAGCTTTGTTTTGTGTTTTGTTCATTCTAGTTAATGCTTCAAAACCAATTTGCTATAGATGATCTACTTAAAGGGTTAGTTTATCGGAAAAAAAACAATGATTTACTCACCCTCAAGCCATCCGAGATACATATGAACATCTTTTTTCATTCAAAGCTATATTCGAAAAAAGGTGCATTATCAGTGCATTATCACCACCTACTGTGTTGGAGTGGCTTTTGTAGCAATAATGCACCGTAATGCTGCGTTCATACCAGCCGCAGTAGAGGCGGCAAAATGCGCTATCTGGCGTAGTTAGACGCTTGAACATTTGATTACTCGGTTCATTCGCGTGTGAAAGCCGCGTTTGAAATTCTATTCAATCAAGACATTTACGGGAAAATTCGCGTCTTGGGAGGGGCTTCTGCGACTCTGTTGAGACTCCGCTTACTTCCTGTAATCACGTCACTACCACAGCAAGGTCCTGATTGGTTAATGCAGAAATGCGCCAAAGTTCAGATTTTTCAACTAGCGCATTTCCTGGGGCAACGCTCAATTTGCGCCACAGGATGTCTAATTGTGTCTTTGGATTAACTTAACATGTAAATCACTCGCGCTTGCCGCCTCTACCGCGTCTGGTATGAACCGTACATAACATTGCAGGGTTCCTACGGGGTTTGGAAAAGTATGGAAAAGTATGAAATTTGATTTGAGAAAATTTCCAGGTCTGGAATATGGAAAAAATAAATAAGAGTATGGAAAAATATTTATGTTTCCAGACTATTGTCCCTATTTCGTTTTCTAAATATAAAATAAAGAATTTCTAAATGTATATAATAAAAATATATTACATTTACAATCATTTTTTTCACTTGGATCAGTCTGCTGGCACTGCCAAAAAATCGTTTTTACACTTGATCTTATTAGTTTAGAATGACATAAGGGTAAGTAAATGATGTTAGAAATTTCATTTTTGAGTAAATAATAACCCTTTAAAAATTTGTGACTGATTTAGCATTTTGTTCGTTAATGTCACGAAAGGCAATATTTTAATATAACATTTCTAAATATTTTATTTATAATTAGACTTTTGTTTAAACAGTCTTTTCAAGTTTGCTGTACCTACAGCCAATTAAGTATTGTCAATTGAGCTCTATTTTCAATTTTCTGGTTAATTGTACATGAACATCCCTTCTGTTTCTGTATTTACAAATTTAACATGATTGCCTACATAGAGGTTTTGACTCAGAGTGTAACATACTTGTCGGCACCGATAGCATTGTGGGTAAGTGCGTCGCCATGTAGCACTGTTGCGCTTCTTGAGACCCGAGTTCGAGTCCTGGCTAATGGACTTTTCCCCATCCCGCCCCCTCTCTCCCCCATCTCACTTTTTATCTAGGTACTTTCCTATCCTAGTAAAAGGCAAAAACACCAATACTTAATGTTTAGAATGTAACATACTTGTTAGCAGTTGAATTTAAAAACAATTTATCAAAGTTAAATATGGTAGTAAAATTATTATAGTTAAATATGGTAGTAAAAATCTGTAGGGAAGTCTGGAAATTTGAGTCTGGAAAGTATGGAATTTTGAAATGAAAATTGTGTAGGAACCCTGACGTTGGTGCTATCCGCCTTTAAACGAAGAAGAATGTAGAAGCTTTGGTACTCATGGAATTTGTTTGGTGCCTCCAACAGGAGTTTTTTCAGGGGCTGGAGACACATGTCGTCCTGACACAGGCCTTCTTCAGACAGGTCAGTGGGTTGCTGGTGCAGAGGGAAGTTCAGAGCCTGGAGGAAACTGTTGCCCAGGCTCAGGCTGTACTTAAACAGGCCCACAAACGAGGAGTGGAACTCGAGGGCATCCTGGAGGTGTGTGGTTTTAAATTTTCATTAATTATGCATGGCTTAAAATAGATTTAAAAGTGTTTTGCTAGATAAATGACTATAGAAATCTGAGTGATTGTTCTGTGTTTTTGGGCACCAGTGGTGGAGCAGGTTGGTGGGTGATTATCAGGCCTTGTACAGGCAGCTGGAGGCCATTGAAAGCAGCATCCCCAGTGTGGGCCTCGTGGAGGAGACAGAAGGCAGACTGAGTGAAAGAATTTCTTTATACCAGGTACAGACATCACCGCACTCATGTCGTACCATAATCCACAATCATTTGTATTTAATTTAAGGCAGACAGGGTTGGTTTCTGATGTTGTGGATATGTCATCTGTCATTATAGCGTCTGAAGGCTGGTCTGTCTGAGCGGCAGCAGCAGTTGTATAAGTTGTTGGAGGATGGGAAGAGGCTTGTCTTACATGTGTCCTGCTCAGAGCTGGATACTCAACTCACTCAGCTGGGGGAACATTGGCTCAGCACCACCACCAAGATCAACAAAGAGCTACACCGTCTGGATTCCACTCTTAAACACTGGATCAGGTCCGAACCTCTGACCATTTACCTGTGACTCTGTCTGCCCTCATAAAGAAACAAAAGATTATATATGTAACACAAATTGAACTATGGAAATTATTATATTTATATTTTGTTATTAATATAATTATATATTTCTTCACTGTAGTCCTCCAGCTGTAAAAATAGATCCTTGCCATTTTATCAAGCAGCTTCTTGAGGTCTCATCCTTGGATGCTTTTTAAAAAGTATTGATGAAGTTTCCAACTTTTCTGGGCTCCAAATATTACCAAGAAAATAGTTTAACATTTTGCAACGTTTGAATTTTTTTGTGCTTTTGTATGCGTATGCACATGTTTAGTGACAACTCTCAGTATCGAGTAACTTGCAGGTGGCTCCTTAGATAAAATTTTCATGCTTTTTATTTGTAAGTCACTTTTAAAGGACAAGTTCGATATTTTACACTTAAAGACCTGTTTGCAGATTGTTTATGATGAAATAGAACGGTTTTGACTGAAATGTGGACAAATGATGCAGGCTCGAGAATTTTCGGGTGTTTGTTGTATCACCTCCCACCTCTACAATGGCTGCATAGGTGCACTTGAACAATCCTTCCTAAAATGCATTAAACTTTCGTTTACAAAGACGTGAAACTCATCGAGTGGTCAGGGGTGTTCACTGAAATCCTCACACAAAAATCGCTGCAAAAGATGCTTTTCAACAGGTGTTTTACCATTTGTTGTAAACTTGTGGACCTATTTTTCCAAAAGCCTCACACCCGTACATTCTTCCGCTGAGAGCTTGAATAATAGACACTCCAGCCCAGTTGGTGGCGATAATCCACCTTTGCCAATTGCAGGAATACAAACAACATTCCCGGCGCGGAGTAATACCGTACCTCACAGCACATCTAATACAAGTCAATGGAGTTAGACAAAAACTACGAGTAGTTTTGCAGCGATTTTTGTGTGAGGATTTCAGTGAACACCCCTGACCACTAGGTGAGTTTCACGTCTTTGTAAACGAAAGTTTTATGCATTTTAGGAAGGATTGTTCCTGTGCACCTATATAGCCATTATAGAGGTGAGAGGTGATACAAGAAACATTCGAAAATTCTCAGGCCAGCACCATATGTCCAAATTTCAGTCAAAACCGTTCTATTTCATCATAATGTGTCTATATATTTTATTGTAGGTATCAAAGTGAGTCAGCTGAGCTCAGCCAGTGGCTTAGTTCAGCATTAGATCGTCTGGAGTTTTGGAGCACTCAGTCTGTTACGGTACCTCAAGAGCTAGAGACCGTCAGAGATCATCTTCATGCCTTCCTGGTAAGAACCTCCAGCAAATACTACACTAAAAGATCCTCTATACACATTTATTGTTAGCAAGAATACTTCAGTATCATTGACTTTCATAATTATCTACATGACTTCATCTGTTTATCTTCAGGAATTCTCTAAAGAGGTGGATGCCAAGTCATCTTTGCGCTCCTCGGTTCAAAGCCAGGGGAACCAGCTTCTGCGGTTAAAAAAGGTGGACACGGCAGCAATCAGGGCAAACTTGGCCCAGGTAGAAACACAGTGGGCTGACCTTCTCGCACGTATCCCTGTGGTCCAGGAGAAGCTCCACCAGGTATGATGACTGGGACTGGAGTGTTTGACAGGTGGACAATGTGTGGTTTTGATGTTATGCCATCATATTTGGAAACATCAAAGCTTGCATGCCTTTGCTAATACAGTAATACTTACATTCATATTGTAACCTACAGCTGCAGATGGAGAAGCTGCCATCCCGTCATGCAATAACTGAGCTAATGAGCTGGATATCTCTCATGGAGAACATCATTCAGGAGGATGAGCAGAAGATTATGGGTGCTTTGGGATCAGAGGTTGTGCAAACGTGTCTTCAGAAATACAAGGTAAGAGAAGGCTTAAAGGAATAGTCTACTCATCTACTCATTACCTTAACCAAGAATTGTTGATACATCCCTCTATCATCTGTGTGCGTGCACGTAAGCGCTGGAGCGTGCTGCAACGCTTCGATAGCATTTAGCTTAGCCCCATTCATTCAATGGTACCATTTAGAGATAAAGTTAGAAGTGACCAAACACATCAACGTTTTTCCTATTTAAGACGAGTAGTTATACGAGCAATTAGGTGGTACAAAATAAAATGTAGCGCTTTTCTAAGCGGATTTAAAAGAGGAACTATATTTAATGGCGTAATAGCACTTTTGGGAGTACTTCGACTCGCCTGAAAAGTCCGCTCCCCTTCTCACTCTCATAATGGGAGAGGGAGGGTGTTACTGCGCAGAGTCGAAGTACTCCCAAAAGTGCTATTACGCCATAAAATATAGTTCCTCTTTTAAATCCGCTTAGAAAAGCGCTACGTTTTATTTTGTACCACCTAACTTGCTCGTATAACTACTCGTCTTAAATAGGAAAAACGTTGATGTGTTTGGTCACTTCTAACTTTATCTCTAAATGGTACCATTGAATGAATGGGGCTAAGCTAAATGCTATCGAAGCGTTGCAGCACGCTCCAGCGCTTACGTGCACGCACACAGATGATAGAGGGATGTATCAACAATTCTTAGTTAAGGTAATAACATATTTTAATATTAAAAATGAGTAGACTATTCCTTTAACATTCTTAGTTTATCACTTGCAGAGTTGCTTGTCTATACTTTACCCTATCATTGTCCTTTAAACAGGGTTTTCGGATTGACCTGTCCTGCAAGCAGCTGACGGTGGACTTTGTGAATCAGTCGGTTCTGCAGATCAGCAGTCAGGATGTGGAAGGGAAACGCAGTGACAAAACAGACTTTGCCGAACGTCTCGGGGCCATGAACCGGCGTTGGCAGATACTGCAGGGACTGGTTACAGAAAAGGTTTTTTATGAGTCAAGTTTTTATTATCTTAACAGACATCAATAATCTTTATTTGCAATCAAATCAATCAAACTGCTGTTCTTTGTGATTCTCAGATTCAGGTTTTGGAGCGTCTTCTTGAAAGCTGGTTGGAGTATGAGAACGTGGTCCAGACTTTGAAGACCTGGTTCAGTGTACAGGAAGAGAAACTTAAAAAGAAACACAGGATCGAGGATGTGTCCTCAGCACAGAATGCACTCAAAGACTGTCAGGTAGATCAAGACACCACAAAGAAACCAAAAACGTTTACTACCAAAACCAAAACTGTAGTACAGTGTATAGGTTGCTTTCTTGTTCAAAGATGTTGAACTGAATTAAGTGTCTGTATGGTAGGAAATGGAAGTGTTGGTTAAGGAAAAAGAGAAGGATCTGGAGAAAGCTGAAGAGAAAGGTTGCTTACTTATCCAGGAAAAGAAAGGGGAGGCCGGGTCTGTCATTATGGAGACACTAAAAAGTCTCAACCAGTCTTGGGCCAATCTGGATCACATGGTAAATTCCAAGTAGTGCATTTCAATAGAAATCTAATTATCTGCATTTTTCTTCATTACAGTTATACTCAAATATTTCTTATACCCAATAATGTTTTGGCTTGCATAGTCATCACAATACATTACAATAGCAGTCATTTAAATTGATTGACAGTCCTACAAAGTGTATATTGTTGGTCTAATATAGTAAGTTGAGGGCTTTTTCTGTTGGTCAGCTTAAGTTTTTGTGGCTTTCAGCTCGGGCAGCAGACGGTCAGTCTCCGGGCCGTCCTGGAGCAGTGGAGTCTGTATAAACAAGCGTATGAAGAGATTCAAGGCTACCTGATGGAGGGACGTTACACAATCTCTCGCCTGTGCCTCCTCACCGGCTCCCCAGAGGCTGTGCAGGTTCAAGTTGAGAATCTTGAGGTGCTAGTCTTTCTCTTTCTCTGGAGCCGTTAATAAAATACCACAGTTCACTTTATCTATGGCAGACGTTTGCATTTTGATTTAAATAGGACATATCATGAAAATCTGACTTTTTCCGTGTTTATTTTCTATAATTGGGTCCTCAGTGATTTTATCAACCTAAAAAACATGAAAAAGACCAACCCAGTAACTTTGTTTTGGTAAACCATTCTCTGCAAGCATGTGAAATATTTGATCATTCAGATTTCGCTCCCTATGTGACGTCGAAAGTGGATCATATTATGATACCGCCCCTTAATCTCCACTATCCAACCATTTAGTGCAGAGAGAGACTGAGAAAATAATTGACAGCACAATTAAGTTTTCTTTTCAACAAACCACCATTATGGTGATCAGTGTTTGCATTTTATCAGCTCCTTTGCATTTAAAGGGACAACCCAAAAAATGGCACCGTTTTGCTCACACCTATAAAGTGGCAATTTTAACATGCTATAATAAATTATCTGTGGTGTATTTTGAGCTAAAACTTCAGATACGGGACACTGAAGACTTATTTTACATCATAAAAGAGAATTGTAAAATGTCCCCTTTAAACATTTGGCAGACGCTTCAATCCAAAGAGAATTACATTGCATCTAATAAATAAGGATTCATGGCACTACTTCTGGTTCCAAAATATTAAAAAGCCTTTATTCAAACATGGTTTACTTAGAAAATATTAAAAGAATAACTAAAACACTGCACATTGATGCATTTCGCCACCCAGCCTTCCTCAAAGTGCCCCTAGATTCTCTCCTGGATTAGAATTACATTGCATTCAAGGTATACATTTATTTATCAGTTGTGTCTCCCTGGAATAGAACCCACAAACTTGAAATTGCAACTGCAGTGCTCCACCATTAGAGCTACATTTTCTTTTTTGAAAAACTGTGTAAAAATAAAATGATCGGTATATATAGAATTTTTATTCTTCAAAGTAATAACTGTAATATGTGAGGCAAATGACTAATATTATCATGGGTGTCTTTGTGTATGTGTTTAAGAGTTTACAAGATGAGCTAGAGAAACAGGAGAGCAGTTTACGGAAATTTGGCTCCATAACTCAACAGCTGTTGAAAGACTGCCATCCCTCAGTGACTGAATCACTCAACGTAACGCTTGGTGATATGAACCTCAGGTGAGCTTCAAACAATTGTTTACATACCACTAATAGCTTGCAATAATGCACAGATTAAGAGTACTAGCTCAATATAAATCATTGAACATCTGCTGATAGGTGGAACACGCTGCTGGAACAGATCTCAGATCAGCTGAGGAGCAGTAAAAGCCTACTGCAGCTGTGGCGGCATTATAAAGCGTTATATGCTCAAAGCAACACAGACATCCAAAAACTAGAGGAGCAGGTTGAACATCTACTCAAGAGCGCCACCCACAGGGACATCACAGAACAGGAGTTGAAGAAATGGATGCATCAATGCATGGTGAGTTTAAGATAAGAGTTTTGTGTTAATAGCTAATTCACAAAAACTGTGATCCACTAAACCAAGCTAAGGTCATTTTTTGTGATTTACTGTTTTCTACATAAAATCATCCCACATAATGTTATGTGAAAATATACCCTATGATTTTTTTTAAATATTTACTGAGTAAGGTCATGTAAATGATTGAAATTTAAGTAAAAGCAAACTTTGTATGTTTGTAGTTGTAAAATCTTTGCACTTTGGGTCATTGTGTTACTTCTTGTAAAAGTGTACAAATGTCTTTCTGGCATTGCTGTAGGATCTTATGAAGGCTGAGGGATCCTCAGAGTCTGTTCTGGAGCAGCTAAACAAGTTTGGAGGACAGCTGAGACAGCAGGTGGACCCTTCTGCCATGACAACCTTCCATACAGACCACCTGTCACTCACTGAGCGCTTGGCAGCGGTTGGACACACCCTCCAAAGACAGCAGTCTCTTTTAGAGGTAAGTGAGGGGTTAATAAATCAAAGTACTTGATGCAACCTGATGCAACATTTGTGCATGGACACTTTTTATTCAAATTATCAGTGCCATTGTTTGCACACTTTTATTTACTTTTAAATGTATTCACATTTTTATCCAAAGTGACTTACAGAGCATGTAGCATTTGACTAAACATTTCGTCAAACCCTCTTTTATTCTTAATAATGTGTTTTATCTTCTCTTTCCCTTCTGCTAGGCGGGTTTGAAGGACTATGAGAGGTTTAGTAAGGAGTTATATTCTCTAAGTCACTGGGCAGAAGAAGCTGAGATGCTTCTGAAGGAACCAGACCCAGTCGGATCCCCAGATATATCAGCTGTGCAGGAACACATGGACAAACTTAAGGTGAAAATTATTTCAGTTTCCCTGTAAAATAATGCTGTATTATATATGCACCAGTGGCGGCTCGTGCGTGCTCATCTGAGGGGCGCGAATTCAAAATATGTGTTCGACGTGTCATGTGTGTTGCTTGTGTTTTCAAAATATGTGTTTGTTGCGTCATGTGAACCATGTGCATCACGTGTTTTGTCAAAATAAGTGCCTGCTGCACATGCATCAAAACCGTTTATGATAAAAGAGACGTTCACAAAATACACACAAGATACTCCCTTAACAGTAAACTCTGATTACGCATGAGATTATACGAGTATCTGGCAAACACGAGCATCTCTTTGATCATAAACCCTTTAGACGCGTCTGCAGCAGGCACTTATTTTGACAAGACACGTGATGCACATAGATTCACTTAATGCGCAGAACACATATTTTGAAATTACGAACCACACACATGATGGGCTACATACATGTTGTGACAAACTTCGCATCGAGCGCCCTCAAATAAAGAAGTCACCGGCCGCCACTGATATGCACCTCTGTACGGTATCAACACTCTTATATGTTTGTCCACAGAGCCACATGTTGAAGTTAAGCAGTCTTTCTCCTGATCTGGAACGCTTGAATGGGTTGGGCTATCAACTTTCCCTCAACGACAATGAAATCAAGCGACTGCAGAATCTCAATAGGAGCTGGTCTTCTAACTCTGCTCGTACAGTAGAGAGATTCAGGTACAGTATATATGATCCTCACTAGATACTGTAAAATCATTGCTCTGTTCTGAAACACTGTGCTACTCTATACTGTAGATATATGCAATCTTCATTTTTGCTTATATGTGTGGTTACAGTAAACTCCAAGCCATGGTACTGCAAAGACAGACCTTTTTGGAGAAGTGTGATGCTTGGTTGACCTTCCTAAATCAAACTGAGGACAAGCTGGGCACTGAGATCTCTGGGAACTATCAGAGCCTGTTAGAGCAGCAGAGAGAACATGAGGTAACAATAGACTTAATCATTAGAGATTAACATCTTTGAAGGTCTTGGTTTTATCAAATATACAAATGATAAAACTTGTTAACTGGCGCTTCAATATTTTTACTTCTGTATTATGCATGTAAATGTTAATCTATCATGACAAACTATATAATTAGTTGGAAAGGTCTAAGAATGTAGTTTTCATATTTCAAGACCTTTTAGCAGTAATAATAATGCAGTGACCGTAATGTATTAATTAATACAGAGTATGCAGCAAACCTTACAACAAACTAATTTTTTAATAATTTTATGTATAAATTATATAATATATTGCATTATTTTTATTTATTACAATAAATTTAAACATCTATAACATTTTTATTTATTTATTTAATATTTTCACCTCCAGACACTTCCGTAAATAAAACTTTAAAATGTTTTCTTTAAAACAAGACCAAATTTAGGCTTCTAGACCATAAAATGCCAGCGTTATATTAATTTGAAGGTATCACCTTTTAATTATACCTTTATGTCCTAAACATACAGCAGAATTGACAATAAAGTTGACTTTGACAACCCAAAAGTCTAATACTATGGCTGCGTCCGAAAACTTAGGCAGCTGACCTGTTGCCTCGCTGCCTCATGAGGCAATGACTTTCGAAGGCATAAAGGCAGCTAAGAGAAATGCTTTCGGACACACTTCAAAGGCAGCGTGTTAGAAATATAAACAGAGAGCGCCTTTGATATCTAATCACATATTTGAAAACTACAATACTAATTTCTCGCTAGAGATGCAATTAAAAGGTGTAAAAAGTGAAAATATACATTTATTTACACTAAAACTAAATTTGTGCTCCAGCTGCTTTCTTGGCCACCATTTTATTTTTTCGAACTCGACTAGGCTCGACCAATCACATTCCCCATGCGCGCCCACGCATAGAATTGTGGGACAAGATCTCAGGAGTCAGGAAATAAACCTAACATTAGATTCGGACATGCCTTGATGCCTTCCTGCCTTGGAAAGCTGCCGCAGAAGGTAGCAATTTAGAGTTTTCGGACGCAGCCTATATCTTACTGGTTAGGGTTTTTCATCGAACAAGGGAGAAAAGGACAAAAATTATTATTATTATTATCATTAGATGAATTTTGTCACTAATGTAAATGTTAAAAAGACTAACATTACTTACATTTACTACCATTACTTAAATTTACAGCATTTAGTGATGTTGTTATTTTGCTCTGTATAAAGCTTTGTGAGATTTAAAAAATTATGAAATAATGAAAATAAAGATCAAATCCTCCATGTATCTAACTACTGAACTTTCTTTTTGTGTGGATAGTTGTTCCAAACAGAGATGTTTAGTCGACAACAGATTCTCTCATCTATCATCAGTGATGGACATCAGCTACTAAATCAGGGACAGGTAGTAGACAGGTAAAATCAGAACTTGCATAGATTTTTTAAAATCTAATTTATACAGATTTTTGGTAAAGGCTTTTTTGTATTTACCTAACAGGGATGACTTTGCCCTAAAACTGGCACTGCTTAGTAACCAGTGGCAAGGTGTGGTGAGGCGGGCACAGCAGAGACGGGGGATTATTGACAGTCTTGTTCGGCAGTGGCAGCGATACACAGAACTGATAGAGAAACTACGCCACTGGCTGCAAGAGATATCAATAGAGCCAGAACATCAACAGCAGGGGACAACAGTCGTGTTACAGCAGATCCGTGGAATGTTAGATCACATACAGGTAAATAAACAATTAAATTCTCAAAACTATTCCTCCTATAGGCTGTTATCCAAGATCCAACATTAAGTTTTTCTGACGTGTGAAAGTATAATGCATTGTTGTTATTTAAAATACAGTAATACTCTATGGCCCTGTTTACATTAGAGCATTTTAAAATGAAAACGATCCTAGTTTATACTGGCATTTTAAAAAGAATCTTCATCCACACTATACACGACCATACAGTATACGCATGAAACATGACCAATCACGTAACTGGGCATGCGCATAAAAGTGTAAAATAACTTATTACTCTAATAATAGAGGCTTACCTTTGCGCATTTATGCAGCCTATGGGGTGTGCGATATTGACAACAATTCATACCGGGATCCTTTGCCGGCAACTACAACAGACACTATTTTTGAACCTATAAAAATGTGTTTGGGAAAGTCTTCAGCTCCCCCCTACAACATATTAATATGATTAATAGGTTAATGTTGATGTTATAGACCAAACAGAATTTCTTTATAATTTTAAAAGGAAGCATTTGCAGTGAACAGTTCTAAACAGTAGCAAAGCAGAGTTTTGCAGAATAAAGAAATTCACATTCGGATAACAGTTATTTGGCTAGTCATACATATATTGTATGGCATAAATGTTAAATGAGAAAGTACATTAGTACAGTAGAAGTTTAAAGATTGGTAAATAAAATGTTCTTCTCTTCATACAGCTGAAGGAGCGTGTGCTTCAGAGGCAACAAGGCAGCTACATTTTAACAGTAGAAGCTGGGAGACAGTTAATGTTGTGGGCTGATGCCAAGGCAGAGGCCTTACTTCACACTGACCTCACTGATGTACAGGAGCGCTGGAGGACCGTTAACATCCGCTTTGACGAGAGGAAGAAAGAACTACTTTCCCTGCTAAGGGTGAGTTAAAGCGTAACTAAACCCCTGGTCAGAGCCTGACTCCGCCCACTGGCAATATTTGAAAAATGCAAGAAAAATGGGCAGATCCCAACGGAGATAGAGGGGACGAACTAAGCTCGTAAGAAGTGTTTGGTTAGATCGTAACAAGGGCGTGGTGAGCTTGAACCTGCTTACGTCATGAGTCACTTTTTGGACCCAACATCCAATAGGAAGATTCAACTGCGGTAGCCACCGTTCAACCTGAAGAGGGCAGCACTCAGAAGTTTTTACACCATATATTGTAGTATTGAAACACTTTACATCTAAATGTCAAAAAAGTTACTAAGATCAATGAACAGTACTAATAAAGCATCATTCTAACAGATCATTAACTAAAAAAGTTGGTTTAGCGTTTAGTTACTCTTTAAGCAATGTTGGTTATTACTATTTATTCATTTCCTATTACTTATGCATTCTATTAGCTCTAAATATGTATGGGTGTACTCAGTGTTTTTGACCTTAATACTTAATAATTATTCAGTAGTTCATATCATTGACAAACACTAAATGCAAATGTACAGGTTTCAGAAATGTTTTTCAAATAGTTGCAAAGCGCTAAAAGTTCCTGGAGTTTGCTTGGTTCTTGCAGTTTTATAGACCACTTTCTTGGCTTGTTTTACTTTAAGTTGGTATTAGGGTGATTCTCGCGAAATTAGACTTGAAACATTTTGATAAAAAAGTAAATGCAAAGTAAGAGTATCAAAATAAGAAGCATACAGTTACAAACATCTCTTCACGTAGTATTTTGCACATGATTTCAAATGACATAATAGAAACCAATTTTGTAGTTTTTTCCACATTTAAGGGAAACATTTTCATTACCGCAACGTGTCCATGACTGGATTTGGGTTCTTTGACATGGAAATATTTATAATTAAAAAATAAAAAGCTTTAGTGCATGTTATACTATAAACATTTACAGTAGAGAAACATGTGGTATTTGGTGATCATTGGTTAATGTAGAGACAATAATAAGGAATATAAATGTGTCCTCCGCAACAATTTTCAATCATTGTTTAAGCCCTCAAGGAACTAACATTTTCAAAAAAAAAAATAGTTGGAAGGGACATAATTGACTGTGACACTCAAGATGGCTACCAGGTAAGCAGTTCTTAATTTTTCTCTCCAGATAAAAGTTGAATTTTGTTTGTCATAGTACCTAGACAACTTTTTAGTTCTCATTACTGAAACATGAGTTTGTAAATGCATATATTTAATGTAATATCATATTGCAGTAATGATCATTTTTGATAATGATAATCTAAAAAATGTAAATAATTCTATAGGAAATATGTTTTAAATTCTCTAAAAATAATGGTTAAAGTAAGTTCAGATCTTAATCTTATATGTGCAAAAAGAAAATGGCTTCAAGGGCTTTAAAAAAAATCTGATGCTGGACACCTTTTAAGTCTGGATTTCGTGAGAATCACCCATTAGCATTACAGTAGGTATACAGTAAATATGACAGGGGTGACAGAGGCTGTTTACAATTGGCATTAACATGCATTTTCGTCGATCGGATCACAAGTGGACGACGTTAATGCCAGGTGTAAATGGTGTTCAAAACGTTTTGAGCTCGTCCACTTTCGACCACATCCAGAGGTAGTCGAAACCACTTTCGATCGGATCGCTTTGGAGTTGCGGAACGCACATGTGGTTGAATGCATTCGAACAGCCACACGCGACCTCCTTCTCTCCGCCCATTTATCTATTCTGAGGTACTAAACACAAGTTTTACGTCTTTTCTGACTTCTGGCGTGAACAGACGGTGAACAGTGCTATTTTTAGCCTTTCATTGATAAAACTAAAGTGGCTGATCTCCGTAGTTTCGTTTTGAAAGCGTGTGAAAGTTGCGCGATCCTATTTCATCAATTGCGCTGAAAATTCAGAGAAAGCTCTAACATATACACGTACAAAACACTGTGCAGCATGTTTACTTGCTAAACAAGCAGTGGACTCCGACATAATATTAGTTTGCGTCCATATAAACTCATAATTACTCCCGTTCGGGTTTGAATGACGGCGGAGAGACTCGCCCACCGTCTCACAGACCACCCCCTCACAGTATTCGGCACAGAAGCGGTCGAAAGTGGACAAAAGAGATGGATTTAAATACCAGTTGTAAACGTAATGTGTCTCTCTCGTACACTTGTGATCCGATCGATGAAAACACATCTTAATACCAAATGTAAACAGCCCCTACAGTGTTCTCGGTTCGAGCCCCGGCTAGGGCAGGTGGTCTTTCTCTGTGGAGTTTGCATGTTCTTCCTGTGTCAGCGTCGGTTTACTGTGTGTGCTCCGGTTTCCTTCCACAGGCCAAAAACATGCAATTAGGTGAATTGGAGATACCAAATTTCCCCTCCCCAACCTGTGTATGGATTCATTTGTGTGGATCAACTTGTCTATAGATTAACTGTTCTCGTCATGAATATAGCCATAGATGCTGGAATGGCATGAAGAATAAAGAAAAAAAAAGAACTACATGATGTTGCATTGTGGGAGAAGTTCTAACTGAACTGTAACATTTTTACAATTTTATAGTTCATATAAGCCACACATATAATCAATATTTTGGATATTTTGAGCCACTGCCTATGTAAGACTGAAGTATCTGATATAACTGAAGCAGTAGCTTGGTTTGTTTATCCAGCTATGGTATAATTTTCTTTTTATAAAATATGTTAATGCAAAACAGTCAAATGTATTATGCAAAATACTGCAATCCTATAAACAGTTCTTTGCATCTGACCTTACAAAGCAGCAGAGTCCAGCTAGCAAAATAAGAGTGTGTGAATGTGTGAGGGGGATGATAAAGAGAGAAAGAGAGGAAGAGGCAGCCAGAGAGACGAAGGCGAGCAAGATATCTTTAGTACTGTAGGAGATAGGACACGGGAGGGAGTCCAAGAAAAGCTGCGTTGCCAACACAGGGCAGCAGGGACAGGCGGTGATCGTGATACTCTCAATTTTGACGCATCACAGTGGGGTACAGACGCAGCAGGAACAACAATTTTGAATTGTAAAAGAAAATGGCTCCTCTTTGCTGCGGCCTCTGCCATCCTCTCTCTCTTTCTCTCCCACCTTCGTCCATTTTTACGGATGCTATGACGGAAGGTACCTGACTGGTTTATATTTGCCTAATAATGTTTCTCTCTTCTATGTCGGGACCTTGACACTTTCCTCTGACTGTGTGTAAATGAAGAATTGTTTTGCAATTGAAATTGTTATTGCAGCTGTGATTTTGTCATTTTACTGAATCTCTTGCTCTGACTTGAGTAAAATGATTCAGAACATGCATATTTGTGTGTAATATTTGTTGCTGTGTCTCTGAATGGCTTAATAGGATGTGCGCTCTTGAATGTTTTTTTTCTTTGCCTGTGTCTGTAGGACTGGGACCAATGTGAGAAAGGTATTGCTGCATCACATGAGAAGCTGAGAGTTTTTAAGCAGAAGCTCTCTGTGCCTTTACCCGATCACCATGAGGACCTGCACACTGAACAGATCCGCTGCAAGGTACACACGTGCACACACACATAATCTGACTCATCTTATTTCCTGTGACCTTCTAGAGGCTTGTGTCGTCAGCAAAATCTGCATATCTTTGATCTTATTTGTGCATTAGCTTTAAAAAGATGATGAGAAGTTTGATTGTTTATTTTATATCTGCATTTATGTATTCTGTGTATCCTATCAATTGTAATTCATTTTATTACGGTAGTGCTATCTGGTTACTCTGGCTTGCTTCATGTACTGAAGCATAGTAGGTCGGCTGTGATGAATATTTTATCTGCAAAGGAGAGGTGATTTTTAATGTATTATGTTTCAGGGAGGTGTGTGCAGTGTAGTAGTAGTATGAGAGTCAAGCAGATAGCTATGAGCTAAAATATCAACAAAGTATCTGTGACTTTGCCTGAGGGAAGGCGGGAGAGGTGCATGGTAACAAACATGCTACAACTATACACATCATTAGCAATGCTTATTTCTCATTGGAAAACTGTAAATATATGGCAATTCTGTACATGCTTCACATTGAAATTCAAATTACAATTTTGCATACTGTTTGGTAGGTACTTAAAGTCAAATTAAGAAATAAAATAGTAATTAAGAAAACATTTTAGATGCACAACCCTGTTTCTCAGTTAATTCTTTACATACATGTCATATAGATGTGTTCTTTGTATGTGTGATAGGAATTGGAGGGCAGTATTGATGGCTGGGCTGATGATGTAGCTGGACTGTGTATACTGAGAGAATCTCTCTCTAGTGGCCTCAGCGCTGATGACCTTACAGTCCTACAGGAGAGACTGACATTACTGCAGAGACAGTGGGAGGAGACCTGTCATCAGGTACGCATACACTATATACACATACAATTACACGGTAGTCAAGCTGCAAACAGAGGCAAGCGTGAACGCTCCCTTTACCTTTGTTTTACACCATAACATGATTCATTCTGTGTACAGTTATCTTCCTAAAGCACAAACGTTTCACAAGAAAACAAAAAGTGCACAAAATCCAAAGGTTATGCATTGATTAGTAAATTAGCTAAACTTTTTTTTCATATATGTGTCCCTGTATATGAAATCTATGAGACTAAAGTCTCAGAATCTACAGTAATTATGAGATTATGAGCATCAAAGTTGGATTTCAGTCACCGACTTCATTTTAATTTTAATCTTTGACATGACCATACTCAGTAAATATTAAGATGTCAAGGTTATATTTTGTAGGATTATACATGTTGTTTTAACAGTAAATCACATAATAATGACTTCAGTTGAGTTTTTACAGGCAGTGTCAGATATTAACATTAGATATTGAATAAATATATCAAATATATAGTTGTGGTGTTAATTATTTTAAGGGCTGTCAAAAGATTAATCGCGATTAATCACATACAAAATAAAAGTTTGCATAATATATGTGTGTGTGTACTGTGTGTATATATTATGTATATATAAAGACTATTTAGGTATATTATTTAGGTATATTTTTTATTTATATTTAAAATATAAAATATATCAAAATTTCAACAATTAAAACTATGAACTCTAAACCAATTTTTGCATAAATTAAATACAATTTTATGGGATTTACATTAAACATAGAATTACACTGTAGCTCAGTTGTTAAAGCATTGAGCTAGCAACCCAGGAAGTGTTTGCCAGTTGCATAAATGTAAATTATTGAAAGAAATACAACTAAAAACAAAATTCCCAAAATTAAGATTTATTATTTTAACTTGATTTTAGCATGTTAACATTTTTTTTTACAAATAAAAAATATTGGTTAAGAAATATTGTTTACAGTGCAGATTAATTTACTGCTGTCAATTTAAGATTTAGCATTTACTCATTTATCACTCATAACGTACCAAAAACATTTTGATAGGTCCTTGTTTGCTAAATTTGGTAGCCAGCCTAGTATAAAGAAATCTAGAAGTATGCCCTGGTGTGTTGAAGTGTCAATCATACATCTATACGTCATTCTGCTCACCAACCTTTAATCACATTTGCTGAACACAAGATGTTGATTGATCATTGTGGTGTCTGCAGCTGTGTCTGCGCAGACAGCAGGTCAGTGAGAGGCTGAACGAATGGGCCGTGTTCAATGAGAAGAATAAAGAGCTGTGCGAGTGGCTCACCCACATGGAGAGCAAGGTCTCGCAAAACGGAGACATCGGGATTGAAGAGATGATCGAGAAACTCAGAAAGGTGACACTTACATTATAAATGATAATAATATCACATTAACACAGCATGCTTGTGATATTACCTATACATTTGTGACTAACTACTTCTATTGCAAAAATATATTTAATGATGGGTCGGGTTGCAAAATATAAACAAATTTTAACCAATATGTAAATAAATGTCTGTGCTTAGTACTTTGTAGTTTTTAAATGAATAAACATCTGGTCTGTTTTTTTTTTTTGGCCAGGACTATCAAGAAGAAATCTCAGTGGCCCAAGAGAACAAGTATCAACTGGAGCAGATGGGGGAGAGACTCGCTCAGGCCAGCCATGAAAGCAAAGCTGCAGAAATCCAATACAAACTTAGCAAAGTCAATGAGCGCTGGCAACATCTTCTTGACCTCATAGCGGCTCGGTGAGTACATGTGACAAAATGTGCATGTAGTGCTTTAGCAAGGTTTCTATTGTGCCGTATGTGCTTTTATTAGTTTCTGTTGGAGTCAAAGTTGTATTCTTTTTACATAATGGTTTCTTTAGTACTCTCAGGTTTTGCCTGATTTGAAACTGCATGTTTTTGTGTATATTTAGAAATAAGGGCATGTCCTAAACTGTGAAAGTGTGTCATGGTAACTGTGCTAATGGGCTGTGGGTGGAAAGGAAATATTCTGCACCAGGATCATAAACATGACACCATAGTGTCTCTGGATATGACCGGTATAGTCAAGTTGCCTGCGGTCTGGACTAAAAGCCTCTCACATGGGTGGTGTTATTTTCACTGTGTCACTGTGTTTCAAAGCGTGTTCTCTCTCTCTCTCTCTCTCTCTCTCTCTCTCTCTCTCTCTCTCTCTCACACACACACACACACACACACAACCACACACACACACACACACACACACACACATTCGCTCGCGTGCATGAGCTCAGTGTGAAACAGCTGCAGTGCTGTATGTGGTAGTTTTCTCTTTTTTTCTCAAGTACTGTACACTGTAAAAAATCTGAAAAAAAACTGTAAAATTCCAGCAGGAAAAATACCGTAAAATTACGGGCACAATAAAGTAAAGCAATTTTCCGTGATACAAAAATACAGTTTTTTTTCTGTAATTTTACATTAATAAAGTCTAAACCTCTGTGATCCGATCTTAAAATCCACATGTACAAATACTCATAAATGCCCTTGACCACACTGCAAAAAAATTCAACTTCAAAATGTTCTTCCAACAAAGGTATAAAAAGCATTGTGTAGAGTGAATATGCATTCAACCCAAACTGTTTGAACAGTTACTCGACCGATGTTTTGGACTCTTTTAAGTGTTTTTTTTTTTAAATACATACTTCAAAGTTAAAAGCGATACTTTTTTCTATCCTTAGTTGAGTAAACTCAGAAACGTGCTTTAAAAGTTGTCTAAGGGTATATTCATCATTATTTTGTAGTGAAATTAAAAGATAAGCGACATTATTGAGTTGGGTAGACCTAAAAATGTCCTAAAGTTTGTTGCATTAAACCTTTTTTTAATGCACATATGATTCTTCATGCGCCCCTGCCCTTTCATTTCTATTTCTAGTTATTCTTTAGCCTTTCATTTACCCTTCTCTTAATGTTCCCTATTGTACGAGGTTTATTTGTTTTAAAATACAGACACCCACACTGAGATTCCAGTCCTCTGATCAGCACATGCTAATGACTGTCATCTTATTTTAGCCACGGCAGTATTTGTCACTCCCAGCTGCTCATGCCTGCACTTGAGAGCGTTTTACACACATACACATTAGACAGGGGGTTGGAGAAAGCCTGGACACTTGTTGTTCAGACGAAAGAGAAGGGGAATTTGGACAGTGTGGAAGTTTTTCTTTCTTCTAAAAGCTTTGATTGGAAAGACTTGGCTTGATGGTGCTGGATATGGGCACTGATAATATGGCAGAATGTCCAGGACAGGATTCAGATCTGCCAGAATGTGACTGCGACATTAACAGGCAGGATAAGATTTATTTACATTTTTCTGCTGATAATTTAAGACACTGCACGTTTGTTAAGACGTGCCGGAAGTAGTTTATGTTAAAATATGTAGTTTCCTACCTTATAAAGTTTCTCCGATGTGTGAATGTCCAAATGTTCATTATAAATCTAGACATGCTGTATTTGAGCACTTTTCTCTGTTCTTGCTGTGGTTTTAAAGATTTTAATGTGGCATAAAGCACAGCCACACTGAACCGTTTACATACCAAAGTTACATGGGGGTTTTATATCACTAGGTCACAGTCTATCTGTGTTTTCCTAACGGCCTGCAGCATACAGTAAAGGATCATTTAGAGTTAGCTGAAGTTTAAACACATTCACTTTGAATTAGTGCTCTTTGATTTACATCTAATCTGAGATACGAAACATGCTATGCTGGTTTGCGTGAGTTGTTTGTTGTATGTATCCTTGCTTTTGAGCATGTGATTCAGTATTTTTAGGCACATTCAAGGATATGAAGGAAACACTGACGCCAATGGGATACAGTTAGTCTCTGCTACTGATTTTATATTACAATACTCCGGGTGACCCCAGAGTGACCACATTTGCAGCCCCCCCCCCAAAAAAAAAAAGAAAAGAAAAAATATATATATAGAGAGAGAGAGAGACTAACTTTTTTGTTATTAAGAGCACTGTAGCCCCTGACTGAACATTTTAGGAGCGCCAGCAGAAAATTAAGGGCATGCCTTAATGCCTTTAATGTAATTAGTCACATTTTTCCAAAATTACTTCATTACTGAAATATACTAAATAGACTTAACTCTATGCAATTGCTCCTTATGTCATTATGCACAATTGATCCTGCAATATCTAATTTTAAACCTGCGCCGGCGCGTCTTCTCACGGTTCTGAGTGAGATGTGTTGACTTTACACGGGCTTTGTAGACCCATTGTTAGATTCAACTGTGCGCATGGTGACATAAAACGATTGACGCGTCATGCAATTGAGTGGTTAAAACCCAATCGCGCATTTCATTTTTTTGTCACAGATGCCCGCACATGCACTATTACTTGTAAAAAAACACTTTGGCCACAGTCTGGAGCCCCTGGTGCCCCCCTATTGCCTGGTGGCCCAGGGCACTCGTCCAATCCCGTCTATGGATAATCTGTCCCTGACAATACACATTCTACAGTATTTTACGTGATATAACATATTTAACGATACATTGACATTATTTACATACATCAAATATTCAAATCCAGAACTATAGAGATGACTTACTTTTTAATATTATACAAAATACTGTATGCACTATATTAAAAAATATATAGATTAAATGTTGACATTTACATTTAAAACATTTAGAAGATGCTGTAGAGTTGTTGTATTAGTGTTATTATCAGCTAAATATAGTTTGACTAAAGACACCCATTACTAAAAGTGAGGAAAATATCATATTCTGTGGTTTTGGTCTTGTTGTCTGCTCAGGTGCTCTGACAAGTTAAGTTGTTGTGCTAATAGAAGACTCGGGTTCGAGCCTTCGAGTCTGACCTGGTCACGTTGTCATCCTTTCTCTCTCTGTGATTTATTTTTTCTCTGCTACTGGCTTTAACTTCAGATAGGTTTTTTATTTAGCTATTTTAACAGTTACTTTTCACATATAAGAGATATTTACACCTCACCATCTATTATTTATGTAGCTTAATTACAATAGCTCATAGTTTCATATTACATTGTATAGTTCTCTATGCTTGAATGTGTTTTTAAGAGTGGATTATGTTTTATATTGAGTTATTTATTTGTATATGCCTGTGTGTCTGTAGGGTAAAGAAGTTGAAGGAGACTCTGGTGGCCGTGCAGCAGCTGGATAAAAACATGAGCAGTCTGCGCTCCTGGCTGTCTCATATTGAGACCGAACTCTCACGGCCCATCGTCTATGAAACCTGCGACTCTCATGAAATCCAAAGAAAACTCAGCCAGCAGCAGGTAACACACACGCACAGAAAATTAACGTGACCGTTCATACAGTCACTTAATATTCTGGTAACATAGTATAATGAAAAGTTAATTAACAATTAAAGGGATAGTTTACCAAAAATATGAAAATTCTGTTATCATTAACTCACTCTCATCAGAAGCCCCATTTACTTCCATAGTAGGATAAAATAATACTATGGAAGTGAATAAGGCTCATGAAATGTTTGGATACAAACATTCATCAAAATATCTTCCTTCGTATTCATCAGAACAAAGAAATTTATACAGGTTTGTACAACATCATTTTAAGGTGAACTATCCCTTTAAGAGCTTGACTTTATCTGCTTAGTTCCTGACCTACTGACCCACTAACAGCCCGGGAAACTGACCCAAAAGGTATAAATAAGTAAATGAAAGATGCTAATTCAGTAACCTCTCTTATAGATTCATTGAGTTCATTCTGTGAATATTCTGTCAGCTCACAAAACGTTTTGGATGTAATTCATCAAAGGCAGTTATACTATGTACATTTGTCAACATTTGAAGCGGATCAAAACCTTTCATAAAAGTTATCTTACATTTTATAACAATACCCTTTTTGTCTTAGGACAACTTTGATGAACGTTTTTGATCCACCTCAAATGTTGCCTAGTGTATTACAGTGCAGAAAATATTGTGAAGAGGAAATGTTTCTTTTTTGTATATTTTTGACCTGATGAGGCAACAGGATGAAACATACTTGTGGAGTTGATGTGCATGACCTCAAGCTTTTCTCTTACTAATAAACTGTCATGAAATAAAGATGAGATCCTAACTGGCAGCACTTCAAACAGGCATTCTCTGATTTTAATACTGTCAAAATGCAGTAGCTCAGTGCAGGTGTACCGTCTCTGTGCAGGATTTGCAGAGGGACATTGAAAAGCACAGCACGGGTGTGGCATCCGTACTGAACCTGTGCGAGGTGTTGCTGCATGACTGTGATGCCTGTGCTACAGAGACGGAGTGCGAGTCCATCCAGCAGGCTACACGCGGCCTGGATCGGCGCTGGAGGAACATCTGTGCTATAGCCATGGAAAGGAGGCTCAAGATTGAGTGTGTGATAGTCCTGTAAGAAATATGTGGATAAAAATGAACAACAAATGTGTAAAAGAAGCAACATTTATGGGCTTGAATTAGTGAGTGTGAGTTAGGATTGTTACTGTTTAGTGGAGCCACCAGTGGAACAGGTGTGAGCACATGTGCCGCTCATCATATGCAAGTTCAGCTCACAATGCAGCTGTTATTCTGAAGCATTTTTATGTCTGTATGTGTTTGTTTGCAGGATTGAGGAGACATGGAGATTGTGGCAGAAGTTTTTGGATGATTACTCTCGATTTGAAGAGTGGCTGAAGGTGTCTGAAAGGACAGCGGCCCTGCCTAATTCCTCCGGAGTCTTGTATACCATCGCTAAAGAGGAGCTCAAAAAGTTTGAGGTACTCCGAGATTGTTGAGATTAGCTGAAATTGAATAGGAGAGATCAATTATGATCTCTCTCCCCAAGTCCATCCTGTTATATTATATGACTGGGTCAATGGGGTCGAGCCTGCATGTGTCTCACTGCGGCCATCCGGTTGCAATAGTTAAAGGGACACTCCACTTTTTAAAAAATATACTAATTTACTAATTACTAATTTACTAATACCAGCTCCCCTAAAGTTAAACATTTGATTTTTACAGTTTTGGAATCCATTTAGCTGATCTCCGGGTCTGGCGCTAGCACTTTTAGCATAGCTTAGCACAATCCATTGAATCTGATTCGACCATTAGCATTGAGGACTTTGCAGCTGTAACATGGCAATAATATTACGCAGCAGCCGAAAAAGTCCCCTTAGTCATTTTCAATGGCAGGGGACTATTTTTGGGCAGTGCGTAATATCACTACGCCTGCTTCAGCCATGTTACAGCAGCAAAGTCCTTGATTATTACGCCAGAATGAGAGTATAGTTCCTAGCCATATCTGCCTAGAAAACCACAACCTTTAATTTTCCGTCCGTCTTAGTACACGATGTAACTACAGAAGAGTCAAGTTTTAAATAGGAAAAATATCAAAACTCTTTGGTTATTTTTAGCGCGATGCTAAGGTCTAATCAGATTGAATGGATTATGCTAAGCTATGCTAAAAGTGGTAGCGCCAGACCCGGAGATCAGCTGAATGGATTCAAAAACGGTAAAAATCAAATATTTAACTCTAGGCGAGCTGAAAAATGAGTGTGTGTGTATATATATATATATATATATATATATATATATATATATATATTTTTTTTTTTTTTTTTTTTTTTGTGGAATGTCCCTTTAAATAAAATGGCACACTTCAACAAATGTGATAATATTTTACAATTTGCAAACTTGTCATTGATTGTAACAAATAAAGCATAATTTTTAAAGTTTTTGACAAAGTAAGAAATAAATGACATGAATGAAATTTTAACCCTTTTTAAGCATTAATGACCAACTGTCAAAGTACAGCTGTATGCAAATCCCACTTATGTTTGATAATTATTCACAGGTCTCTATACTGTCAGCTGTAGCATACAGTAGGGTACCTTTGGGGACTTTTATCATCACAAGATGTCTGGTACACCTGATCTTACAAACATTATGTCATTTCATTGCAGGCATTTCAGAGACAGGTGCAGGAGTGTCTGACCCAGCTGGAGCTCATCAATAAACAGTACAGACGACTGGCTCGCGAGAACCGCACAGACTCATCCTGCCGACTGCGACAAATGGTGCACGATGGGAACCGACGCTGGGACATTTTACAAAGGAGAGTAGCTGCCATCTTGCGCAGACTTAAGCATTTTTAGACGGTTGTTTGTTATAATTTGTTTTTATTACAGTTTTAAAGTAGACATTTCACAAGAGACATTTCTTTAAGATACATATTTGGTGTCCCCAGAGTACGTATGTGAAGTTCTAGTTCAAAATATCATATAGATCATTTTTTATAGCATGTTAAAATTGCCACTTTGTAGATATGAGCAAAAATGTTTTTGGGTGTTCTTTTAAATGCAAATAAGTTGATCTCTGCACGAAATGGCAGGGCCGTGGTTGAATAGTGCAGATTAAGGGGCAGTATTATCCCCTTCTGACATCACAAGGGGAGGCACATTTCATTGACCTATTTTTTCACATGCTTGCAGAGAATGGTTTACCAAAAGTTAATGGGTTGTTCTTTTTCACATTTTCAAGGTTGATAGAAGCACTGGGGACCCAATTTTAGCACTTAATCATGGAAAAAGTCAGATTTTCATGATATGTCCCCTTTAAGAACTAGATTTCATTTCACTATTGAAAATTTCACTATAAAAAATTTATTATAAAATAACAGAAGGGCAGTGAGATGAATTTTCCTGTGTTTTGTTCTGCAGCATTTTATTAGTCAGCGAGAAGAGTTTGAGACAGCCAGAGATGGTTTTCTGGTTTGGCTGACTGAAATGGACTTACAGCTCACCAACATCGAGCATTTCTCAGAGTGTGACATTCAGGCCAAGATCAAACAGTTAAAGGTAAGAAATGTGCATGGGTACCTCTCTATTGGAATATGCAAATGTGTATCGCTCACCCTTTGAACTCGATGGGCGTACCAGGCTTTCCAAAAGGAGATCAGTCTGAATATGGGGAAGATGGAGAGCGTGTTTGGGCAGGGGGAGGTGCTGATGGAGAAGAGTGAGCCTATGGATGCTGCTGTCATAGAGGAGGAGCTGGATGAGCTGCAGAGATACTGCAGGGAGGTGTTTGGTCGGGTGGACCGCTACTACAAGAAACTCACACGAGTGGCGGTGAGACACACAGACATAAATACTGTAAATTTAGACATGCATGCACCAGCAGGGGCAAAATTTTTATTTGCGAAGTTACAATTTTAAATGCGCTGTTCAATATGGTGTCATGTAATGTACATTTAGGACTTTTTTAGGACCACCAGCTTTGTTGTTTTAGCACAGTTGTAATGATCATTCATATTTTATTTAAGAAAATACAGAAAATGTGTACACAAAATATGGAAAAAAAACAAATTTCAGAAGAAAATCAGGCAAATGTCAGTATTTAGCCTAGTGTGACCTCCTTTAGCTGGCACTAAGCACATCTTGAGCTCTTTGAAAAAACTGACGTCCTTGTAGTCATCATAAAAGAATTAGAAATTAGGGTTTTTAATTAATTTAGGATTAAAGAGAGCCTGCAGGTTTCTGCTATTGCTTAGATGTAAGGGGAGCTCACACTTAATACTTGACACTTATAACTTTATTCAGTTTTTTAATACTGCATACATATTTCCTATTTTCCATGTATTTTCTGGTTAAAAATTAAATATGGGCACTATACCATTGCAATGTAATGGTGGCTTAAGACTTTTGCACAGTACTGTATGTTTTTGCTTTGTTATAATATAGGTAATGGCTCTCAACTCGCTCCCTCTTTAATCTCTTATTCACAGCTGATCGATGATGAGTGTGATGGCTCAGATCGTGAATTTGAAACGGGTGATCTCTCAGATCTTCAGTGGAGTGAAGATGGATCAATTTCCCACTCATCCAGCAGAACACCCTCAGATGCAACAGCTCCTGTCCACACAAACGGCTCCGGACGAGACACACCCGCCAGTGTAGATTCTATCCCGCTGGAATGGGACCACGACTATGATCTAGACCCTATGGGCCGTACCATGTCTGCAGAACGGGGGAGACAAAACAAAGATGAGGATGATGAGTTACTTTGTATCACCACTACAGCGCTTACAGGTGAGAGTGCTTGCATGTCAGCAAGGTTGTTAATGTCGTAGCACATTTTAAATGCAATAAATGTGGTGTGGAGTTTTCACAATGCTTGGGAGGTGTTCTCTTTATTCTGTTGGTATATATTGTTGTGTATCTCTATTTACAGACGTAGTGATTCCTGAGAGCCCTGAGGCTTATATTAAACTAACAGAAAACACTTTGAGGTCCTCCTCGGGTAGGCAATCGGCTGTGGCATGCTAAATTTATGCTAAGCACAATGCATGCTAAAGTGCACATTTCAAATATTTATGAATTGCACTAAAACATGAATTCCAAAAACGGCGTATCAGTATCCCTTGTGTGCCACAATAACCTAACTAAGCGAATGCTGTACATGTTATGATAAAGTTGGAGTCACATGCATGCATATCCAGCGTTTCTCAATTGCAGTCCTCACACCCCCCACCTCCCAGAATGTTTTAGGTGTCTCCTGATTAAAAAAACGCCTGATTTAACTTTTAGGCCTTGCCATAAAAGCCTTGTTTGACTTCATGCGGCGCTGTGCAGAACGACCAGCGTGTGACATCACAGTACCACAAGTGCGGGTCCCCTACTCTCACAATGCTCTCATGGGACTGCAAAGTCCCACACTGATCAATTTGCGTGGTGCCACTAAAGTCAAATGTTGTAGGTGTCTCCCTAATTATCCAACTAACAAGCTGATGAGTGAAATTAGGTATTCTACATGCTAAGGTTCTGGGAGGGGGCGTGAGGATAGGAATTGAGAAACCACTGCATAGATCCACTGCATGAAACCATTTTTCTGTCATACCACACTGTCATCCATATTCAAGATGTTTGTTTCAATGATTCGTTATTACTAAAGATCATAACTTCACAAAAGTTTCACTTACCATTCTTGGTCACTGATTCACTAACCATTCTCATTATGAAAGTGATGTGACATTCTGTAATAATCAGTTCATCATTTTACTCCAGGTGAGACAGCCCGATTAGTAGATAATATGCTGGACACCAGCCGTTACAGTCACCAGCAAACAGACGACATAAAGTGTGGCCATGACACCTCTTATATGGGATATGTAAGTAAAGATTTGATCTAGAGAAAAAAAATTCTGAGAAGTAACGGAGAATAGAACTAATTCATAAACATTTGATGTACAGCCCATATGAATGTGGAGTTTCATATGTTTGTATGCTTTACTCAGATGCGGTTAATGGATGACTGCCGGGGCAGTCTGAAGGCAATAAAGAGGGCTGAAGGAGAGCTGGAGGAGGAAGAGGACAATCTGTCAGGACTCAGCAACCCTGATAACACTGAGACACAGAACACAGGTTAGTCTAGCACAGAAACACAGCATGGGTTTGTCTAGCACAATTACACAGAGCACATGTTAGTAAAGCACAGAGACACAGAATATGAGTTAGTCAAGCACAAAGACAGAGCACAGTTTAATCTAGTACAGAGAGACATTGCACAGTTCAGTCCAGCGCAGAGACACACAGCACGGGTTTGTCTATAACAGAGACACATAGCAAAGGTAAGCCTAGCACAGAGGCACACAGCACAGGTTAGTCTAGCACAGAGATGCACAGCCAAGTTTGTATAGCACAGAGACACACAGCACAAGTTAGTCTAGCACAGAGACACAGGGCACAAGTTAGTCTAGCGCAGAGACACAGTGCACAAGTTAGTCTAGCACAGAGACACAGGTTAACAGAGTATGCCAGAGACAGACACATGTTAGTCTAACACAGACACACACCACAGGTTTGTCTAGCACAGAGAGACAGAGCACAGGTTAGTCTAGCACAGAAACACATAGTATGAGTTAGTCTAACACAAAGACATTGAGCACAGGTTAGTCTAGCATAGAGACACACAGCACAAGTTTGGCTAGCACAGAGACACAGGGAACAAATTAGTCTAGCACAGAGAGAAACATCACAGGTAAGTCTAGCACAGAGTTGCACAGCACAAGTTTGTCTGGCACAGAGACACACTGCACAAGTTAGTCTAGCACAGAGACACAGGTTAACAGAGTATGCCAGAGACAGAGCACATGTTAGTCTAACACAGACACACACCACAGGTTTGTCTGGCCCAGACACACAGCACAGGTTTGTCTAGCACAGACAGACAGAGCACAGGTTAGTCTAGCACAGAAACACATAGTATGAGTTAGTCTAACACAAAGACATTGAGCACAGGTTAGTCTAGCACAGAGATACAAAGCACACGTTTGGCTATCACAGAGACACAGTACAAGTTAGTCTAGCACAGAGACACACAGCACAAGTTAGTCTAGCACGGAGACACATGGCACAAATTAGTCTAGCACAGAGAGAAACAGCACAGGTAAGTCTAGCACAGAGATGCACAGCACAAGTTTGTCTACCACAGAGACACACTGCACAAGTTAGTCTAGCACAGAGAGAAACAGCACAGGTAAGTCTAGCACAGAGATGCACAGCACAAGTTTGTCTAGCACAGAGACACCCTGCACAAGTTAGTCTAGCACAGAAACAAGGGCACAAGTTAGTCTAGAACAGAGACACAGGGCACAAGTTAGTTTAGCACAGAGACACACACAGCACAGGTTGGTCTAGCACAGAGATACACTGCACAAGTTAGTCTAGCACAGAGACACAAAGCACAAGTTCGTCTAGCACAGAGACACAGAACAAAAGTTTGTCTAGCACAGAGACACACAGCACAAGTTAGTCTACAACAGAGACACAGGGCACAAGTTAGTCTAGCACAGAGAGACACACAGCACAGGTTAGTCTAGCAAAGAGATACACAGCACAAGTTTGTCTAGCACAGAGACACACAGCACAAGTTAGTCTAGCACAGAGACACAAGGGACAAGTTTCTGTGGCACAGAGACACAGGGCAAAACTTCGTCTAGCCCAGAGACACATGGCAAAAGTTAGTCTAGCACAGAGAAATATGGCACAAGTTAGTCTAGCACAGAGACACTGAAACCAAGGCTTTTTGCTGATCATTATATAGTGCTGCAAATTTATGCATAACATTTCTCACAACTTTAGTTTCATACTTTAAAAAACTTAATGGCTATATCGGAATATTGATGGACTCCAGAAGAAGTGTATACCATTTATTTATTTCTAACTCAGTTCTAGGTTTTTTCTTAAATGATTGTAATGCATTTGTGGTAATTTTTGTCTTTCAGGTGTGATTGAGCGCTGGGAGCTGAACCAGGCCCAGACTGTTGATGTAGATCATAGACAGAGAGAAAATCTGATATTATGGCAGCAGCTGACCTCTGACCTGAGTGCAATGGAGGCGTGGCTTAGCCAGGCTGATGCAGAGTTAGCAGAACTGAGGGGGAGTGATCTCAGTACAGATATACACACTATTGAGCAGAAGATTAGAAATTTAAAGGTATGTGTTGCTTACGTGATTTATACAAACATTTTAACATAGATATGTATGTGTGCCCTTTGCTGAGTTACTAAACTGTGTATGATGATACAATTGCACAATGCGGTATTACTGTACATGTTTTGGTTAAGGAGCCTAAGCGGTAAAATGACACTGTTCACGTGTCTATAGTGTACACACACAAAAATCTGACAGCCGAAAAAGGTCAGGATGTCAGCATAACAGAAATAAACCAGAGGAATGTCACACCATCCCACTGACCCACATACACTGACTGCTGCAGTATAATATCAAGCGTGTATACTCCAAACACCTGAAAGTAGACCTCTTCAGAGCAATTAGCATAAGACAAACAAATAAAACCTTAATAAACCAACAGATGTCTCTCTTACCTTTCGCTATGTTCCTCAAATTAAATGAAACATTCTGCTTTATAAAGAACACACACAAGGCACATTATTCGGACAAAATGTATTGCTCAGGGAGGCTCTGTGGAGTCTCAATTATGTTTAATCTGTAGAAGAAATAAAAAATACAAAAGAGACGGTTGTTGATGTACTGTATGAGTACTGAGTTATAAAATGAATGAGTTGAATTTCAAGAGGTCTCATTTATGTTTATTTCCTATGGGTTCTCACTGACACTCAACAGGACCTACAGAAGGACATGGATTCCCATAAGTCTAAAGTACTATCTATCAACCTAAGTAGCGCTGCACTTCTCCAGTCAGATTCAGAAGAGGGCCTGGACCTAAAAGCCAGACTTAAAGAGATGAACTCAAGCTGGGATCGACTGGGCAAATCACTTAAAGAGTGGAGAACAGCTCTCCAAGATGCTCTGATGCAGTGCCAGGTACAGACACAGTCAACACACAAAGACTAAGGAGTCACACAAAGGCAAAGACAAATGCATACTTACACAGTGTGCTTTTCTATAGGAGTTCCATGAGTTGAGCCATGGTCTTCTTCTCTGGCTGGAGAACATTGACCGGAGGAGGAATGAGATTGTCCCAATCGCATCAGGACTAGATCGTCATAAACTGCGGGCTCATTACAAAGCACTTAAGGTTCCACCTTTTACTTCTGTATGTGAAGTGTGTGACTGCTTTCCGAAATAGGTTGATTCTGTAGCTTGCTTGAATGGTGTGTTACTTCTAGTTTCTAATCAAAGTCACAATTCTATAAATTACAGTTCTATAAATCACAGTGCAATAAATTCACATTTCTATAAATTACAGATCTATAAATCACAATTTTATAAACCACAGTTTTATAAATCACTTTTCTATAGTTACAATTAAATTCTATTACAGTTCTATAAATCACAATTTTATTAATCACATTTCTATAAATCAAAGTTATATAAATTACAGTTCTATAAATCACAATTTTATAAATCACATTTCTATAAATTACAGTTCTATAAATCACTATTTTATAAATCATATTTCTATAAATTACAGTTCTATAAATCACAATTTTACAAGCCACAGTTTTATAAATCACAATTTTATAAATTACTTTTCTATAAATCACAATTCTATAAATCCCAGTTCTATAAATGCCAATTCTATAAATAACAGTTCTATGGATCACAATTCTATAAATCACAATTTTATAAATCACAGTTTTATCAATCACAGTTCTATAAATCACAATTTTATAATCACATTTCTATAAATCACAGTTATATAAATCAGATTTATGTAAATCAAAGTTATATAAATTACAGTTCTATAAAACACAATTGTATAAATCACATTTCTGTAAATCACAATTTTATAAACCACAGTTTCATAAATTACAGTTCTATAAATCACAATTTTATAAATTACTTTTCTATAAATCACAATTTTATAAATCACAGTTTTATAAATTACAGTTCTATGAATCACAATTTTATAAATCACATTTCTATAAATCACAGTTCTATAAATCACAGTTCTATAAATCACAATTTTATAAATCATATTTCTATAAACCACAATTCTATAATTGACAATTCTATAAATTACAGTTCTATAAATCACAATTGTATAAATCACAGTTCTATAAAATCACAATTCTGTAAATCACAGTTTTATAAATAACAGTTCTATAAATCACAGCTCAATAAATCACATTTATAAATTACAATTCTATAAATTACAGTTCTATAAATCACAATTTTATAAACCACAGTTTTATAAATCATAATTCTATAAATCACTTTTCTATAAATCACAGTTCTATAAATTACTGTTCTATAAATTACACTTCTATACATCAGCTGTTAGTCCACAGTTCTTTAAATCAGTTCTATAATTTGCAGTTATATAAATCACATTTCTGTAAAATAGTTTGTAAACTCAAGTACTATAGAAGAGCACAGTTCCATAAACCTCTATGAAATTGCACAATTCTATAAATGTCTTAATTGGAACGCAAATGTTCCACATCAACCAATCTAAATTACATTGTTTGTTTATAGCAAATCCAGCGGGAGCTGATGGAAACAGAGCAAAGAGTAGACAGTCTGCAAGAGCTGTCAGTCCAGCTGCTGGTACAGGCACATGGCAGCGAGTGTCTGGAGACCCAGGAAAGGGTTCATGTCATTGGGAACCGCCTGCGACTGCTCATGAAGGCTGTGAGCACAGACTTGGAGCTGCTAGAAAAACAGCTTCAGGCTTATGGGGACAGACAAGTGAGTCTAGAAGCAATTCAAAAATGAATTAAACCTATAATCTGACATTCTGGAAAACATTCCTTGTTTCCATTTAAAATGAAGATACATAATCCTCATGCACCATAGAAACATGCCTATTATACAGTATCATTATTAAAGCTATAACTCGGATCTATCATTGCTTGGTTTTCTCACTTTTCCATTCACCAAACTTGCAGGATGCATCCCTCTGGTCTGTTACGGATGACACTGATACTTCTGGATCAGTCAGTCCTGTTTCAGAAGTCAGCGTTTCAACAAAACGACAATCGGTAATCCAATCCGTCTCCCTCTGTTTGATATTATTTTTGGCATGCCATGAAGTTCACTGTTCTGCTACTTTGAGGATGAGCTTATACCAGTGGAAGATTTTCAACACATTTCCTCCAGTTAAACACTGCAATCAGATTAAATCTCGTGGGTATTTGCTCAATACCTCAAACCCCAGTAAATACATTGGCTTGCCAAAAACGTAGTTTGTGACCCCAGAAGTATCTTGTGAAAGTTTTACAAGAAATACTGGCTTTACCTTTCAGACACTTTGAATTAAATCAAGCAAACAGTCAATTGAATCCCCATTCCATAAGATTTACGGTGTCTGTAATGGAACGCCAGGTTTCTTGCATGTTGCAAGATTTGTTTTGTCATTGCATTGGATTATTTTGCTGCCTTTTTGTTTTGTTCTTACTGATTTGTTACAATATTGATTGCTTGGCTGTTTATCTGCTTGTCACCACAAGCTTTGTCCTTATTTGCTGGGACTGAAACATTCTTTCTTTTCTTTTATCCCTCCCTCCCCTTTGCTCATTGCACAACAGCTACGAGGCAAATGTAGTGTGTCTGAACCAGGATCCACAGCCAGACATCCACGTCGCAGGTACCTGTCTCCTGGACTTTAGAATACAGGGGGATGATGAAACTTATGTCAGATCCATGATGCGTAAACCATGGAAAATCTGTTTAGATCCATCATCTTTCTTCATTCTTGATGCCATATGAAAATATTGAATTTTTTGTTGCTTTATCATTTTTGCAGTTTTATTTTTTTTCATTGTGATGCTCCCACCTCCATTATTGCCTTATAACAAGAAAACTTTAAAGTTTTACCCAATATTTTAGCCGTCTTAATGTCTTTCATTAATAACATTAACAAACATGACATCTAATGTATGTAATGCTTAACAAGGTGTTACTTTCATGTTGCCTACATTAAATTATAAATTTGTTTATATATACATATACAGATTTTTGCAGAATAAGTACTTAACTATTTGTTAAGCATTATATATTGTTTGTTGTTAGTTGTTAAAGAAAGGTATTATAAAGTATTACTAAATACGAGGGTAAAGTTTTCTGACCAAAAACACCAATAAATGATTTCTGTCCAAGACCAAAATATCTAGATATATTTAAATGTTTGTAATTGGCCATAAATGTAAACATGGATGTCTCCTCAGGTCAAAGATTGAAGTCATTATGAAATCAAACTTCGATGCCCCTAATCTGGATTTCTAAATGGCTTGGGTAAAATGAAATGCTGTCTGTGATTAGGGTCGGCCCATTCTACATGTGTCCTACAGGCTTGCTTTGTCGGGGGGGGGCAACGCGAGTCAGCAACAGAACTTTAGTACTACAGTATACTCACAGACGCGCTGAGTCAGAAGCTACTACTAGCATAGCAGTGGAAGCTAACCCCATGTTTTCTAATAACATAGCAGAGAGGTTGGTTTTTGACGTCAAGCCGACATTGGCTTTTGATGTCAGTCCAATGTTGTCTTTTTACATTTAGCCGACAGTGAGTTTTGACATCCGTCAGATGTTGTTTTTTGACGTCAGACCGACATTGGGTTTTGACATCAAGCCGACGTTGGATTTTGACATAAAACCGGCCTTGAATTTTGACGTCAATCTGACATTGGGTTTTGACATCATACCGACGTTGGGTTTTGACATCTTACCGACGTTGGGTTTTGACATCAATCTGACATTGGGTTTTGACGTCCGTCCGATGTTGGGTTTCGACGTCAGCTCGATTATTATCACAACCGAAACAGAACGTCTGTCCACAGTGAACCCGATGTTGTGTCTTGATGTCCATCCAACATTGGCTTTTAATGTCAGTTCGATGTTGTGTTTTGACATTAAGCGACATTGAGTTTTGACGTCCGTCGGCCATTGTTTTTTGACGTCAGACTGATGTTGGGTTTCGACGTCAATCTGATGTTGGGTTTTGACATCAAGCCGACATTGGATTTTGATATCAGACCGACCATGAATTTCGACATCAATCTGACGTTGGGTTTTGTCATCAGACTGACGTTGGGTTTCAACGTCATACCGACGTTGGGTTGCGACATCAATCTGATGTTGGGTTGCGACATCAATCTGATGTTGGGTTTTGACATCAGACTGACTTTGGGTTTTTACATCAAGCCAACGTTGGATTTTGACATCAGACCGACCCTGAATTTCGACATCAATTTGACATTGGGTTTTGACATCAGACTGACGTTGGGTTTCATCGTCATACCGGCATTGGGTTTCGACGTCAATCTGACGTTGGGTTTCGACGTCAATCTGATGTTGGGTTTTGACATCAAAATGACTTTGGGTTTTTACATCAAAGCGATGTTGGATTTTGACATCAGACCGACCCTGAATTTCGACATCAATCTGACTTTGGTTTTTCACATCAAGCCGACGTTGGATTTTGACATCAGACCGACCCTGAATTTCGACATCAATCTGACGTTGGGTTTTGACATCAGACTGACGTTGGGTTTCAACGTCATACCGACGTTGAGTGTCAACGTCAATCTGATGTTGGGTTCGACATCAATCTGATGTTGTGTTTTGACATTAGACTGACTTGGGTTTTTACATCAAGCCGATGTTGGATTTTTACATCAGACCAACCCTGAATTTCGACATCAATCTGAAGTTGGGTTTTGACATCAGACTGACGTTGGGTTTCGACATCAATCTGACTTTGGGTTTTTACATCAAGCCGACGTTGGATTTTGACGTCAATCCAACATTGGTTTTTGACCTCTGTCCGGTGTTGGGTTTTGATATCAGTTAGATGTTGGGTTTCGACGTCAGTCCGATTATTATTACAACCGAAACAGAACGTCTGCCCACCGTGAACCTGACGTTGTGTCTTGACGTCCATCCAACATTGGGTTTTGAGGTCAATCTGATGTTGGGTTTTTATTACAACTGAAACGGAGCGTCTACCCGACGTTGCAGCTTGACATCAGCCCGCTTTGGCCTTTTCCACCTCATCCCTTTAAATATAGACATTTCTGATTGTCCACATTATTTACCCACTGAAATACCAGGATTTAATATTAAAATAAGATCTGAGTAATCCACACATGACAATTTAATGAAAATAATAAATACAGAATTACAGTGCTACCATTAGGCCCCATCTTCATAATCTTGCCTAGGGCCCCACAACACCACGACAAGGCCTGTCGGTGGTAAATTAAAAGATTGACTAAAAACTGATTAAAAACTAATCAAACTCTTTAAAGTGAGCAGATTAAAATGGTAGAAGTTGATTTCTTGAGTTGATCTGTGTGTCATTAGATCTAAATCACATTGCGTATTGTTTAATCTTAACCTATTTGAATATTGTTTTTAGGTTGCCCAGAGGTTCTGGATGCGCGCCGTCTCACTCTGGTTCCTCCAGGTCCCAAGGTGGCGCTGCTGTGGCTCGTTGTCAGCCCTTTCTACTGCGAGTGCTCCGGGCAGCACTGCCTCTACAGCTACTGCTACTGCTCATAGTGGGCCTAACCTGTCTGGTACCCATGACTGAGGAAGATTACAGCTGCGCTTATGCGAACAATTTTGCCAGATCTTTCCATCCCATGCTCCGCTATACCAATGGTCCACCACCTGTATGAGGAGGATGAGACTTGCCTTTATATATTTATTATTATATTCAAAGTTACTGCAGGGCATGGCAGGACACAAAATGGACTTAAACGGCATATCTGTTAGCCAAAGCTGATTTTTCCAGTCCCTGTACAGTTCAATACTGCTGCTAATTTTATTTTGCTCACTGTAAACTGTGTACCATTACTGAAATTTTTGCAATGTAGACTAGTGTTAGACTTCTGTACTTTGGGTAAAAAAAAATCATTGTACAGATAATTGGAGAAATACTTCTGTCCCAAAGAACAGAAGAAAAAATATTTATGTACTTAATAGCACTGACATAAGCGTAAGGTACTGCACTTATACCGTCCACCAAAATGGCCAAAATTATTAGCTTAGAATAAGGAAAGTGTTTTATTTTATTTTTTTATTATTATTTAAGATTAAAATTGTAGAAAAAAGTTATTTTCAGTATTATTTAAATACTTTATTTGCATGGCAATTCAACTTTTTTATTTTGTGGCATGGATTTTACAAGTTTCTTTTTCACAAATGCAAAACAATCACTGACAGGTTTGAGAAATGTGTGCTTTTTACTGATTTATATCTACATACGATATTTTAATTTGTGTGGTATGATGTGACAGAAATATTAATTATTATTACAATGTCTATGCCTATTTATGTATGTACAGTTTGCTAATGCTGACAATAAAAATACATCTTTTCATTTAATAGATATAATTCTGCATGGTCTGTTCATACAGAGCTATAACTATTATTTTAGAAGTATTTTTATTTATCAACCTTTAATGGAGACTAATTTACATTTTCACATTTAGGTAATTCAAAATGAAAACTTTACAAATAATATTTCACATCATGGGAAATTAAAGCTGAAATGTATTTGACAAGTGCACGGTTAATAACCGGCAAACAAATACACACATGATGACAGGATAAATCTGACAGACATCACATCATCATAATCACATAATAATTTAATACTGCACACCACAATGACAACCAAAAGTAACAGAACGTAAGCAGGTAGTTTCTGTTATATTAAGTGTGTTACATTTCAATGATTAAACAACAAAAGACTTATTTAATGTTGGCTTTCATAGGCCTGGTCATACAATCAAAGCAATGACACCACTGTTACAGCAGACACATCTTGTAAATACAGTTTGGGCAGAACTCACCAAACCATAAGTAAACATTGTTCATTTCACAAAATGTATAGCACTGATCACGGAGCTAATGTGTTTTTTTATTAGTCAAGTTAAGATTTATCAATGTAAACTTTAATAAAAATATAGCAATAATTTGTAATAATCAATCACTGATATGCAACTTATGAAAATACTTTTTTATATATGAAGTTGTTTTCAGGCTGCCCTGCAGGCGGCGCTCATGTGCTGGTTTCGGTAACAACATAGGTGTGTTTAGAAAGCAATGCTTAATGAACTAGATGTAATTATTATGTGGAGCTGCTTGTAATTACACACAGCTAGTGTTATTACTGTAGTGTAATATAGTAGCATCCGTCCGATTTATTCAACTGAAGAAAGGTGTATACTTCTGGGATGACATGAAGGTAAATGATGTATATTAGTACATTGTAAATTTTTCTGTACCTTTAGGTTCTTTAATTTGCTATACAACATATGTGACTAACAAATCAAAATAGACTGTCTTATAAAACAATTATTTTTAAATAAATTGTTTGAATAATTATTGGTAAGGACCTAGAGTGTTATCAATTATTATATCTTTTTCTGCAGAAATTGTAAGCATATACCGTTAATACAATTCACCAAACTACCAGTAGGTTAACCCGGAAGTAGCGGTACACTGGTTTCCCTCGCCAAAAGCCCATTCATTTTTCCCCAAAAATAACCTGTGTATAAAGTTACAAGTTTTGTCCAACAAGATAATCTTCCAAGATGAACGCAACTTTATGAATTTTGAAGTGTAAACCCGTTTACTAAAAACGAAAACCTAAGGTGTCTCGACATCAACGTCATCATCACCTCACGCTTCCGACAGCTTTTTAACTTTATTAAATACATTTAAAAACGAGTTTTCTGATGGGGAAATGCTCTGAGGGTGAATGTTTGTTTGGAATTGTGCCCATATATAGAGGGTATGCAAGTGACGTCACCTTCGGCGAAAGTGACTGCTGTTACGCCCACTGAGTGGCCACAGAAATAGCGGCAGAATTTGTGTACAGTGTGACATCAACGAAAACACGGGGAAAACGCGTCTAAATGGGAAAAAGCTGTTGTGCGATAGACTGTACTAACAGATTAACAAGAATTAGGAGCTATCGTTTTACAGACTGTCAAAAAACACCGAAAGGAGAAGTAAATTGATCGTTCATGCCAGCGTCCACAGACTACAGGTGGGTTGACAAGTTGCTAGGGTCACTATCAAGCAGAGGTTTTACTTTCTACTTCAAAGTATTTTTCCAAGTATTTGTATTTTATTTTTATCCGTGTTTTTCTTTGGAAAACATACATTCCATATTATCATAATTTTTACTCTATTACATTTCATAAATAATACATTTTTGTTTTACATTTAATATTTAAGTACATTAAGATACTTTTACTCAAGTAAAAGTACACAATTTTAATGTAATTAGGTATTAAATACATTTTAATATGCAATATTAAAGAATACCCAGTATGATTATATGCTTTAGAATGTAGTGAAATATTTTTTTCCCAATACAAACATCCCAATAAAGCACAGATGCTTAGAAAATGTAACTAATGTAATGTAAGTATTGTACACCTCTCCTATCAAGTCCAACTAAATTCAATTTAAGGGCGTGCTCCGGCATGGTCACGTGGAAAAGGGACGTCAATGCATACCCCTTAGATATGTATAAAGGCTAGATGTGTTATGGCAGAGTCTCTAACGTCATCACCTTGTGGCCATCCTACCTCAGACAACTCGCTCACTCGTAGCATTGAGCTCAATGGTGCGGGTACTTTCAAACGACCACAAGTTGCCCAACCTTCCACCAATTCCCAAACGGCCTGGCTTCCTACAAACGTCATTAACGTGGCTATAATTCTGCATTCTTTAACATGTTTCATGAATTTGTTTTTAAGTATGCGGTGTCATAGGTACATCTTTGACGTTTATAACAAACCAAACCGTTCGAAAATCGGTAAAAAACTAAGCAAGTTCTGGTCATCCAAAAGTACCCGCACCACTAAAACTCAACTCCACGAGTAAGCGAGCTGCCCGTGGCAAGATGGCCGCCAATTGCGGACGTTCCACTCAATTGGCCAGCAGCGCGGGTGAGACATCTAGCCTTTATACATATCTATGGCATACCCTCTATTGCGTTCTTTTTGAGATCTTTATGCATGATGACGTTTAAAGTCCCCAACAACGTCCCGCATCTTGTTAGCAACCGCCTTTTAAAAAACACGTTAAAGCTTTAAAAATCACAAGTGGGGGTATTATTGGTGTGTTTTATGTCGTAGAATGAAGCGTGAAAATATCTTTGGCTTGTGTCAACCATAGATTGTAAAAAAATGGACGTAGTGTCTGTGACGTCACCCATAGGTATCTTGGCTCCGCGTCAACTAGAATCACGAAAATGGGTAAAGTTGAGGTGGCTGGTTGCGGAAACCACACCCGCCTAGCAGTTCACCCGTCACTTATGCGGCCAAATAAGCTATAAAGACCAAAGACAGTTTTGTATCAGGCTGTAAACATATTATTTTCTGCTGTGAAGTTGGGCTAAGATCTACCTGAATCTAAGGTGTAATCTTTTTAAGGCACAAACAGAGACTACATCAGCCCCAGTTTAATAAGTGGACAGCTACATTGAAATCAATCACAGTTCTCCTTAGTTCAGCTGTTAAATACTAGCTATAATTTACAGAAGCTCTAACTCATGAATCGGGACTTTGGCATACTCGGGCAAGATTGGGCTGCATGACTCCAGAGCCTCTGGATGGACTGGCGCTGCTGTTTGTGGGTGTAGAGGGTGGATCTTTCTCATTTGCTACCCAGGGTCGCTGTACCTTCCCTGAAGATTGAAACCGTTGAGCATCCAGCATCTCCAGCAGCAGGTCATACAGAGGTACTCGATTCTTGCATTTCATCCTGTATAGGTGCTCCATCCCTTTGTTGCTTGGAGAAGGGAAGATTAAAGTGGACTTACTGTAAGTTCTGAACTATCCCTTTAAGTAATATTTTATGACTGAACTGAACCACACGACAGTGGTTGAAAACGTACTTATAATTACAATCACTTTTTAAAATCAACTCTGTTACTCATCTGTATTTACCTCATGTGTCTGATGTGGGAGAGCAGTAGCAGGAGCTGCGCCTGTCTGCGTGACTGCAGCTGTAGTGATGCACCTGATTTACTGATGCAGTAAATGAGGGCATCAGTGATGTTATCCAGCATGCACTGCACCATGAAGCTGTCAGTCAGTGGTTGCACAGGATTGGAACAGAATGAAAACGCACCTGTCCAGATAAAAATATAAAGCAAGTGTAGATTGTTATAGAGGAGCTGACATGGATATAGAGACATGGACAAATTTAGGGTTGTGACAGACATCAGGTGTACAGTATCATAGTGATGGCTGCTTTTGAAACACGAGGCTTTGAAAGCTTTATGAATCTTTTGTTTCAAATCAGTGGTTCGGAGATTGGTTCAAACCGGTCAACTCACGTGATTTTAGCAAGCGAGGCTTTGTTACGTCATAACTGTTTCAAAGCGTTTTGAAGGTTCATCACCAGTGTCTAACTCAAGTCCTGCAGGTCCCCCACCAAAGAGTTTTAGATGTCAACGCTTTAGCTTGTTTGTTAGCATATTAATTATACAATTTTAAACATACTGGATCAGATGTTTTATATTGAGAGACATCTAGGGGACCTCGAGGACTGGAGTTGGGAAATTTACCATGGTGTACTCAGGTCAGTTTTATTTCTCAAGTATTCAAAATTTAAAAGGATCAATCATGTTTGTACTGATCATGGTTCAGGCTGTTTAGTTAATTTCCTTTTGTGAAATTCTACCTAATTTTACTACAAAATCAAACAGGACATCCGATGTTATGGATTATTGAACAACAGAACAATTTGAAATTTGACAACATTATAAAGATTTGTTGAGAAAAAAAACATTCTGAGATATTTGAGAACAAAATTGTGAGGTGCATAATTTATTAATTTATAACAACACCTCATTAATGTTGAGACACCTGTGCTCCAAACACCCTCATTCACTAGATGGGCAAACATCTGGTGAAGATAAAACATCTGGTGTTTATAGACAAGGCATGTATGAAATGTTTTACACTGAATCGTTTAGACATCTTAATGACAAAAGTATATAAACTGAACATGGTTGCTGCAAAATACAAAACAAGAAAAAGCCAAGATGTCTGACATTTCGACGCCCATAAATATGAATTGATATCTGCGGTAACTTGCAATTAATTCAATTATCTGTTTTCTGAAACACACAGCGGATCTCAGCATCATCAGGATTGTCTGTGCCATGTGAAAATGTTTTTTCATTTTAAAGCAGGAAATGTTCTGTACAATGAGAGAAAGCATTTCAATTCTTAACATTAAAACTTATCTTCCCAAATAAATTGAAACTAAATAAATTTCATCATTACACTACAATCTTGTTTAAATCTTTTCAAAATTTTATTCTTGTCAAACATAACTTCCCTGAACACATTTACCGAGCCCCTAACGTGCGCATGCGAAACTAAACTTTATTTACTTTTTTCTCTGTGTCCCCTTAGGGGCTCCGTAACTATCTGGTCTAAAACAAATTGTTCTTTTCTTGTTACACAAGAAAATATTGTTATGGGGAGGAGAGGATATTAGCATTTTTGATTAAAGAATTTAAAGGCACAATAATTGTTCTAAAAATATAAAAAGCTCACAGATAAGTTATTTATAAAAACAATACCACAATTTTCCAAAAAATGTGTGACTTTAATGACAAACGTGGGCATAATTAAAACGGGAGTTAATTGTGGGTTAAAGATTTGACAAGCCCTAAATAACACCTAAAAACACAGAATACACTTTTACTTAATGGTTTAAAATGTATATATAAAAACATTTTTAACCTTGCAATTGTTTTGTAAAATGTTTAGACTGAGGGCGCGTTGCTTTAAAGCAGTAATTCTTAAAGTGTGGTCCGGGGTCCGCCAAAAGATGACCTAAACTAGGCAAGTGTTTATACAATCGTCACTTATTTAATTAGATTTTTAATACACTTGTGAAACTGTGATATCAGTTCTTGCCATTCTGTTTTAATAACATAAAAATGGATTGGTGGCTAAACCAAAGAGGAGTCAAAATAAAAGATCAAGCGTCAACTGAAAACAGCTAAAATCCACATATCTGTTAGTTTTGTAATGTACTAGTTTTTTGTTTCATGTATAAAATTCCTGTAATTTCAGTGATTTTGGATATTAAGGGGAAATTTTTTTTCAGCATTTTATTGTTACCATAGTTACAACCATAGACTTCATATACCCACCACCTCAGTTTTAAACTATAATGGGTCTTTGGAATGACATTAAGTGGGACCTAGGCTGTTACAGTATGTTTAATTGCAGGTTTTTTTCACATGTGCAGTTTGTTGTTCATTTTAAGCTGCAACTCATTTCACATTTACTTTTTTAAATGAAATAAAATTAATATAATAATTTCTGAACATGGCATTGCATTTGTGTTTAAAAAATTAGTTTTTGACTTGAAACAGTTGCATATTAAACTTAAATTTAGCTCATCCTTCCTATTATGTTGTTTTTTGGGGGCGTGTTAGAGTGAGATTTTGTTAGGTGGTCCTCAGAAAAAAATTGGGAGATAAAGTGGTCCTTGGGATGAAAAAGTTTGAGAAACACTGCTTTAAAGGAATAGTCCATTTCTAAAAAAAATAATCTAGATAATTTACTCACCACCATGCATGTCATCCAAAATGTTGATGTCTTTCTTTGTTCAGTCGAGATTTTTCTCATTTTAATGGACTTTAATAGAGCACAAGCACAACACCTAATACTTAACTCAACACTTTCAACAGAGTTTCAAAGGACTCTAAACGATCCCAAACGAGGCATTAGGGTCTTATCTAGCAAAATGATTGTCATTTTTTACAAGAAAAATAAAAAATATGCACTTTTAAACCATAACTTCTCGTCTAGGTCTGGTCCTGTGATACGCCAGCGCGACCAAACGTAAATGCGTATTGACGTAGAAAGGTCACGTGTTACATATATGAAACCCACATTTGCGGACCATTTTAAACAATAAACTGACACAAAGACATTAATTAGTATCATTCCACATACAACAACGTCGGAACGGTCCTCTTTCTTCACACGTGTAAACACTGGGGCGTAGTTTCAATACGTCATCCGTGACCGCTTGACGTGATGACATATTACGTGAGGTCGCGCTGGCTCGTCACAGGACCAGAGGAAGACGAGAAGTTGTAGTTTAAAAGTGCATTTTTTATTTTTCTTGCCAAAAATGACAAGAAAAGCTAGATAAGACCCTAATGCCTCGTTTGGGATCGTTTATAGTCCTTTGAAACTCCGTTAAAAAAACTGTTAAGGGTTGAGTTAAGTATTAAGTGTTGGGCTCTATTAAAATGAGAAAAATCTTGCAATGTTTTCCTCAAAGAACGTAATTTCTTCTCGACTGGGCGGGGAGGGACATCAACGTTTTGGATGGCATGGTGGTGAGTAGATTATCTGTATTGTTGTTTTGAGAAAATGGACTATTCCTTTAACAATGTTTCGAAATGCTTCCAAATAAGATTAAGGGGTGGTTTCCCAGACAGTCCCAGACTAAAATGCATGTTTGAGTTGCTTAAATTTAAAAACGCCTGCTCCTGACTAATTTTAACATAGGTGTGACATTTTTGTCTCAATATGCACACATGTAGTGTTTTTTGTAAGGTATGTTTGTAAAAACTTCTTAAATGTCCTAATATAAATAAGGCCTAGTCCTGGATTAGCCTAAACCCTGTCCAGGAAACCACCCCATAAAGTTTTAAATATGGATATTTTCCTTACAAAATCGCATCAATTACCCTCAGAAGGCCTTTATTAACCCCCTGAAGCTATGTGGAGTGCATCTGGAAAGAATGGATTCACTTTTTTGGGCTTGAAAGTCAGAAGTTGTTCACTGTTTACTACTGTTATAAAGCTTTAAAGAGCAAGGACATTTTTTTTAAATAACTTTGATTGATTATGTTGTCTGAAAAAAGATAATCAGGCACATCAATGGCTTTAGGATGAGTAATGCATAAGGTAATTGTTATTATCTGCTGGTATATCCCTTTAAGTTTTCAAGTTTGATATTAGTTTAGATAATAATGTATAATATTGTAGTCTTCACTCAGTTTCATCTGTTTGCTGTTGACTCACCAGAATTAAGAAGTATGATGGCTTTGAGACACACAAATTCCTCTGACTTAAGTTTGAGGCTGCGGAATCGAGCCACAGTTGCCAAGAGCATGTCGAAAATCTCAGCCATCCCCTCAACACATTCTCCTTCGCTCCTGTAAAGCGAAACACCAGCACTTTAGCCACACTAGGAAACAATTTGTGCCATTTCCTGTAAAACATTTCTTGATATTGCTCTTCTTCATTTGTGGGTAATATTGCAAATATTATTTACTTAAATTGCACATCGTCATTTAAGTCCCCTTCCAACTTCAACCATTCCTCCTTCTTTTCCCTGCCGGATCTCCCATTAAACCTCTGCACCGACCATTTACTTTTGCAGATGTTGGTTTTTGATTACATTTATATTCCCTTAGTCAGTGATGATGCTGTTCCTCCGTAGTCTATTCCCAATCGGGCGCTCTTTAATTACAAACTACCTGTGTCATGGTCTTCTGAAGAGAAGCAATAAGCTCTTCAGGAAATGGTTCATGTCCTTTTTAACAATGTAGTTTTCTTTTGGTTCACAATCATTCAATTTTGTTTCGCAAGGAACAGCCTTCCTCATGGGCCTGTCGCTTCTGCCGAGTATAAAATTTCATGCAACTCAATGTTCTTTGAGAAATTGATGCAAAAAATAAGCACACGTAGAGGAAATGCATTAGGTCAATGTGACACGGCAGAGAGCTCACAACCATGTCCAAGCTTACTTGAGCAAGTAAAAACTCTTAAGGCATCGCATTACAAAGTGCGATTAAAAAATCTAAAAAAAATACTTAATTTGTTTAATCTAAGTATCATGTGAATATTAAACAAAACTACAATATATCAGAAAACACTACTGACTTTAAATGGCTTTGAGACACACAAATGACTTAAGTTTGAGGCTGCAGAATCGAGCCACAGTTGCCAAGAGCATGTCGAAAATCTCAGCCATCCCCTCAACACATTCTCCTTCGCTCCTGCAAAGCACTGATTTTAAAATGGGGGCAAAAATATATATTTTAAGGTTAAAATTATGTACTGAATAAACCAACTTCATGTTCTTCTCACAAACATAAAAAGGTAACTTGAACAAAATTATTTTTAGTAGGAGTTCATTTATTATTTTGTGTAGATTCAATCAAATAAGATTAATCTTTAACTTGTTGCTAACAAAGATTATTTTGTTTCCTGGACTTAAATACTTGGGTGGGTGATTCTCGCAAAATTAGACTTATGAGGTTAATTAGACAAAATTTAAAAAAGTAAATGCAAAGTAAGAGTATCAAAATAAGAAGCATACAGTTACAAACATCTCTTCGTGTACTATTTAGCACATGATTTCAAATGACATCGAACCAATTTTTTTGTTTTTCCACATTAAAGGGGGACATTGAAATTTTCTTTGTCATAGTACCTAGACAACTTTTTAGTTCTCATTACCGAAAAAATAGGTTGGAAATGCATATATTTAATGTAATAAAAGTTGTGGTAATGATAATTTTTGATAATGATAATCTAAAAAATGTAAATAATTCTATAGGAAATATTTTTTAAATCCTCTAAAAATAATGGTTATAGTAAGTTCAGACCTTAATCTTATATGTGCAAAAAATTGGCTTCAAGGGCTTTTTTAAAAAATCTGATGCTGGACACCTTCACTCAGGTGTTTGTCCAAAATGTCACAAAAAGTTTGTTCAACTTGCCAAACTGTTTTGAGTTTGTAAGTTCCCAGCATGCATTTCATCATGTTTAATTTAGTGGTTAAAATTCTAAAAAATGATTACAGTTTTTGTGTTTGCTGGCTTTATTTTATACTGTTGATGTTGTCTATGTTTGCTATCTATTGTATTACTATCTATTATATTGACTTGTTATTTTAAGTTGGCTCAACTGATTTTTTTTTTTGTATTGAATTTGACATAACTCTGACATTACTCAGTAAATGTAATAAGTCAGGTTAACCATAGATATGTATAAAGGCTAGATGGCTCGTCCGCGCTGCTGGCCAATGGAGTGCAACGTCCGCATTTTGGCGGCCATCTTACGACAGGGCGCTCGCTCACTCGTAGCATTGAGTTTTAATGATGCAGGTACTTTTAAATGACCATAACTTGCTTAATTTTTTACCGATTTTCAAACGGTTTGGTTTGTTATAAACGTCAAAGATGTGCCTATGACACTGCATACCTATACTAAAAATAAAAAATAAATTCATGAAACATGTTAAAGCATCCAGAATTATAGCCACGTTAATAACTTTTGTAAAAATCCAAACCGTTTGAAAATCGGTAGAAAATTGAGCAAGTTATGGTCATTTAAAAGTACCTGCACCATTAAACTCAATGCTACGAGTGAGCGAGCGCCCTGTCGTAAGATGGCCGCCAGGTGATGCCGTTAGGGACTCCGCCTTGAGCCATCTAGCCTTTATACATATCTATGAGGTTAACTACTTGACTCAAAAGCTGAGTAAACACAAAAAGCAAAGGAAAATTAGTACAATTTTTGTTGTTGTTGTGCTGGCTCAAGTTTTTTTTACAGTGTGCAAATATGCTTTTAAATTATTAAAAATTTACTCAAAATCTCAAGGAGGTTTGGCTCAAAAATGTATATACCGCATTTTCCGTACTATAAGTCACACTTTGTCATAGTTTGGCTGGTCCTGCGACTTCTAGTCAGGTGCAACTTATATGTCAAAATTAATTCATATGAACCAAGAAAAACCATTACCGTCAACAGCCGCGAGAGTTTGCTCTATGCTACTCCTCTATTTATGTAATTCAATGGATTCAGTGATGCGGAATGACTTCGGGACCTTTTTGAACTTGATTTGATTTGTCGTGTTAATTTAACCTATTCAGCCTTCCAGGTATGTTCAATATGCTATTGTGCTTGGTGAACAAATGGTAATGTTACGTTAACATGTACGGACACCTATTCAGCCAGCTGTTCTGTGTGACATTGTTTAGTTTCCCTTTCCAAATTAAATGTCTTTTCTTGGGCTTGGATTTTGTGAAATAATTTCCCAAATAAACGCAATGTATAGTCCAATGCAACTTATATATGTTTTTTCCTCTTCAAAACACATTTTTGACTGAAACTCCGGAGCGACTTATAGTCTGGAAAATACGTAGTATATTCCTATGAAGACCCCTTTATTGAACCCTTATTTTGCTGAGTATAACATGTGTCCCTGATGATTTCTGTCACCACACAATGGCCCTTTCTCATTACCATCAACAGTCAAGCAAGACTAAATTCAATCAAAACAATATAAAACATGTTTCACGCTTGTCAGAGCATGGTTCACATTTGTCTGTGCACTGCAGTACGTCTTGGATAAATACAAGTCATGCTAAAACCAAGTTCAGTTTTTTCAAGCCATTACAATGATAACTTATGTTTCAAAATATTCTGTAATGAGTCCCTTGACTGTGGCTTTAAAGGAGGTACAGAACATACAGTACCTATCAAGGATGAGATCCTGAGCAAAGATGAGTTTTCCAGGCGAATGAATAGACCTCCATATAAGTCCAATCATTAACACCTCCAGCCAGGAGCTCTCCAACAGCTGAACCTGATCATGCAGAGAGAGGTCCTGAAAACCTGAGAAACACAGTGACATTAAAGAAATATATTTCAATTTCATGGTTAGCTCAATTGGTAGAGTATTGCATTAGGAAAGGTCATGGGTTCATCAGGTAACACACACTGATTAAACGTATATCTTGAAGTGACTTGGATAAACGTGTCTAAATGCTTAAATGTAAATGTAAAGATATGAGTGAGTTTTTTTTTATAAATATTTAAGAACATACAAGATTTATATCATATTAAGATGCTTTATATTGGGTTGCATATAATGAGTGACATCTCTCAGTATAGCCTATTTTATTTTATTACTGAGTTTGAAATGATCTTCTTTGGTATTGAGTCATGATTAGCACAAATGATTATTTGCTTTCCCCCAAATTCTGTGGGGATCTCATCGCCCACATGCAGTGACATTCAAATCTGTATCTCATAAAGACAGTGTTTACTTCTCAGTGGCAGGTTAATTAAGACCTCTGAACAGCAAATGTAATAGCTCACTAAAATCCCAGCGGGTCTTTCGATGTGTACCGAGCTCAGCTTGAAGTCAAATCAAATTGAGGCACAGCATAGATAACTATTATAACCCCATGTTCCTTAGATTTGCATCTGTGACCTTGTACTTTGAATCTCTGACACCTGTTAATTTAAAACCTGCTACCACAGTTGCAAAAAACAGGCAAGGCTGTCACCAGGGACACTCCTTGTCAAGATGCTAAAACAATTCCCTTGATGTTGCACTCAGAACAAAATATACCCTTATGCTAATTGATATTTGAATAAGTAGAGTGAGAACAGAAATATTTTACCTGGTACTTTCTTAGCCCAAGCTATCATGTGGACAAGTTCTTTGTCGGCCATATTGGTGAGCAGGGACATCATGGTGATCTCTGTGTATGGGCGACTACATTTCTGTCTTGAACTGACGGCGGGTGGCTCCGCCCCCATGAGTAACACCAGCACCTGCTCTGGTGCCATGCATAAAGCACCGACCACCCCACCACTGCTTCTCTTCCTCTTGTTCTGTGGAGGAGCGGCCTTTGCACGACCTGGCTGATCATTGTAGCTTTTGTCATGATCCTCACTACCACTCCTCCTCCTTACTCCCCTGACAGCTCGGCCACCACGGTCCTTACGAATACCTGCATCATGAATGTCAATTTTACACTCTTAACAATCTAAATTATTAAAGATAGTTTATACTGGTTAGTGATAAGATGTTTTCTCCATTGTGTTTGTGATAATTGGCAGTATATGCAGCGGGGAAAATAAGTATTTGACACATCAGCATTTTTATCAGTAAGGGCATTTCTAAGTGGGCTATTGACACAAATTTACACCAGATGTAGCCATCAAGCCAAATATAGAATTTATACAAAGAAATCAGAACATTTAAGTATACAAGTTGAGTCATAATAAATAAAGTGAAATGACACAGGGAATAAGTATTGGACACACTTTATTTAATACTTTGTAGAAAAGCCTTTGTTGGTGATTACAGCTTCTAAACGCCTCTTGTATGGAGAGATCAGTCGTATGCAGTGCTCAGGAGTGATTCTGGCCCATTCTTCCACACAAATGGTCTTTAAATCTTGAAGGTTCCTTGGGCCTCTTTTTACCCGTCCTTCGGATGAGACGTTAAACCGAGGTCCTGACTCTCTGTGGTCATTAAAAATTTCCAGGATGTCCTTCGAAAAAGAGTAGGGGTGTGCCCCGGCATCCTGGCCAAACTTGCCCGTTGTCCTACTAATCATCCCTAATACTAATTGGCTATATCACTCTCTCTCCTCTCCACTAATAAGCTGGTGTGTGGTGGGCATTCTGGCGCAATATGGCTGCCGTCGCATCATCCAGGTGGATGCTGCACATTGGTGGTGGTTGAGGAGATTCTCCCATTCATATGTAAAGCGCTTTGAGTGCTGCAGAAAAGCGCTATATAAATGTAACGAATTATTATCAACTTTGATCTTTAGTTCTCTCACTGGGCCATTCAAGCAACTTGATTTTCTTTCTTTGAAACCACTTCATTGTTTTTTTTGGCCTTGTGTTTGGGATCATTGACTTGCTGAAATGTCCACCCTCTTTTCATTTTCAGCTTTCTGGTAGATGGCAGCAGATCCAGAGTGTCCCGGTACATTTCTCCATTCATCCTGCCTTCAATAAGATGAAGTCTGCCAGTACCCCTTGCTGAAAAGCAGTCCCAAACCATGATGCTTACACCCCCAAACTTAACTGTTGGTATGGTATTCTTGGGGTGGTGGGCAGTGCCATTTCTTCTCACTTCTTCCCACAGTGCTCACAGGAACATTCAGCATTCTGGAAATGCGCCTATAACCATTTCTATCAAAATGCTTTTCAATGATAAGATTACGAAGATCTTGAGAGAATTATTTGCTTTTACCCATCATGAAGTCTTTCCTGTGTGTCTCCTGGGTAATGAGAAGCCTTTATAGGCCATCAATTAGGACTAAAGCAGCTGATATCAATTAGTACTGATAGGGGGCAGGGTTTCTCTCTCAATACTGACAGTTTTCAGGTGATCTCCTGGCTTTCTATGCCATTTTGCACCTTGTTCTCTTCATGTGTTCAATACTTATTCCGTGTGTCATTTCACTTTATTTATTATGACTCAACTTGTATACTTAAATGTTCTGATTTCATTGTACTGTATAAATTGATTATTTGGCTTAATGGCTACATCTGGCGGAAATTTTGTCTCAATAGCAACTCAGAAATCTCCTCACTGACAAAAATGCTGATGTGTCAAATACTTATTTTCCCCGCTGTAATAAAGTATGCATACCTCCTTTCATCATCCCTACTTCATAACACTTGCGTAGTCTGCATGCTTGGCAGCTCTTCCTGCGGTTTCTGTCAATAGTGCACTGGTTGGTCGCTGGACAGACATAGTCATTGTGACCTAGAAACAGAGAAATGAAGAATGATGTTATTGAAGATCTTTAAATATATTTAAGCATGTGCCCATGTTCCTTATTTCATCTTTTCATCTTTTTTAAAGAGGTTTTTATTTTTTTAACTCTGTATAAGCAATATGTAAATACTGTTTTGTTACGCGCAAAGAGTGCAGTGCAGCGCATCGCATCGACGGCCTTGGATGTGATTAAGCTTTGAGAGCAAGAACATGCTGTTCCAGCTCCAAATGAAATTTTAAATTAGATGATTGTGTCTCGGACAAAAATGTCACACACACACCTACACACACAGAGGGAGAAATGCAAACACTTGTATTAAACCTGCACATAATCCCAATTAAGGTTTGTAATAAGATACTGCGTATCAAGAGAATGCAAAGCATTTATGTGGAAATTGGGGGGGTCAATAGATAATAGCATAATACATATTTCAGGATAATAAGACACTTTTTGGGTTGCTAGTAACAGTGGCAAGTCCAATGCAAAGTAAAACAATGACTCGGGTACGGGAAAGGGCTACTGACCACATCAGCACTGTGCCCTTGAACAAATCTTGGGTTGTTTTCTAAAACTGCCGTTTTAGCAAGAAAGTGGCCAAAACAGCATCTGCCCGAATGCAAGATCACTAAGGGAAAATGAAGGATTTTTTTAAAAAAAAAGGCCACTTTTTGTTAATCTGCTAATATTTGCGTCGTCCCTATAAGAAAAAAATATTTAGGTAGGAGAAATATTACATTTAATAAGTTGAATAATTTTCTTTCCTTGCTCCTGGCCTTTTCTCTCTCTTTAAACATTTTAGCTCTCTAGTCAGCCTACTCCCACATACTGCACCCTAAAACCCATTTGGCAGGAACACAGTTTGTCATTTTCCCCTGCTGGTTTCCTGCAGGAGGAGCTACTGTGTCACGATCACACAGAACATCTACAGGCTGTCATCTCACCAAAACCACCAAAACCCCTTAAAATGTAATACAGATGAGCAAATGAGTTGGAGGCATGCTCCCATTGTGACAGTTAGGTGGTGTCTCATCAAAGATAATGTGTGTCAGACTTTGATTTTCACCTTTTTCCATCAGCTAACATGGATGATTATCTATATACAGAAACCATTCATGTAATTCTAGCTTATATTTGCGTCTTTAAAAGTCTTTTAAAAGCAGTAGTAGATCTTATTTCTCTTTCTCACATTCTAATGCCTGGCTGGCATTAAAAAGTAGTATGCACCCAAGGATCATTCACTCTCTACACTTGCCATAAAAGAAACATTTTTGACTTAATAGGAATACTTTAAAATCTGGAAAACCTTTGTAGTTATTTGTAGTGAAGAAAGGTTTTTTAGATTATAAAGGTATGAATGCAATAGTCATTTTTTGTGATTTACTGTTTCTACAAAAAAAATCAAATCATCCTGTATTTCAATGCTAGTTTTGAGGCTTTTACATAATAAAGCTCTCATTTAAGAATGGTTACCTTGAATGCTTCTCTTGAAAAAAGCTTTGCAGCCCTCACAGGACCAGACTCCATAATGATAGCCAGATGCGTAATCACTGCACACTGCACAGAATCGTGTCTCTTTGGCTCCATCAAACCCTCCTGTTGCTCTCGAGTCGTTGTATAGCTCCTGTCTGTCTGTAGCACTGCAGAGATCCTCACACAGGCCAACACCTGTCTGCTGAGAAGATACCACACTCGACCTAAAGACAAGAAGAGCTGTGAGGTTCAAATGTCGTGAAATAAAGTGCACTTAAACAGCAGAGTAGACAATGAAACATTAAAGTACACTACTGTTAAAAGGTATAGGATCAATTTTTTCGTATTAATAGCTTTGTTCACATTTTTAAATAATAATCTTAAAGGAGCATTTCACCCATAAAAAACATTTAATCTTTATTGAAAGTGTGTCATATTTGTAGTCGAAATGTAACATGCATTTCGAATTTGGTGCCTATTTGACCGAGAAAAGGGGTGTTTGTAGTCTCACCCCCTCAACAAAGATATTGGACTTCCTTCGTTCAATGATGCAAAATGATGATTTTTACATCATTGAAAGAAGGAAGTGCAACACTAAAATCTGTATTTCTCCTGTCTCAGCGGCAACTGAGGAAATGATGCACGACCATTCAAATACATGACTGGGGTTCTAATGATACACAGCTTAATGCAAACTATTTAATTACAAAAATGTAACAATTCATATCCAAAGTAAATTAAAACTGTTACATTTTATCATCTTTAATATGCTTATACTAAGCCTAAAATGTACTCTTTAAAAAACAGTATTAAAGACGTTAACATCTACGCTAGACTATTATTATCTGCTTTTTCTTTATTATTTAAATCAGGTCATCTAATTCAAAAGCAATTTGGACATTTTAGCTTTGTAAATATAACTGTAAAAACACTTTAGCTGCCCTAAATTCTTAAGTTTAATCACACTGGCACTGATACATGGGGTTTTATAGCAACTCATAAAAACAAATTGAAATTGCTAACTAATCTTAGGAAAGCATAGTCAAAATTCAAAATAGCTGAAATGACTGGCACAGCCAATTTGATTCAACTTAAAAATGTTGTAAATGTATTATGTTTGCACAATTCTGTTTTTGTCTATAAAACTAATTGAAAACATGAAGCATAAACCTTATTAAATGATTTTTAAGATCATGAGAAACATTTCAGTTAAGTGACCTTATCATCTTTTAAACAGTAGTGTGTATATAAGGGCTCTTCAACTAGGGGGGTGCTTACCACTTAAAATCTCTAAAACACTTGAAAAGTTCTTCAAACTGTGCTTTAACTGCTGTGTGTGAAAATATTCATCTGATATAAACACAGGAACTTGGCCTTAATCAAATCACAAATTCCTCTGTTTGAAATGTTTTACCTAACTGGACTTCCAAAGCAAGTTATTTTTGCAGTAAGTGATTACAATAAAAATGAAAATTATTTATTTATTGCTTAAAATGACTCATTTTGGTAATAATATTCAATGCAATAATATTAGAAGTAGTTGTTCTGACCACTGACTATTTAGAGATGTGCTTCCATTGCCATAGTGACTGACAGTAGTTTTATAAAAGTTAACATAAAAAAGTTATATTTGCACACCGCATAAGAGATGCAAAATTTTGTAGTGTCAAAAAACACATAAAAAATGTAGCCTACGTGACGGCAAATAAGGGAAAAATGACCAGCCCCATTTACTTTCGACCTCTTGTACTAGTGTTTGTAAATATTTATTTTATCCTTAATTCTAATGTCCAGTAGATTTCTGGCATAACCTCAGAAATAGACTCAAATGCTATCTAATGTCACCCAATGTCGAATGTCATGTCAAAGCTGTTTAAAACAGACAGAATGGGCAAAGATTCACATTAAGCTCTTCTGGACTCCTCTGAAAGTAAAGAAAGAATTTTGCTCTTCAGACAGGATGTGATAACTCCAATACCGTTGTTGTTTTCATTAATTGTTCTCTTGTCAAGGTCCTGTGAATGAGCTTAGCACTGAACTGGCAAATGCCTTCAAGTTTAATGCCTTTAATGAAGAAACATTCATTTAGTCTATTAGCAAGAGTATATGCCAATGGATATGTCAGTTGTTCTGGCATCCCTTTATCTTTCTTTAATCTCTTTAGATATATATATATATATATATATAAATCTCCCAAGGGTTTTTTCCTCCTAGGTTTTTTTTTTAACTTAGCTTCCTCTTCTAGATGTTACATTAGTAATACGCTCGCTTATAATGTTGAGTCATAGCCGCAGCAAATTTAACTGCTTATGCTATCGTGTATTATGTTGTGCTATCTGTCGTTTTTCTGTGCTTTTCACTGCTTCTATTAATGTAAAGCTGCTTTGAAACAATTACCTATTGTGAAAAACGCTATATAAATAAAATTGAATTGAAAAAAATTTGAATTTCTAAAAATGGTCATTAAAAATGATCCCTATAGCTGTCACGGGGGTGGTACCCTTCCAAATTGCATCATTGCACCTACACATATCATATTAGTACCTCAAAGGTACTAATGTATGCAAATCTGTACATAAAAAATGGTACAAAGGTTATTGCCCCATTGACAGCTTGGAAACATTTTTTACCATTTTTTAGCAGTGTACCCTACAATCCTTTCCATCCATTAGCAGTACCACAAGGATTCCATTAAAAGTTGAGTCTCCTCACAAATATCTTCTTTTTCAGACAGCAGACCAAATCCATTTAGTACGTTTTACTTTATAGAAGTAGGCTATAGGCCCACAAAAATAAAATACAACCTAATTGCTGAAATGGTCGGATATTATTCTTTTTTGTGTAACACTGAAAGAGTGTGCAGGCTGTCTTGTACTAACCACGAGGACAGCATGTACTTTTCAAGCGATAGTATCTAACGAACATTTATCCCACGAAAAGAGAATAACAAAAAAATCACACATTGTCTAAATACTGTAATTGTAAATGCACCTAAAAACACCTATACAACATTACAGTCATATAAGGAACATAATAGAAACTCAACATCACCATATGCTAAAATAAATTATGCTAATTAAAATGACTTGAATACCAATCTTAACACAAATTTATGTTTATTTGCCATTAAAATGTACAATCTTTTTTTATATTTATTAGAAAGTCTGTGGTTTGTAAAACATGCTTTAAATACATGAATACAATTATAAAGTAACTATTTAGAGGCACTATAGATTCATTTTATAGTGTATATCAGTTGTTAAAACTTCCCTTTCAAGCAGGTACACAAACAGAATTTAAATGTGACCTAGCCAAACATCATGCCTCAATGAATCATAAATCAGGTGTAAAATAACCTGATCCACTTCATCTGATTAACCAAACACCTGGCAACATTTCCATCTCGCGCAGAGGTTAGCAAAGACATGGTTATTTATTTAGCAACTTTTGGGTTATTGGTCTTACACACGAGCTCATCTTAACGATGGCCAAGCTCCACTGACCTGTAAAACGTGCTAGAGGAGGTGTCCAAGTAGTACGACACCTGGTGAGTGGAGTGGTGACCTCCATGATGACTGAGATACGGGGACAGCTGAGGGCTGGAGGGTGCAAACATAAGAGGGCTGCTGGATCCTGTGCCTAAAGACTGCAGATGTTCTTCGTGAGGGTCCGGGGGAGCCGGGTAGTATCCGACAGGAGGAGGAGGCTCAGTGGGTGATGAGGTGCTGTAGGTCTGAGTTGAGTTTGAATACTCATAAGCTCCATCCAGGTAGTTGACAGAGGAGGTGATGACCCCCATGCTGAGCTCTTCCTTGGGGTACATTGGCGAGAGTTTGCGGGAAGGGGGCGGTATGGAAAGTCCCTCCGGATCCTCTCTCTCGGGGCTCGGGGTGGTCTTGCGTCGCTGCCTGGCACCAGCAGTTTCTCCGCTGGTCTGCCCTCCAGACATCACCATGGAAACACATACACAGGCAGCACCAGTTAGGGTACTGCGTGTTCAAAAGCAATGTCCGAATGACTTTAGACTTCTGTATTTTTTAAGCTCGATTTTCACCTCCCACCTCTCTCTCTCTCTCATCCTCTCTCCCCCTTGCTCTAGTTTGTTTCCGCCCTGCTGCTCTGCCTACTCCTAAAAAATAAAAAAATCCTTCCTTTCTTTTTTCTCCTTTATGTAAGAAGGACAAAGTGTGGTGTACCTTTATATATACTGTATGAAAGGAAAAGACTGTTTTACTGTTCACTTCTGTTTTATTGCCTATATTTTGTCCGTTAATATTAAACCTAATAAACACAGAGCACTCAGTCTTGATTAAGCTACAGACAGGAGATGTTTCCTAACTGGTATGAATGAAAGAAATGATTGAAAACAGCTATAAAAAAGAATGAAAATCAATTGATTTCCTGTTTTTATATATTCAATGCCTAAATCCAAGCAGTCATTTAATTTGAAGCTCAGCCCTAAATAATCTATCTATCTTCACATCTTTCTTACCATTACTGTCTGTAGCTCTTGCTAAAAAAAGAGGTAAACAAATTAAAGACAGCCGGGTCGATATTGGCGGTCGCTCTCAGAGCAGGTCAGGGCAACCAGGTAAACAAGAGATAGGAGGTCACTGTCTAATTCACTTGCCAAAAGCTTCAGATTTCACAGGTGGTGCGTTTTAAAAGCACTTGCTACATACTGCCACCGTGAGTTATTAAAGCAAATACTTGATATTTTTGGTAAAAATATTTTAATAGAGGATAAAAAATACATTGTTACAAAACAACTAATTAAATAAATGGTTTTAGTTTATTTGCTTGACAGCTATATAAAAGTGAAATGGAAAGTGTGTGGGTGCATTGGAGGCCTTGAATAAAGAAGGGAAAATGTTACTCTAATGCTCTCTACACAGGTGCTTAAATGTGAACATTTATTGATTTTTTTCTGGTCTATTCAGGATGTCTCACAGACGTGCACATTACTTTAAAAAGGAAAGCTTGCATTTACATAAGCTGTCATGGCAGTTCATACGTAGCCTATTTTACAAGGTGCTTAAACTGTAAAAAAAAATCAGTAGAATTTGCAGCTGGGTTGCCGGTAACTTACCGTAGATTTAAATTTATGTTTTTTACTGGCAACATTTTGTTCAAAGTTAAATGAACATTAAACATTTACAAGTTTTTGTCTTTACAGAGTAAAACTAAAAAAAAAACAGTATCAAAGCAAAACATTCTGGGAAACAAAATCTGAAGCAAAAAACTGAAAAAGGTTGATGATGATTTCTGGTTCGCAGAATGCTTTGCATGAGGCTGTTATTGTATAGTTTTAATTCTGTAAAGATAAAGACTCTTGCCAGTAAATAACATAAATTTAAATCTACGGTAAATTACCGGCAACCCAGCTGCAATAACATTGTAATTTCTACAGAATTTTTTTACAGTGTAATGAATAATTGACAACGGGCCGCTGCATTATAAGAAAATAATGCACACCCAAGGTGGTAATTTGCGTTGTGCCGTTACAGCGCGGGTGTGCATTATTTTCAAATCATTCAAAGGACCGGAGTCGATTATTGGGCCTATACCACAGTTAACACAAAAATTGCGATGTGCCTATTTTTAAGACATTTGACAAGTTATGTGTGCGGAAAAGTAATCAACACTCTTGGAACATTTTTCAGCCAATCAGAATAAAGCATTTAACAGGTATAATAAAGCACTGTAAACCCACTGCTTCGCAGGGCTTATTGCTTTTATAATACGGTTACTTCATATGCATAGTAGGATTTCATAAAATAAAACACAAATAAGTTGTAATTATATTAGTACAAATATTACTCTTCCGCCAAACAAAGTAGTTCCTTAGAATCAAGTGTGACTTAAACAGAGTGCAGTTCCCAACCAACACAGACACAGAAAAGACACAATGAAAATATCATTTAAAGACTGTGGTGTTTATTTTATAAATCAACATTTATCTAATTTAATTTATACATTAACATTTATATCGTTCAACTGTGGAAGTGTGGATCAAATATGCTTGAAAGCATGCTTATTCAGCGGATTTTTTAAGTTGCCACCCAGTTTTTGTTTAATGCCTTCCAGAAAAATTATCTTCTTTAAATAAACATAAAATATATCAAATGAAAAACAGACGTCCGCTTTCAAAAAAAAAAAAAAAATTCATTCTACCATAATTTGTTCTCTTATCATCACCTTTCAAATTTTCAGCTAAAAGTGGAGATAATTCCAGTTTTGTGAAGAACTTTTGTAAGAGATCAGATTCACAGCCATGATCAAAACTTACACAGTGTTTTTAGTGTTGAGAAAATGCATCAGCATTTATGTTGGGTAAGATCGCCATCTAGTGGATAAAAGCAGAAATATGGATTTGAGGTAGACACTCCTCAGGGAACGTTTTCTCAACAATATTTGACATTTATTGACAATTGTAGAAAAATTTAAAATATGATTAAAGACTGTGGTGTTTATTTTCATAAATCAGTACGTAGCAACAGTGGCGCAGTGATACTTATGTAATGCGTTCTGAACCGTGGGGTATTTTATCAGGCTTAGAACGCATTTCAACCAATCAGAATGAAGGATCAGAACTGCCCGTTTTATAATTCATATCAAATTGTACAACGACTTTCATACATTTTTGTACAATTTGCCCCTGTCATGGGGTTTCATTATTATTATTATTAATATTGTATGTTACATATATTGTACAATTCACTTTACCACATACTGTATTAGTAGCTCTATGTGACCCTGCCTGTGAAATCCAGGCTAAAATTTGATAATCTAATTATGAGGGAGAATTAAAGTTTGATTTCAATCACTAATTTTCATTTTTGTCATGGCCTTAGTGAGTCAATATTGAAGATATTTTCACAGAATGTTCCTGAATGTAGAATGATTTTATGTAGAAAACATCAAATCACAAAAAAGTCCTTTTCTGGGTTTTCAAAGACAGGGTCACATATTGGGTGTGTAATGGAAGCGCACACGCACGCACAAAGTCACCATTCACAGTTCAAAGACTAAAACTATGACCTTGATTTCCAGGAAGACAGCATGTACACAGACCCCTGCTGACCGCTACGCACAAGATAACGGCCGGGTGTTTATTATACATAACAAATGCTTTGGGTATTCCTGGCATTTTTCTCTCCATTGTAGAACAAAGGCAAGGCCTATTGTACAGCCCTGGAAATATTCACACCAGAAAATAGGCAGTAAACGTAAACGAATCAGCAAATGTCTGCAGTGAGAATTATTCTTAGAGAAATTAAACTCGTCTTTTGAACTCACTGATTACACAATGAGTAGAAACTAAAGAACATGGTTTTCTTTCTAAACTTCATTTAATAGCGTTTAAATTTCAAACAAAGAATCTGCATGTTAAAGAGCAAACACATCACATTAGCACAGTATCAGAACTGATGCATCCCTGTTTCCAACATGCATATTAAGAAGTCTAAATATACTGTAAACAACCATCTTGCAATCTTACAGATTCCACAGATCTGGTAAACTTTAAAACAGTGGTAAACAAATAAATGAAAGCAATTTTCCATCAGTGGCGAACAGCCAATATTTAGTCTATCATGTAAACCAGAGGTCTTCAACCTTTTCCATGCCAAGGACCCCTTCATGTAGAAAGGAGGAGCAAGGACCCCCAAGTACATGCATCAAAGACTGAATTTACATACTTGATGATGGTTATACACAGATACATGCAGTTTAACATAGGCTACATAACATTTTAAATTTACTGTTTGAATAAGGAAACCATTCTTTCAATAAATTATTGCATTATTTCTATTATAAACCTATTAATGCAATATAGTTTGATGCCCAATTTCATTTTTTGAAAAAAATATTTTGAACTATATTTGCACGGTAAACAAAGATTTGTCGTTTCAACTTAATAAAGTAAGTTACATGGTTGCCTTTAATTTTTTTGGTAATTCAACTAAAACATTTTAGTTAACTCAAAAAATTATATTATTATTAAAGTTGAATTCATAATTTTAAGGCAACCAGGTAACTTACTTTAACTTGAACCAACTTTCTTATTGTGTCGACGACCCCCAGTCATACCACTGTGGACCCCTTGTTGAAGACCAATAATGTAAACCATTGTGAGTTAGTCCTTGGTTAAAACTCCAGCATTCCTGTCTGCATTTCATCAAATCCCTTGATGACGGTGTCTTTAAAAATGCAGTTTCTTGATCAGATTGCCAACACTGTACATGCAAAGCCTACTGCACCAAAATCTAGTACTGTAGATGCAGAATAAATCGACATGTGCTGGATTAATAGCTTAAAATACCAATGCATGGGATTTTGGGTGAAATGCATTTTGCAATGATCTAGGAGTTAAATTCAGTTTCAACACCGTTTTGTTTTCAGTGTGAATCACAACAGCACAACTTTATGGGGTGTTACAAATGTTTGGATGTGTGTGCAGCATGTATTTAACTTCTATAGGTGTAAATTTGTCCTTTTATGAAGTAAGCAAACATGTATGCAGTACAAATACAGTCTCACGTTTATCTTCAAAAAGATTAAATTTGCTTCAGAGTTTAATATTTAAACACTGCAGATATTTTTCTTTCAAACAAAGCAGCAGCTGGACACAGGTTCAAGCAAAAATGACACAATGGAAATCTGTTTGGCATGTTGGTAACTTGAGAAGTTACAGTTCATTAATTCCTTTTTTATTCTGTCACCTGATGCTCGGTACTCCATCTGTAAGGATTCATTGCTTTCTTTAAAGTAAATCTACTGTTCACTGAGTGGACTGGAAAACTGAATCACAGCATATTTCCCATTAGTCATCCAGTTTGGATCCTCAGAGCTGAGCTGCTCAGCCTGGCCCGGCTGTAAGCCTACCTGAACATTAGCCTTCAGCGTTCTGATACTACAGAGGGGGGCAGGCTGAAAACCTCTCAATGCTCGATCAAACCGAACCGTGTGCTCCCATATCCTATCGCCAGTCAGCTTACGGTAGTTTAAATCTCCTTTAAACAGAATCAAGTCTGAACCCTGCAGCATGGTATAAAGATCAGCGGCATCGCTTGCCATATCACAAAACTCATGGGGCAAGGTCCAAAACGGATGGTCGTGGTAGGACCAGGTGCCGTCTTTCATGAAATGCTTCCATTGGACGGCGCTGGCTGACATCCACTTATGATTGGATGCCAGGACCTGCATGATGGTCCACTCAAAATCTTGTTTCGTGACATCCGAGACAAACCACGGGAAGGACTTGCCGTAAAATCTGATTTGCTTGGCGAGTCCGGCAGAAACGAGGAAGTCGGCGAGGACGAGATCGGTGACGAGCTCAAAACCGGCGTTGTCTAAAATGATGTCGACTCTTGCACGCTTCGTTCCTGAGGATCTACACCCTTGAGCAGCAACCAATGTTGACCAAACCTTGTTGGAGTCATCCACTAGGATAAAGCGCTGGAGATCAGGTAGTACATCAATGGGATTAGACTTTTGAGAGTTGTCCAGACCAGCAGAGATGGACAGATCGCACTTGTTTCCCCACAGCGAGACCTACAAAAACAACAACAAAATTAAGTCAATTACCAAGCCCTCTGTAGTATCATCAGTGTGATGGCATAAAATACATACATACAATTAATCAGATTCCTTCTTTCCATGCTGTCATGAATCAGAGCCATGCAGAAAACAAAAGTCAGCCCTAGGCAATTTGGCACCGTAAACTGGATTCAATTTTGGTAAACAAAATTATCTGTTCTGCATTAAAGATGTGACTCATTGAGTTTATGGTTAACAACTTTTCAGTCTGCTTAAGTGTTCCCCCAGGGTAGTCGAATCGGTAAAATCTTCAAACTCAATTACAGTTACAAAACTCACACAAACATAGAGTGTTGCTGCCGTCTTGTTTTGATGTTATATAAGGTGACTTCTGGGCGATTAGCCTGCAGAACCAGTGATTTATATTTTACACTCACATGTAAAAATTCGGCAAACAATTTAACCCACAGCAACATTCAAGCTATACATTTAACCAAATGTGTGTACCCAGGGATCAGCCCTGGCGCCAGAACCGAGGGGCAACTTTCCGATCTCTCTGATGAAGCCAATACGGAAGTGACTTAAACTGCAATTTATCGACGGGCCGCTTGAGGCTGGCTCCAAAAGGGAGTCAATTCCCATAGACTTCCATGTTAAAATGCCCAACTTTACAGTAGAAAATAATATGTTTGCAGCCTGGTACAAAAAGTGTTTTGGTTTGTATAGCTAATTTTGCCCTTCATGACAACTGTGAGGGGGTGAATTTTTTTGTAACTCATCCGTTTAAATTCAATCTTAAACTTCTGCATAATTAAGGGCGTGGCCACTTGAGTGAAGGGTGAACTGTCACTAGAATCGAGCTAGGCGGGCGTGGTTTCAGCAACCAGCCACCTCAGCTTCACCCATGTACCGCCTCTTTACCAATTTTCAGGTTATCCGCGAGTGATTCACGGTGACGTGCTGCCAATATGGCAATTGGAGGCAACGTGCCAATATGCAAGGCCTGTTTTAAGCTTCAAAAACGATCTTCACAAACCAATGGGTGACGTCACGGACACTACGTCCATATTTTTTTTAAAGTCTATGGCCAGAACGTATGGGGGGGGTCTATGCCTCCTGCTGGGGGGCACACAGCATCGGTGCCACTGGGTGTTTATCAATCACATCAGTATCTTTAAATTTTACCCGCACTTTATTTTCCCTTGCATGTTGCGTCAGAATCAAAAAATGTCAGTCACGTTTTGTTTACAACGGACAGCATTTGGATTAATATGTAATGGATTGTGGAAAATCAAAATTTTAGGGGGGCTGGGCAGTTATTTCAGTGCGCTAAAGCCCACCAAGAAAGGGCCTAGTGACGCCGATACCTGGCTGGGACCATTGCAGGGTGGGCTAATCCCCCCCCCCTTGACGCAAGACCTGCCTGGGATCAAAACCGCAACTTTTGCACTGTTGATGCAATGCTTTGCCAAGTAAGCTACAGGAAATGGTGAACTTGTGATTACATCTTATATGAGATCAATGAACAAATGAAAGTTTGTAAATAAGTACAGAAAAACTAAGAGTGTCCTTTTATGTGTGAAAAAATGGATCCAAACATCTTGACTGGTATACAAACCTGGAGTAGCTTCAGAAAGTGTTCCTTCAGCTGCAGCTCAGACATGTTCTCCATGTTGGTAATAAGCTCTTGGAGATACGTACAGAGGGATATAATTGCTTGTTGAGATTCAAAGAAGCTTTGCGTCTTTCCTTCCTTAAACACGTCATAAGTATCCATCGGTGGACTGTTGGGTAAAAAAACGAAACATAAAAAACATCAAACCATTGAAAACATACCAACAAAGAAAACCTTTTCCTTGGTTTAACAACATATTATAGCTCAGTGGGTTCCTGTATAGCACAGTGGTAGGGCATTGCGTTAGCAGCGCAAAATGTAATGTGTTCCACCCCAAGGTACACACATACTGATAAAAATGTATACGTTGCAATGCACATTTATGTATATAAATCTACAAAATATTGCATATTTGCAACTTCAACCACATTTAACTTTATAAAATTATCAGTTTTGGCTTTAAAATGTCAATGAAGATTTGTTGATTGTCCATACTGTACATTACAGCCTTACTTCAGATACAAAGCCTCTTGGAACCTCCGGTACATATAGCACTCCACATACAGCCATGGTGCCTTAAACCAGCTGACAGGTTGCCCATCTGGCATCAGTTCCTGCTGTCTTTGCATGTACTGGTTCCAGGTCTCTGTGTCTTCGGCATTATCAGCCAAAGCCAGCACAGGTTTATCTGTCTGCACTTCATTCCTCAGCTTGGACAGGAAGGAAATGGCCCTCTTCTCTGCCTCGATTCCTTCCTAATAAAACAGGTTATCTACAAGTTAAATCTGGTCAGCTATCAGTAATTAGTCCCTAGATAAGTAAGATAGGATTTTCAGAAGAAGTAGAGTAATAATTTATGACTCCCATTATATAAAACGTATTAGGTTAACAATTCTTGAGGCTGGAAAGTCATTGATTCAAAATATTAATAATTTACATTTTGGGATTGAGATGTCACTTTTTTTTTAAATGTGACATTAAAGATTACACCATTGTCAGACATTAAAGGTGAAATACTCCTTATACCTCTCCATACTCTTTGAAGAAATACTCCTTATTTCGGTGTATTGTGTCTATCACTTTTGTCAGTATGGCTGGTAGCCTGTCTCTGACAGTCAGATAGGCAAATGACCTAGAAAATAGAGAAATAAACCTGTTATGTGTACTTGATTATTAAAGTCCTTACATTACAGGTGTTAACTTAGCATGCGTTATAGCCAAAGTCAGATTTACAGAAGCAGCATGGACTAAAAGATCTTTGAGATCAAGCTCTCTAAAACCTTAAGCATTTTTGAACATTATTATAGGTGATTTATATGATTCAACAGTTTGCATGGCTTATGCCTCCCCAAAAAAACTCGATAGGAAGATCACTATTTTGAAACACTGCAGCTTATTGACTAAGCATTCACCGGTTTGGATGACACGCACAAAGAGGATAAATACTTCACTGGAATTGTGTACAAATCAACATAAAACAATTAACGCGAAAGTTCAAGAAATGTGAAGACATACCCCTCAAACTTAGCAGAGAGTGACAGCGGGGGCAACATTCCCTCCTCCATTTTTGCAAGCAGGAAGAACCGGTGAAGATTTTCAATAAAAACTTTATTTAAAGACCGATTGGTAATCAATTCACAATGTAATGTGTGAATTTATTTTAAACTTATTAATGCAGACATACTCTCTCTCTCCATCACTCGCTTACCGTGGATACACAAAATCATACACAAAAGAGTGCTTTTTATTATTGTAATGCCAAAAGAGATTTCGACTTCAGGCAGCGCTGCGCAGACCGATCGATGTGACTTCAAAGTACCGCGAGAACATTACGAAACTCCAGTTTTCGAATTGCTCTCGCGGTCCTTCATGTCACAGGCCGATGGTTATGCGCAACGCTGTATAAAACTGAACATATCTAAATATCCAGACAACTTTAAACCGCCAGTATCTCTTAATCCACTACTGTCCTCTTGTGGCAGTGATAAACCATGTTGTGCACACATACATGACATAGTACTTACAAATTATTTCAAAATAAATGTAAATTCATTATGAATCTGCTGGGTAAGCACTGGCTCTTGCAGTACAGATTAAATATAGGGGTTGTTACCATAGAATGTTACTGATTTACTGTTATTGATTTCAAATAGATAAACTAGTTTGTTTAATATATCTAATCTAGACTTAATCTCCAGTAACAAAATGTGTAAACGATTAAAAAATAACTGTGACTTATTGACATTTTTTTTATTATTTTCTACTTATTTTAGCTGAAACATGTTTAGAGAAGCTAATGTGATTTTACAAACTAGCAACTTTGGTCCCAGATGCAGTATCACCAAACCACATGGCCCTAACAGGCAGCTTGCTTTCTCTGTATGGAGTCACCCCCAACTTCCCCTTCCTTGTTCTTTCTTGCAAAACCCACAGTTTATCTGAGATTGGCAATTTAATTTTGCACTTTTACACTTCCAGGCAGACTGACATTTTCCCATAGTGCTTTCATGTATTTGTGCTTGCTATTCCCCCACACTTCCTGATATCTCTGGCAGGCCTGGTCAAGCCAGCTCACATCCTGTTCCCCATAAGTATACCGAAAGTTCTGTACCTCTGGGCACAAACAACAAAAATGTGAATGTTCAGTTCCCTTGCACTGCAGCATTAAACAAATTATGTTCAGTAAAGTTAATCATTTATAACAATAATTTCTAGGAAAGTAAAATAATGTAGCTTAAAACTAAATGCAGCTATTTCAAGACTAAACAGCATGATTAGGAAATAGAAAAAAATGTTTTAACTCAAGATCAGGGTGGTTACATTTTTCCTAATATGTTCTCACTGATATCAGATGTTACGATTAAAACACATTAGGATAGACTATCTGAGGCCATAAACTGGATATACAGAATAAGTATATATATAACAGCTCATTTGTGACAATGCTATATATATATATTTTTTTTTTTATGGTAACTTACATCTACAGCAAAACTACATTTTATTTGATCTTGGAAAAATACAATTTTCATAAATCAATTCTGTTGAAAATAAATTATATATTATTCATCGTCAATGCATTAGCAACTCCTCTTAATATTGCAATAGTAATAGTTAAGAAAACTAAATATACTTTAGCATTAACTGTAGTATACTGTAGTATATATATAGTAATTTCTATGATTAATTGTTAATGTAGACTACAGTATTAGTATTATGTGGTATTAACTATAGTATACTGATAAACTTCAATACATATTTATAGTAAGTTAAACACTAACGTGTGTTTGTTGGATTATATATTTAAATATTTATTTATTTATTTATTATACATGTGCTTACATATTTAACTTTTTTTTTTTTTTTTTTAAATATGCTGCTTCCTAATGCTAAAAAACACGCATAATACAGTTGCTTCAAATTAGTTTTCACATGTGCCCATTTCAGCTCGCTGTAAAAGTGCCGCGTCTGTCAACCGAAATGCAAATGTACATGTCGTGTGTATCTGTCTCGATACGTTATCTTCACGTGGGGGTGGGTCGGGTGACCCACGGCTATATGCAACGCCACCAAATTCCGTTTAAGTGTAACGTTCACCAGCGAGACATTTCATCGTTCTTGAACGACCGGTCGACATTCATCTCCGCCTCACCGTAAACACACAGACAAACTCGTCGTAACGTTCAGCAGTTCACTACCGCCAACAGACCGTTTGTTTAGGCATCCCAGGGAAGTGGGTTTTACAACCGCTGTTTTTAAGCCCTTTTAGACAGTCATGTGATTGTAACGTAACCCGACCGGAAAACACCGACGACCATCGCCGCCAATGCTGCGTCTGAGAGGAACAGAGCAGCTGCGTGCCCAACGGACAAATCCCCCGGTAGCAGACAACTCGCCAAACTCCACGCGATCGAACGGAGAAAAGGTACGTGTATGGCTACACCCATCAATCTTTATCGTTTCCTTTTTGATTTCTGGGTTAGTTTTAAAAGTACATTTATTCTGTGACCACCCCTTCCCCCCGCGTGCGGGTGTGCGTGTCCGTTTCGAGAGCTCCGTTTATTTTTGCCTTTCGCGGAGCGGATAACCTCCATTCTGGGTTTGTATGGCTGTTATTATGCTAGTTTTCGGGTTATATTTACGATAATATTGTTGGCTCGCGTGCTGGTTAGGCACGACGTTTACGGGTTGATCGTATCAGTCGTTCTCGTTTCAGTTTTGACGGTTTATTTTCTATTTGCGAAGAAAACAGATTGCGGAAGTGGTCGGTCTCTGCGGGAGAGCTGTCCGTTCCACGTGTCTCCGTATTGGGCGGAGCTACTTAACAACACCACAGCGAGAGAAAAACTGTTGTTGTAGAGTTGGGTTATTGAGAACTGTAAAATCAAAAATGTGAATGTTTTATCTATGAAAGAGGAAGTGCAATGGTTGTTTTGTATATTTTGACTCCAGTTTAATAAACTGTTTGAAGAGATGTGCCCCGTTTATATTATCTGAACATTTTAGTTTAAATGCTAAAACCATTGGGGTTGCTTGAATTGCATTATTTATTGCAGTCACATTATCAATAAGCAAGACAATAATCATGCTCATATAAAAAATGTATAACAATTGCTGAATGAATAAATAACAAATTAGGAAATAATTAATGGCCCTCATGCACAGTTATGTGACATTGCAACCTATGCTGTCAAAGCTGCTGGCATTATGTCGGAAACTTTGGGTGTGTTTGACTTCATGCCGGCTGTGCAGTCTGACCAGTGTGTGACATCAAAGTACTGTGAGAGGGACTTGAAACATCCGTTCTCCACTCATTAGGGCTTGAGTGCACGTAGCCTCAGGAATGCTGTCTGTAGGGCCAGTCATGCGACACACAAAGCCCGTGGTTGACCTTTAGGGTAATGGACATTAAGAAAGTGGACGTCCCAGGCACATATGTTGCAGAGCTGGTCATGGTAGATGCGGGTTAATGACCTCACAAGTCAAGCTTTGAGAACAAGGTTCAATGTTCAGAGGTTTCCCCTGGTTTGTTGAAGCTGTGTTGTCAGGTTTACAGCACTGAGATTATGTCTCTGAACATCTGTGGCTACTAGTGCCTTGCAAACACTGCAATTAGTGTCCTCTTAATAATTGTACTTCTAGATTAAATGGAATATTTTAGGACATTATGGGTGATTCTCACGAAAACTTGGTTGTAAAAATGTCAAGCATGAAAATGTAAAAATTGCTTAAATTTACTTTTTTTTCCACCAGACATTAGAAACAAAGTCTGAAGTATATGGGAACATTAATTTAAAAACTTTTACTTATCATTTAACACTTTTTGTAACATAATTTCAAAAATAAGTCCTAAAAAATCTCATTACCGCAACAGTCAGAAAACATCAACACTGTTAGAAGAGCTCATATATTTTCACATTTTTAAAAATTGATTATTAATAGTCATGCACAGTAAATTGAAATTCTGAAATAATATTTATTTTAAATTTAACGTTGTTTTTATTTTGTTTTATTTAGCTCATATACCGCAACACCTTCCACAATTTACAACTATTTTTTTTATATATTTCGAAGAAACCTGACACATTTTCAAAATGACATGACAAACCTGAAAAAACATAATTTGGAGATTCTGCACATGCATTTAAAATCAAAGTATTATGCTTCTATTAATGAAATTAACATTTAATAAGCATCTGTTGCGGTAATGATACATAGGTTTCGGAAATGAGGTTAATTATTTCGGTAATGAGAATACGTATACTAGCCTGAGATTTTGTTAAAAACAAATTTTAAAGTTAAAAGTCTGATAATATTTACAGCATCATGCGTTCAAGTTCAAAACTGTTTTATTGTGTAGTCTTTGAAAAAAATATTAAAGAAAAAACATGAGAACAGGAAGGCTTATATTAATATTCCTTTGTGTCATATTTAAGTCCCCATTTATGCATTTAACATACTGAAATAAGATGGTCTTGATGACATATGCTGCCTACAAATGCGAGCTCTGAAGGCTGCAGCCATCGGATTGAGAAATGGCCAGCTAATGTCAGCTGGATATCACAAAACATTTGTGTAAATAAGATGAAAAATATTTCCTTGCTGGATATGATTTGGTCTTCTGACCTTTTACCATTCTGTATCTGTTTTGATTAGAGAGAGAGAGGGAGAGAGGGAGAGAGAGAGAGGGAGAGAGAGAGAGAGAGAGAGGCTGTATCCGAAAGTTTAGACAGCTGACTTGTTCCCTCGCTGCCTTATGAGACAATGACTTTGGCTGCATAATGGCAGCTGCGAGAAATGCTTTAGGACAGACTTCATAGGCAGCAAAATTGAATTCAGGTTGAAATGTAAGCAGCCCTCTCTGTGTTCCGGGATGTCGCAAATCTGCTTGTGGTGCGGAGGTCTGATCGACCCACCCAATTCACACGAGCTCTGTGTGCTCTGCTTGGGGCTTCTCCACCCAAAGGCGGCAATTGTTGGCTCAGGGTGTCCCTTATTGTGAGGATCTCCCGATGAAGGTGCTTCAGGACCCGGCTCAACATCGCCCTTGGAGGTTTCTTACTGCAGTGTCCCACTGCCGGCAAAGAGCCGCTGGTGGTCGTCCTCCCCTCGCTCAACCGGTTCAGTTTGTCACCGAGAGCCTGTGTCCTGAACCGGGAGCCGCCAGGTCTGTTTCCTTTGGGTTTCCGGCGGAGGAAGATGAGATGTCTCTGACAGCATTGGATGGAGACTGGGACCAGGCTCCACATGGTGCATCAGACACACAGCCATCCTTCTACAAGGAACTGGTGCGCATTCTCTTCAAAGCCGTGCAGGACTTGGAGATTGAGTGGAGCACCCCACAAGAACCCCAGAGAAGCAAGCTTGACTTTTGTTTTCTTCACTCAGGCCGCCCCGCTGATGCTCGGAGGAAAGTCACCAAAGCGTGGGCTACCCCTCCCCCCATTTTTTTTCTTAGGTAGGCTACCTGTGTATTCCCCCATCAAGGACGCTGTGGCTGCTCACCTCTGCCCCTTGTCCACTTCCTTGGATGGTGTGGCGCAGCTTTGAGGGTAGTAAAGCCTCATGACAGCACACCTGTCCGAAAAAGCATACCCGCGCCGAGAGAGGCTCTGTCTGCATTGCACACTATGGCGGTCCTACAGATCTTTTAGGCGCAGTAGCTTAAGGCTCTGGATGAGGGCAGCACGGATCTAAATACCTTCAGGGATCTGAGAATGGTTACGGATTTCACGCTAAGGGCCAAGAAGACCACTCATGGAGGCCATGCACAGTCACGCCTGTTTCTCCATCCGGCCTGTTTGGTGACACGGTGGGCACAATCACGGAGCATTTCTCGGAAGCGGTGAAGAGCTCTAAGGCTATGAGCCACTTCCTACCTCACCACCCTGTGTCTCATGGACCAGAACCGGTGGTGCATCACAAGAGTCCCTGGCACAAATCCTCCAGTATATGATGCAAGAAACTGGGTCTTGGGGGACTGCCGTCCGGAACGAAGCCGCTCAAAAACAGAGCATTTTTCTCCTCAGTTGGTTTTGTGTTGCTCGCCCCAGGGCCCGTCCTCACATAAGCGTCTACAACACGCCCCCCCCACTCTCGAACACGACCCACATGCTGCGAAGACAGCAGAGGCGGAAAGGGTTAACGCACAGTCCTAATGAATTGCGCAGCAACCCGCTTTCTGTCACAGCGCCGGGCGCTTTTAGGCCATCCTCTCTGGTTTCTGTGACTCACGCACTGCGCAGAAAGGAGGTGCCGCCTTTAGCCTCCCTTTGTCCCTCGCCCCCAGGCAGCAATCTGACGCTGCAGACAGCGCGCCTTGTGCGGTCGCAGGTAGCTGAGATGCTGGCACGCATGGGATCCAACTTTGTGGATCTTGTGATCCAACTGATGTTGCAGCGCCTAGATGCGTGGCGTGCCATCGCTAGGTTGTTTTTGATACCTGAAAGTGGAAAGAAAGCATAACATTAAATTAGCATGTCTCACAACATGGGAGAAAAAAATGAATGTACACATCATCATATAGTACAGACTTGTTGCGTTGTGTTGTGTGTTTGTCATGTACATTTCCTAACACTGTAGTGTGTTTTTTGCTAATTACACCTGCTAGTAACATCTCCAAACCTAACCTCTCTCTCTCCTTCCTTTTGTACTCCTCTAGCCATTCTGGGTTGCTGTTAAGTTTCTCCCTGAACTTTGTCAACCTGGCCTTTGCTAAAGCTTTTTTCTCACTTGCTGACTGTCTACAATGAAGCATCATAAAGCAAAATATCAACAGTTATTACATTTTAAATTTATATTAAATTCATAAAAGATATTTAAATGTAATAAACAATATGCCTAAATTCTCATTTCCGAAACAGAAGTTCTCTTTACCGCAACTGCTATTAAATGGTGCGGTATATGAGAATGGTGTTGCGGAGGATGAGGTACCCCAGTATGTTTTGCTAAAAATAGACAAGCCACGTAGGCTTTGCTCATTTTTTATTCAGTGCATATAATTAGACTTTAATAAAGAACATTTTAATAAAAAATTGTAAATCAAACAATTTTCGAAATGTAGAAAACTACCTGTTTCGGTAATGATAATCAAAACGTCGTGTAAGCATTCTGACAAGAGAATATTTCAAATTTAACTGGAAAGATATAAAGAGATGATCTTACCTGGTAGCCATCTTGAAGTAACTGGTCCATCTGCTTGGTCACTCAAAATCAAACTTTATTAAAATGCTGTATGTGTGCTTAAACTGTTCTCAAAAAGTGTTGCGGAGGATGAGAACATCAGGCATGGACACATCAATTTCCTATTTTTTCTTCATTATTATTATACATGAATATTCAGTAAATTATTTTTCTGTCATCTAAAGTAGTCTAGCAAAACATCCATTTAATTTTTTTCTAAATATTTTTGTTTTAATATGTTTAAATTACAGCATAACGCATGTTCAAACACAGCCGGACGCATTGCGGTAATGAGAATTTCAGCAGAAAATGAGATAAAATTGACAAATTATAAATTCTTATGTTGGAATCACACATTGTGCAAGGTAGAACACAGTATTGTGTTAATTCTGATGCTTTTTAATATTACTATATTACACATTTTATAGCTAAAATCATTAGTGCCGTGGTGTTTCAATGGTTTCGTGAGAATCACCCTTATAATGCATACCTTAGGTTTAATTGTCATTGTTTAGTTAATTTTACAATACATGGTTTAAGACCATGTGAAAAGACAGCATACAGGCTTTCATTCAGCGAGTCTGTTTATTCTTGTTGTGCATTGTGGTCTCTTCAGTATACAGGAAGTTGACTCTCATCTTTGACCTCACATCTTTTTTTCTGTAGGTGGAAGTATGGAGCTGGCCAATCATGGTCTTATCCTTCTTCAGCAGCTCAACGCACAGAGGGAGTTTGGCTTCCTGTGTGACTGCACAGTCGCCATCGGTGACGTCTTCTTCAAAGCACACAAGGCCGTACTGGCCGCATTCTCGAATTACTTCAGAATGCTATTTATACACCAGGATAGGTAAGAAACACACTATTAATCAACTAAAGGATAATACTTTTGCCCATTTTACACTAAATAAGTGTATTTTTGTGTAAGTCATTTACAAATATATGTGACCCTGTCTAGTAAAGTCATTTTTTGTGATTTGCTGTTTTGTACGTAAAAAACATAATGTAAAGAACATTCTGTGTTTTATTGATATCTTTAATATTGAATGACTGAGTAAGGCCATGTCAAAGATTAAAATCAATGAATGAAATCAAACTTTGATGCTCCTGTTAGCGTGGATTTCATTTACAGTGGACCACAAAACCATTTATAAGTAGCACAGGTATATTTGTAGCAATAACCAAAAGTACATTGTATGGGTCAAAATTACAGATTTGTTTTAAAGGCAGGGTGCATGATCTTTGAAAGCCAATGTTGACATTTGAAATCACCTAAACAAACACGCCACTACCCCAATAGAATCTGGACCTTCTTTTGATAGACCCGCCCCACTCATACGCAACCCAGGCAACGATGACGGTTAGTAGGCATGCCCCTACTGCTGATTGGCTACAAGTCTGTTTTGGTACTCGGCCCGACTCCCTTTTCCAAAGCGTTTTTCAAAAATCACGCACCCCTCCTTTAATGACAAAAATTATTAGGATGTTAAAGGTGCAGTGTGTACATTTTAGCGGCATCTAGTGGTGAGGTTGCGAATTGCAACCAATGGCTCAGTCCACAGCTCACCTCTTGCTTTTGAAACACATAGAGAAACTAGGGTAGCCGCCACCGGACAAACATGTCATCGTTGGAGACAACTTACTAAAAAAGTTTGTCTGTTAAGGGCTTCTATAGAAACGTGGCTGCACAAATGGCAGCTTCCATGTAAGGGGACATCAGTGTATGTAGATAAAAATGTCTCATCCTAAGGCAATAAACACGTAACGGTTCATTATGAAAGGTCTTTATACACCCCTTATAAATTTGTTTTGTATATTATTTTGCAAAGATCCTTCTAAAAATTACACACTGCACCTTTAAGTAAAGATCATGTTATATGAAGATATTTTAAAACATTTCCTACCATAAATATATCAAATATGAATTTATCATTACTAATATGTGTTGCTAAGGACTTCATTTAAACAATTTTCAATGCAATTTTTGCAATATTTTGCACCCTCAGATTCCAGATTTTGAAATGGTTGTTACTCTGCAAATCCTAACAAATCATACATCAATGAAACGTTTATTTACTCAGCTTTTAAATGGTTTATAAACTTCAGTTTAAAAATGTACTCTTATGGTTATCTTGTGGTCCAGGGTCATATATTATATAAATATCTTCTTTTGTCTTCAACAGAATAAAGAAAATCTCATACAGGTTTAGAACAATATGAGAGTCCATGCATGATGACAGAATTTTCATTTTTGGGTGAACTATAATGGTTGTCACAAACAGGGTTACATTTTATTTTGGTTTAAAACTGTTAAGTCTAATTAAGTTCATGATTGAAGTAGATGATTTGTTTTTTAGATACTTTTTGTTGTGCATGACTATCTTAATGGTGCTAAGGTCAATATTGAATCTTTGTTTTTTTTATCTGTCAACCAGTGACTGTGTTCGCTTGAAGCCTGCTGACATTCAGCCAGACATCTTCAGCTACCTCCTTAACCTGATGTATACTGGCAAACTGGCAACGCAGCTTATTGACCCGGCTCGTCTGGAGCAGGGCGTGAAGTTTCTCCATGCTTACCCCCTCATCCAGGAGGCAAGTCTAGCCAACCATTCAAATCAGGCTCACCCTGACATAAGCTTTCCCCTCTCATCCTCTCTTTACGGCATTCAAATATCAGACCAGCAGGCCATGCACACAAATCGCCTCTCAGCGAGAACACATTTGTCTTCTCCGTTTGACTTGGATGGCAGCGGTTTGCTGGACGGGAAGTGTGTAACCACAAACAAAGCTAGCTCGCTGACACGGTCTGGATCCAAGCACAAGTATCCTCTGTCAGAAACCGAAGTAGAGGCCTCTGCAAGCACCAGTCAGTTTGTGAGGGAGGCTACCGAAACGGAAACATCTGCAGGTGAGGCCCCATCTTGTTCTCCGAGTTCCAACACGATTCTGCACGTAAAACCCAGCATCATGAGAAGAAGTTCCTCTTTCAGGAAGCATTACACGTGCCACATTTGTGGAGGCCGCTTTACCCAGCGGCTCGCCTTAAGAGAGCACCTGCTTTTACACACGCAGTCTATGCTCCCCCTGGTGTTGGAGTCGGGTGGCGCAGCTTCCCCCATGGCAACCGGAGGAGCTGCCACGCCTGAGGGGGAAGAAGTTTTTAGAGGTAGCGAAGCAAACGCCGCCACCCCCATTGTAGACATCGCCAGTGACAGCGAGCAGCATCTATACTCTAAAGACTCGCTGCACGCTGAAACCGCCATGGCAATGTCTACAACAGCAGTCGGCCTTTGTGCGGCACAGCCCCAGGCAGACACGCCTCCTCCGTCCGACATCGCTGACATCGACAACCTAGAGGGTGTGACGGACATGGAGAGGGAAGTGAAGAGAAGGAAGTACGAGTGTTCCACTTGTGGCCGCAAGTTCATCCAAAAGAGCCACTGGAGAGAGCACATGTATATCCACACGGGCAAGCCGTACCGCTGCAGCGCCTGCGGAAAGAGCTTCTGCCGAGCCAATCAGGCAGCGCGGCACGTCTGCGTAAATCAGGGCTCGGAGCCGGCGTACACCATGGTGGACCGGCAAAGCATGGAGTTGTGTGCAGCAGATGACTCCAGCCAGATGGAGGCGCTGTTTCTGGGCTCATCAGGGAGACCGTACAAATGCAATATATGTGAAATGACCTTCTCTAGCCCCAATGAGGTCATCAAACACTTGTGCTTCAATCAGGGGGGCGGTATGGGAATGGGGATCACTGGGCTGAACAGTGACAACCTGGCCAAAGATGAAGGCTCTGATTCCTCCAGCGGTGGGCCGTTGATCACACCTATCAAAACTGAGGAAGTGTTTGTGGAGTAGTTCCACATTCATAGTGTTTCTAGTTAATGTATTGCATTTGATTTGTTTGTGGGTAAATTATCAAGTTAAGCTAACAGTACAGATGGAAAATTTTGGTGATTTTGTTTTTTTTTTATCAGGGAGCCTGAGACTTCTACTGAAAAGTACTTTTCACTTCATTTTATGTTAAATATTTTTATTCATTTACTTGGGTAATACAATTTACATGGGGCGCACAGGTTGCGTTTGTGGTTAAATTTCTTCCTCTGTCTAACTGTCTACAGGAAAAGGATGTAGTGAACTGTTGGAATCCAAATTGCCACAGTGACAAAACTAGACCATAGGATGGCTTTGGTTGTTTAACATTAATTAAATCATGCTGGGAGTTTGATATCTTGGCTTCTTAAAAAATATATATAATCTGAACATGTCAGTATATAATTTTTTGAGCAGCTAAGTGTGGGAATTGGTTTAAAGAACAAGTATCCTTCACTACCTCAACCAGTTAGACCAGTTTGAGACTAACCAGAAATTAGCATCAATTATACATGTTTTAAGTTAAAGATCAGGTTAACACCTCCAAACAATCACATTCTTCTCAAAGATTGTCTGACACTGTTTTCTAACTTTTGTATAGGCTTTGGGTTAGGCGTAAGTGCAGACAAACTTCATTTATGCAGTGCCGAATATAATTTCATATTGGAGTTAATGCTATGAATGACCCCACTTGCTTCGTTTTGTATTTTCACATTGCCATTTTCTAACAGTGTTGTTTTTCTGTGCCATTACGTGATGAACATCCTGACTGTAAAACATCTTTTGTATCATAAGCAGTGATTGTTTGTTGCAGTGCAGCAGGCTCATGTTAACCAGGTTAAGTTGTTTTATTGTGGTTAAACATGTTTACAGTTGTGCTGTGTTTATTCAACACGCTCTTCAAAGCTGTTGTATGTGAATTTAGTAAACACTGTGGGCAAACCATACACACACGTGTACATAACATTGCTTGAATTCGGATGTTTGTCATTTTTTTGTATGATTTTTTTTCGGCCATCAAATTATTTGCTTGAATACGCTCTTAAATTCCGTATTTTTGAGTTTTGTATAACTTTTCTAATTTTATATACAATGTATTGACAAAGAATTTTATAATCACAAAAGTTGTACATTGTTAATTGCATTTATTCCAGAATATTATGCATTTTAGTGTAGCACAGGTGTTTGTATATTTGTTTTCGTTTCATTGGCTGTCTGTGTGTTTATTGTATTGACACTGACGGCGAGGTCATGCTCGGCACTGATATCTACTAAATAACCCTGACTACTTTAAAGATACTTGTGCTATATCAGGAAACTTTTATTGTTTTAAATCAGGGCTACATGCGTTCAGTGCTAAATATTTTTCCATGTTTTAATTAGTAAAGACTTATATATTTTTAATAGGGCACTGTGAGATGTTACTACTGAATAGCTAATGAAATCCCAGGAATAATCATTTGATTTCTAATAATTTTGTTACATTTTTTTTTTATTGTGACTAAAATATATTCGGCCAAGGCCTCCTTATGTATGTTCTTGATGTGACGTTGTTACAGCTTTTGATGATTTGTACATATGCAAGTTGTTGCTCTTTGAGGCAGTTGTAGGGAGTGAATAAGGTAAATCCCCTCCGCCCTCCCTCAAGCGCACAAACCCCAAAGCCACGGCAAGCATACTGTGATCTCTCTCTCCTCAGGGACATGAAAAATGAAATGTTGTCTCTGGAAAAAATTTTCTTTGCATTTTCATGTGAATAATGAACAATAAATTCTTGGGTTTTTTATTTGAGTAGTGGGTTTTTCTTTAACATCCTTAAATGGATTTTTTTTTGCACAGACAGCAATTTTTTGCAACCCCCCCCCCACATACACATATATACATATTTGAAATCTATACCTAAATGTAAAATAATCAGTAAGGCAAACAATTATTTTTATTAGGAATTAAAGGTCACGTTCTTTCTAATGCCATTTTTTAAAGGAACACGCCCAGATTTTGGGAATTAAGCTTATTCACCGTATCCCCCAGTCCATACATACCTTTCTCATCTACGTTTGTGCTGTAACTCTGTCTGATGCAGCCCCCGCTAGCTTAGCTTAGCACAAAGACTGGAAGTGAATGGCTTCAGCTAGCATACTGCTCCCAATAAGTGACAAAATAACGTGAACATTTTCCTATTTATGTGTTGTGATTTGTATAGTCACACCGTGTAAAAATAACAAGGTCATATAAAACACAGCCATCTTTTAACAGTATACATACTGGAAAATATAATCTCAGAAGGCGGAGCACTGCTACTTGGGCGGAGTGATTTGCACAACTCTGACCGAACTCTCTGCTTCTTACCAGGGGCTTCTCGGGTGCTATGAGCAAATCATTCCGCCCAAGTAGCAGTGCTTCGCCATCTGAGAATATAGTTCCCACTATGTATACGGTTAAAAGATCGCTGTGTCTCATATGACCTTGTTATTTGTGCCATTCACTTCCAGTCTTTGTGCTAAGCTAGTGGGGGCTGCGTCAGACAGAGTTACAGCACGCATGAGAAAGGTATGTATGGACTTATCTAACTCTGGGGGATATGGTGAATAAACAAAATTCCCAAAATCTGGGCGTGTTCCTTTAAATCCTAGTTAGTGTGTAATGTTGCTATAATAGCATAAATAATACCTGTAAAATGATAAAGCTCAAAGTTCACTGCCAGGCGATATATTTTCTTGAACATAATTCGACACCTGTTTGGACTACAGTCCTCTACTTCCTGCTTTAAATGACGTCAGTAGAACAGTTTTTTTACTAAACTCCGCCCACAGGAATACGTCAGTCGCCAGCTAACGGCAAGCTAAACAACAAACTACACTAAACAAACTACATAATCAAAACTCGATACGTATATTTCTGAAGGAGGGACTTCATAGAACAAGGAAGACATTGGCACGTTTTGAGGACAGTGAAAACAGCGCTATACAGATAAGTAAATTGTGTGAAAAATACCGCGTTTTTTCACGTGAAACATGAACGCACGTTACATTGCGCACTGTAAATACAATCAAAGCTTCAAAACACAGAAAGAACTGGACCTTTAGTACTGTTATAAAAATGTAAACAGGTTTCACTAAAGTTACTTTTTCTTCCACAAGATGGCGCCATTGTTTTTAAAAAAGGGTTACCACCACCCCTAAAAATGTTCTCAACCAAACAATAAATACTGTAATTATTGTATTTTACCCCAGTTTGAAAATGAAATTGTGCTAATGAAAATTTATTTATTCTTCTGTGCACAAACAAACCTGTAATAAAACATTAGACAGTCCGGCCTGCTTTACACTAACTTTATTTGAATGAAATATAGACATGATTTTGTATCCATACTATTAACAGCTTGAAGAATACAAAAAGAATATGTGAGGTTCATGCTACTGGTATACAACATTCCTTAATGTTTTCATTGGTTATTTGTTAATATTACAATATGACTTAAGGTACATAGGTATACAATTTGTACAAATGTTAAAGAGCTTCACAGTAGACAGTATTATAAAAAGCTAAGAAAAATGTGAGTTGGCTTTTCATTCAAGGCGTGACAGTAGCAGAGCTGATTTTCTATTTTCATGCATCCTCTATGTAGTTTCTGTAATTTGATCTTGAAAGTTGACCTGCATTTATTTTGAGTGATCAAAAGCAAATGTCCACCAAATCAAATGTTAATTAATGAATTACACTACATTTTTACAGTTTGCAACCCATCTTTTTGATGCATTTGATATTATTTTTAAAATTCTTGCCATGGACCAATGGTCCACCCCTGCCAGCAAAATGGTTTTGACATCACACACACAAAAAAAGTCTTTCAAAGAAATAACAGTCACTGATATCAAGATTAGGATTGCAAAAAAATGTTCAAAACTATATTACTGAATACTCGCGTATCTGTGAATTAAAATCATCATTTTACGTATCACTACACTATAAATCCTGCAAAGGTCACCAATAGATGGTGCCATTGCAACTCCCCAGTCTGTATTAGTCTGTAATCTTATGCACAATTCCATCACAATTTAGTTTTGAACCAGCTTTCTTTCTAGTAGTTGAAACTAAGGCCATAAAACAGTGAAGTGCAGATGTATTAAAATGACCTTACTAAACATTCCCTACTCATGCAGGTGTTTCTCAACATAATCTATTTCACAGGGTACCAGAAACTTAAAATCTCACACATGATCGCAGGTGAGACTGTTCATTGTGATTGTACATGATCGACAGACATAACATTTCACAGTATGAGACTCACAAGTGATTTACCTACAGTGAGAAGATGGATTTTGACTCCATTGTCATTTTACAGCAACTGTACTTTGTTATTTGCGAAAGCTGTAGCGCATCTGTACCATGTTTGTTAGCATCACTAGTCTAAATAATACTTTTACATCATCATGAAATCATCAGCCAATGGATAGTTTTTTAAAATGTTAGAATGTGTTTGAGAGGGTTGAGTGAATATTTAAGATATAAATACAATATACAAAAAAACAAATAAACCCTCCTACTCCAACACCACACTCATACAACAACCACGCATACATATTCTCTCCATTCAACACAAGCACGGTTGAACAACTAATAAAAAATAAAAATGTTCATTGCAAAAGTCACAGATGGAATAAAATGACATCTGATGCAATTTGGCAAAATATAGAAAAATGATCCCATAGTGAGTCCATAGAGGCGAGAGACCTCAGTGATATGGCAGATTGATGGGAAATTTGGAATGAGGGACAAAAGAATGGACGGATTAATGGAGAGAGAGATAGAAAAGAGAGAATGGCCTTCAGTCTCTGGCTCTGGGGGCTCTGGGACAGAGCAACATCTCTTAGTGTCCTCCATGGTAGCCTCTCACGTCCTGCTTTCCGGAAAGCTCTGAATTCCCAGTCATGTGACCGCTTCTTGCATGCAGACTGAAATAGAAACAAAGGAGAGTGGCGATGAAACAACAGTGAACCAGAGATGCTATAAAAATGTATTAACAATAGATATACTGCATGCATATTACTCAAAGATTATAAAAATGTATGCACATGTGCATTTAAATGGATCTATTCTGTAATGCTTCTCATAACGAATCGTGTACACTTTCCTGTCTTTTACTTCTCTTCTCTCAGCTCTTAAACAATTAACATACCACACTACTGTCCACATCCTATATTACACTTTCGCTCATCTTTTCACATGAATGTACCAATTGCTCTTTCCATCTGGAGTTCATCAGCTTTAGTCCCTCCACCCCTTCGTCTCACTCAGCTTTTATGACTCAGCACAAGTCACCAAGGCGAAGAGGAAAGTGAGAGAGGTTTCTGCAGCAAATCTCAAGCTGTGCTGCTATATTTCACCTGACACTGCTCTACTGCAGTGCTGCATTAGCACTCATCAAACATTTAGCAGACACACCCAGCTCTCTTCTCCCCCGTTCCCATTTTGGTCCCTTTACTTTAGTGATCAGTTTACAGTTAATAAGAATAATAGGCTGAAATTATATGGGTTTATTTTGCTGAGCAGATTTAAATTATTTTTACTGCTACACTGAAAAAAAATGATTAATTCAATTTACTCAAATTTTTTAAGGTAAGTGGTCGCAATCAATTAATTTAAGCTACATTTAAACAAAAATATTTGAAATACAACGAAAATAAGAATTTGATGCTTCTAATCTTATTATGAGACTTTAGCTTGGACAGGGTCACATAAACCTAACTTGATATTACCTTTTATTTAGTGCTCCTAGTAGATTATTACCTTTCAGTCTACCAAAAATCATTTTGTTGTATCTGCTGCAAAATATTTATTTTATTTGAAATGTATTGTGTTTTTATTCTGTTTTTTATTTGTAATGTATTCGATTTTTGCTCATTCTTCTTTATACCGATTTTCCAATCAATAAACCATTCAATTCCATTTTGTTATGGGACTACCGAGTATTGTGTTTAAGTGATCGGATACAAAGTGTATCTTATTAAACTACATATTGAAGGCTTTGATGAGGGGAAGAGAATAAGAGGTTGTGCATTAGGGAGGGGGTGGGCCAGGGTGAATTTTACTCGGTCTTTCAGCACAAGTTCATCTTTCTTCACACGGCTTCCCTTTAAGACTCGGCATACAAAGTGAAGGGTCAGGCTGCGGCATTCCTGCTTTGATATCGAAGGTCCCTTGGTTACTGGTACATCGAACAAAAGCTTTTTCATCTCGCCGAATGCAAATCCACCCCTAATAAAGCTAAGACCTATTGATGTTTTTAAAAAGGCACCTTGGAAAAGGTGATTTTGTGATGGACAAAACCTTAAAATATGTTTTTAATGTTTTTTATAATATTTTGTATATTACAATATATTTAATTTGGTTTTGCAATTGATATTACACTGAAAAAAATTATTAATTCAATTTACTCATTTTTTTAAAGGAACAGTATGTAGGATTGTGGCCAAAACTGGTACTGCAGATGAGGGCTGCAACTCCACTTTTTAAATGACACTATCCTGGCCAGACCACTGTTGTGAGTGATATATAAGTATTTGAAATGAAAATGATTTCTTAATGTCTAGTGACATATCAGGGCCATTTTATGATTAATTGATATACATTTCTTACATACTGTTCCTTTAAGGTAAGTGGTTGCAATAAATTTATTTAAGCTACAATTAAACAAAAGTATTTTTTTTTGTAAATTTTTTGTTTATTTAAATGTAGCTTAAATAAATTGATTGCAACAACTTACCTTAAATTTTGTAAATTGAATGAATCCTTTTTCCAGTGTATTTGAAAAAATAAAGGATAAAGACTAACCTGCTCATGACACTGTGACAACGTCTGTGGAAATGGGTTCAATGTCATTCGCCACCTCCTCCACTGCAATGGCATCTGCCGTCTTCACAGCATCAATCTCCTCTTTGGCCGCATCTGCCTTTTGACAATCTGGATCTGCGGATTCTCCCTGGTTTTTAGAGTCCTGTGTTGAAGCTTTTGTCTGGGGCTCTTTCAAGTCTTTTTGAAGCCTGTCTTCTACTGTCTCTGGGTCTTGAACAGGTTCACTGACTGCATTTATTACATTTACGACACCAACATCGAATTCCTGTGCTGATTCAATCTGTACCTCCTTCGCCACTCGACACTCTTCAGCCACCAACTCTTCTTGACTTGCACCTACAACAGCAGTTGTTTCAGTAGTCAGACACTTTTCCTCTGGTGTGGCTGCTGAAGCTGGTGTCTCAGTGGCTTCGACTTGACTTTCTCCATCTTTACTTTCTGTGGTCTCACTACACTGTTCTTCGCATGTCTTTTCTTCTGCTTGCTTAAGATCAACTTCGCTTTTTGTTACCTCTGTTTCTTGATGCACAGTTGTCACAGAAACTGTTACAACCTCCTCACTTTGAACTGAAATTTCACTTGTGAGAGACACCGGGACTGTTTCTGCAATCAACGCAGCTTCACTGACTGTTATAGTTGGTTTCTCAATGATAATACGAGTTTGTTCATCATCTTTGCAGAGAGTCTCAGATGTACTTGGTTCCTCTAGTGCTGGTTTTTCCTTTGAAACTTCTGTTGTGGGTTCCTCGATTATTTCAGGAGCCGCCGGAGTCTCTTCACAGCTCTTTACTTCCTCAACATCCTTTTTATCCTCATGTGTTTCCACAAAGTTCTCAACAACATTTTGAATGACCTCCTGCACAATGACACTGCTTTGTTTCTCGATGATTTCTGCTTCTGTTACTTGGTTTGCCTGTACCAGTTCAGTTTCTTTTAACACACTGTCACAAGCTTCCTCTACCACAACAGTAACTTTTGTTGAGGCCACTTCAATGTCACTCTCGACTACTCCTTGAGCAGAGACAACATCTACATCATTCACTATAACCTGAATTTTGTGGTCACCAGTGGGAATAACAAGGGGAACTTTTTCCATAATTGTTTCCTGTGCTAGCACTGCTGTTTGGGATGTCTCGGATGTTGAGCTTATAACACATACAGTTTCTTTGATGACTGCAAATTCTTCAGAGGGAGCAATAACAGGAATGGGATCTTCCTTAGACTTTGCGGTTTCAGCAGCAGGTACATCTGGAAGGGTTGCCGTGACCTCGTCTGTTACAACTATCGATACACCCTCAACAGGTGCTACCTCAACACTGGCAACTGACTCTTTAACATCCTCCAGTACTTGCATCTTCTCGCCTTCAGCAACAGCAACTTCAGTGACCTCTACAGTTTTGGCACAGATTGACTCTTCAATGGTTGGTTCAACAGGACCTTCAGCCTCAACGCTGTGGGTTTCTTCAGCCACCACTGGCTCTTCGAGAATTTCTGGCTCCTGCTGTACTGCATTGATTACTCCAAGCTTAACTGCTGCTACTTCTTGAATGTCAGTGACAGTCTCTGCTGCAGGTTCTTCTTTCACCTCTTCAAACTGCACTTTTTCCTCCACAGCGTTTTCTAAAGTTATCTGAGGCTCATCTTTAAGGTCTGTCTGAACTTCATTCACCTGTGCCTCGAGAAGTTCATCCTCAGTCACGCTGGCCTTTTCAAGCTTTTCCATTTTGTCTTCTACAGCCATCTCTGTGACTAGTACCTGGCTAACAACTGTGATAGACTCGACTGTAGACTTCAAGAGGCTCTCCTGTTCCACCACCTGTATTTCTTTAGTGTCGAGGCCGGTGCAAATGGTTGTTGCCTCAGTTTTCTCATGAGCAACCAAGATGGTTTTCTCTTCCTTGGTAGCTGACTCAACTTGAATAGGATCAGTTGTGGAAACAACATTTATCTCTTGCTCCTCAGTCATGGTGACAGTCATGGCACCTGTGGTAACAGTGATCGTCTCCACGGCTTCCTGTAGTACTACCTCAGTCTTTTTCTCCACATTATCACCTGGGACAGGAGTTGTCTCACCTGATGTAACTGGTGATGATGTAACACGTGAAACAGCAGAAACCATTTCTGTTTCCTCTACTTGTTCAAGAGCAGTAACAGCCTCTGATGTGAGCTCAACAACGTCTTCAGCAATGGTGCTGTCAGCTGATTTAGGTGTGGCAGCGGTGTCTCCCTCTTCAGGTATGTCACTGAGTTGATTTCCTTCTATCGCATCCTCAATATTTTCCACAGCAGTTGAGATCCATGATGGTGATCTGTCTTCAGCTGGGGCCTTTACCTGAGTCACTGTTGCAGTTTCCTCCTTCACCTCCTCTGCCTTAACAGCAACTTCTGGAGCAGTTTCACTGTCATATTCTGACAGAGGCACCACTGCTGGAGTGTCAGAGTCATCCTCTGCGGAGCCAACATCAGACGAGACTTTGTCATGTTTACCATCAGACTTCTTTTTCCTGCGTGGAATCAGTTTCCTCAAAGAAAAGGAGGATTCTTCTTTGGGGATTTCACTGTCAGACATTGGCTGCTCTGGGCCCGAGGCTTCATCAGCTTCTCCTTTTGGTTTCTTTCTATGGGTGACCAGCCTCTTGAAGGACTCCCAAGTAGAAACAAGCTCTTCCTCCGGTTCAGGTGAGGATGCCAAATTCTCATGGTCAGCTTCACCTGAACTAACAACAGGTGACTCAGTGGTCTTCACCTGCTCCTCTTCAGACTGCTGCACTTCTTCCTCAATCTTAGGCTCCTCATCGTCAGAATCAGAAGTCTTCCTGGCCCGTTTTTTAGATGACCCCACACAAATAAGAGCTTCCCAGGAAACAGAGGTATCCATTTTTCTTTTTGGCTCCTCTGCAACTGGTTCGGCCTTCTCAGGTTTTGCCTCATCCTTAGATTCTACCTGTGTTTCTTCTTTAGACTCAGATGGTGCTTCTTCAGAAGGTTTAGGCTCATCAGTTTTGTCATCAAGTACGGCACTTGCACTCTCAGTTGAAGACAGAGTAGAAGATTTAGGTTTGTCGGCAGGTGCTTCATCTTCACTCTCAGAAGGCCTTTTGACACGTTTTTTTGGAGTGACTAGTTTTTTGAAAGATGACCAGGGTAGAATTCCATCTTTCTTCTTCTCACTGTCAGAAGTGACTTGTTCACCCTCATGCTGCGCGGCTTGAGCCATTTCAGCTTGCATTACCTCCTCTACAACATGCTCAACAGATTCTTCTGGAGAAGATGCTCCACTATCAGGTTTCTGGGGTTCAGCTGATTCAGTGGATGACTGGATTTGTTCAGCAACTTGTTCGCTTGATTCTGTTTGCTTTGACTCTGCTTCTTTCTTATTCTTTTGTTTTTTGGATGACAGCTTTTTCAGACCTGCTCCTGTAAACAGCTTCTTGAGTGGGCTTCCCTGAGGCTTAGCTTTCTCCTGGGATGACAGGATTTCAGCCTCAGTGGTCACTACTTCAGAGACATCTGGCTTGTCATTTGTTGGCTTTGCATCTTCGATGGGCTGTGCATCATCAGCAGTTTCAGCAGCAGGAGCTTCAGCAGTTTCAGTTTGAGCCAGAGTTTCAGCTTCACTTGCAGCCTCAGCCTCTACTTTAAGATCCTTTTGCTCCTCTGTGTCAGTGGAAGCAATTTCAGCTGTGTCAGCTTCAGTTTTAATTTCTGCTGGCTCCTCTTTCTGCTCGGCATCAACTGGTCCTTTCTCTGCATCCACCTCTGCTTTCTCTGTACCATCAACAGCATCCTCTGCTACTTCATCAGATTCTTTAATTTCCTCCTCTGCAGACTTTTCCTTCACTTGTTCCTCATCTTTGGACTTCTTGAAGCTTGTCTTCTTGCGCAGGTTGGAAAAGATTCCCTGAGTAAAAAATCTCCTGAAGGGACTCTGAGTCTCTTGAGAGAGTGGACTTGTAGAATCAGTTTGCACTTCTGGTTCTGGCTCTTTCTCTGGTGTAACCTCCAATTCCTCTGCAGATTTCTCTGGCACATCATCACTGCTTTTTTCAGCCTCTGCTGCTGCATCTTCTGCAGGTTTGTCTGTTGTTTCCTCTGCCTTAACAGTCACATCTTCAGCTGCTGTCTCTTGTTCTTTCTCTGTTGTTTCTGGTGATTTCTCTTCCACAGATTTAGCTTCCTCTGTTGTAAGTTCCTCTTTAATTTCTTCAGAAGCTGGATCTTGTGCACCACCATCTGCTTCCTTCACTGTCAGCAGCTGGACAGGTTCAGTCTTTTCATTCTTATCCTTCTTCAGTGTGAACTTGAATCCAACAAAGCGGAAGATCTTTTTGAAGCCCACCTCATTGGCCTCCTCTTGTTTTTCCTCTACTTCCTTCTCTTCTGTGATAGTAATTTCATCTGCATTTGCAGAATCATCTCCTTTCTCTCCATTAACCTGTGGAGCAGCCTCTTCCTGATGCACTTCAATTGTATCAGGACTTTCTTCTTTTTGGGAGATGGTGTCCGTTTGGCCAACTGCAATGAAAAAACATACAAGTTTCAGTAAAATATCTTAATAATTTTTAATTAGATAATCAATGAACATACAACACTTACATTTACATGAATTTACACTGCAAAAAATGATTTTCAAGAAAAAAAATTCTTAGTATTTTTGTCTTGTTTTCAGTAAAAATATCGAAAAATTCTTAAATTAAGATGATTTTTCTTTATGAGCAAAACGACCCAAGAAAATAAGTCTAGTTTTTAGACAAAAAATATCAAATATAAGGGATTTCATGCATAAAACAAGCAAAAAAATGTGCCAATGGGGTAAGCAAAAAAAATCTTGAACATTTTTCTTAAACACTAAATTCAAGAAAAATGTGCTTACCCCATTGGCAGATTTGTTGCTTGTTTTATGAACAAAATCACTTAAATTTGATATTTTTGGTCTAAAAACTAGACTTATTTTCATGGGTCGTTTTCCTCGTCAAGAAAAAGAAATTTTTAGATATTTTTACTGAAAACAAGACAAAAATACTAAGAATTTTTTTCTTGAATATCATTTTTTGCAGTGTACATGATACACCGCAAAAAATGACTTTCTTACTTAGTATTTTTATCTTGTTTTTAGTACAAATATCTACAATTTCTTAAATCAACATGTATTTTCTTGATGAGCAAAATGACCTTAGAAAATAAGTCTAGTTTTTAGACAAAAAATATACAATTTAAGTGAATTTGTGCTTAAAACGAGCATATATCTGCCAATGGGGTGAGAAAAAAATCTTGAAATAAGATTACTTTTTTCTTAAACACTTAATTCAAGAAAAAGTTTCTCACCCCATTGGCAGATTTTTTGTTTTAAGCACAAATTCACTGTATATTTTTTGTCTAAAACTAGACTTATTTTCTTAGGTCATTTTGATTTAAGAAATTTTAGATATTTGTACTAAAAACAAAAAAAATATAAGAAAGTCATTTTTTGCAGTGCATAAAATTCATAAAATAAAAAAAAATGATATGAAATTAAAGAAAATTTTCATTTTCTATGAACTGCCAAAAGCCAAGTGCAAAAAAACAAATCAGAGTAATAAAAGCAATATACATGATCTAGTCGTATAATTAAGTCAAGATGGAGGGTTGAGGCCCTTTCGGGAAATCAGAGCCATATTTCTAGAAAACGTGCAAAAATATTTTCACCCCCTATACAGATTTAATCAAGCATACGATGGAAATTTGATATGAAGTTTACATGTGCTGAACTCTTTCCTGTGAGCAAGAACTGAATAAGCTGATGATGACAACATTCAACATCAAGACTACGACGGGAAATTTCCATGTAGTAAGCTTCACAGTTATGCAGGCTGCACTGCCAAAGACACTGATCTGATTTATTAAAAAACCACAAACACATAAGGAAGTGGAGGTCTGTTGTCATATTCTGTTATTAATCCTTATTATTAAGCCTGCTCATGTGCCCAATTCTTAAGCACCCAAGCCAAAATGTAACAACTTAAATGACAGGTGGGATAAACAAGAACACACACAAACTCATGTCTTAAATTCCTTCCTTGTCTATCTGTGTTTTGACAGGAGTGGGTTGGATATAAGGGTGTGGGGCTAGGAAGGGGGAGTCGGGTTCGTAAGTGGTGTGGGCCTCCTAGAGGCCCAGTTTCCCTTTGACATCCAACCTAGCAAAGGACCGTTCACATCTGGCTCTGCTTGCTCTGGGGTCTGCAAACCCACCCAGTGACTTTAAAAACAAATTCCAAGCATTTTTAATGCACGGATATTGCATTACTTGGCTTCCTACATTCCTGAATGACACAGGCTGAGATAAAGGTGCGGCATGAGAGACCGAAATGATTTATATGGTGCTCTGAAATGTCTTTGTCAATTACTATTTTACACGTGACTTGTAATGGATAGGATTAAGCAAAATCTTACGCTAAACAAAAGAAATGCTTCATATTTACAGAGTCATTAAATTAAAATTGTGCTGCTGTTTATGTAGCTCAGTGGCAAAACATTGTGGGTTCGATCCAAGGAACACAAATACTGATAAAATGTATACCTTGTTGCTTTGGATACACTGTTAAAAATTACAGTATTACTGGCAGCTGTTTGCCAGTAACTTACTGTAGATTTAAATTTATGTTATTTACTGACAAGAGTTTGTTCAAAATTAAATAAACATTAAACATTAAGAAGTCTTTATCTTTCCATAATAAAACTAAAATAACAGCATCATGCAAAGCACTCTGGGAACCAAAATCTGAAGGAAAAAACAGAAAAAGGTTCACTGTAAAAAAAAATGTGGTAGAAATTACAGTGTTACTTGCAGCTGTTTGCCAGTTACTTACTGTAGATTTTAATTTATGTTATTTACTGGCAAGAGTTTGTTCAAAGTTAAATAAATATTAAATAAAAAAAGTCTTTGTCTTTACAGAATAAAACTATACAATAACAGCCTAATGCAAAGCATTCTGGGAACCAGAAATCATCATCGACCTTTTTCTGTTTTTTGCTCCAGATTTTGTTTCCCAGAATGCTTTGCTTGATGCTGTTATTTTAGTTTTACTCTGTAAAGACTAAGACTTGTTAAAGTTTAATGTTTAATGTTGCCAGTAAATAACATAAATGTAAATCTACAGTAAGTTACTGGCAATCAGCTGCCAGTAATACGGTAATTTCTACTGATTTTATTACAGTGTTAATGAGGATTTCTGGTTCCCAGAATGCTTGGCATTTTATAGTTTTATTCTGTAAAGACAAAGATAATAAAAAGTAAATAACATAAATTTAAATCTACAGTAAGTTACTGGCATTCAGCTGCCAGTAATACTGTAATTTCTACCGATTTTTTTTACAGTGTTGATGAGGCTTTCTGGTTACCAGAATGCTTTGCATTTTATAGTTTTATTCTGTAAAGACAAACATAATAAAAAAGTAAATAACATAAATTCAAATCTACAGCAAGTTACCGGCAACCAGCTGTATAACTACAGCAATTTTGTACAGTGTAATGGATCTTCCAAATGCATAAATATAATGTAAATGTTATCTTATTAAATGCTGTGGTTTGTAAATGTGAAATATCAATTTATTCATTTTCTAATGGTTTAAAATAAGGGAGAGGCTCTTCTAATGTGTGTTTAGTAAGCACCAAACTAATACCACAATTCTATGTTGAAAATGGGTGCAACTGTATCCCCTTCCCCCGTAATACAGCTAACCACCCCCCTGCAAACCAAACAAAATCCTAAACTTTAGCTTAGGAAGACTGTATTGTGTTGTTCCCTTTGTCTCACAATGGGCCCCTAGTTTTTCCTGCTTTGGCTAAAATGGGTGGGGGCCCTACACTATTGTCTGCCACAGAACTGAAACTACAATCCTGGTTGTATTATGAGCAGAGGGCATTATGGGACGCCATGTAGAGTGATAGAAACGACTCATTCTTGATGATATACAAAACAAACAAACCAAGAGCTTACTTTAGTAAAATATTGATGTGTGTGCATTTTAGCAGTACTTTAATGCTTTATGCAAACATTTAAAATGGGCCTGCAAATATAAAAAACTGCCCAAAATCATGCAGAGATGCAGTTTTTTTGGAAATGCAATCATGTTAGAAGAACAGCACTTTAGATGCAAAAGTATAAAGGTCTGCAACTATATGCTCTCAATTCATTGTTACTACATTACAGATGTCTACTGAATGTGATCCCAGAGGTTTCTGCTTACACTGTTGTAGTGGTTTGTAGGACACACATTCTCATGCAAAAAGACTTGTTGCAGTTGCCTTTCACAGCTGGAGACAGGGAGGCTCTGTTTGTTAAGGGGTGTATTTGTCCGCGAGTCTAAAAGAGAGACAAAACGGGCCAAAAGCTTGTTGAAGCCACCCAGTCGCAATACATTTGCTTTTGTCTCAGTGATGTCTCTGACTGGGGAAATTCGAGCCTAGGAATTCGATGGCGCGTCTGTTGTGGCTTCTAATGTGTGGATAACCATAGATGAGCTTTTTGGAATGGGTGGGGGCGGATGCCATCTGAAATCACAGTGGTGTGATAGTTGGGGTTTCTGTGGAGATGGGGGCAGGGTGGTGGATGTTTGTTAAGATGAGGGGGTCTTTAGTAACAGTCAACAACCCCCCACCCCTTGTTGTTACATGCAAATATAGGCTGTTCATTAGTAGAGTAAGAGAGTTTTGGTAAGTTGCAGGAGGACTCGGCGATAGACTGACTGTCGGCCCCTACGGAGCCCAATGCCCCACCTCCGACAGTAAATAACTACACTATGGACTCCAGCTCCCATTGAGAGAGGGGTGAACATGGATATTAAAGGGATAGTTCACTTTAAAATGAAAATTACTCATCCTCATGTTGTTGTAAACCTGTATGAATTTCAATTTTTTCCAATGAACACAAAAGAAGATATTTTGAGAAATGATGGTAAACATACAGCAGATAGTGACCATTGACTTCCATAGTAGGAATAAAAAATATGATGGAATTTAATGGGTCCTCTTTGTGCTTACCATAATTTATCAAAATATTTTCTTCATCATTTATCACAACACTTCAAAAATATTTGTTCCTACTATGGGAGTCAATGGTTACTATCTGCTGTGTGTTTACCATCATTTCTCAAAATATCTTCTTTTATGTTCATCAGAAAAAAGAAATTAATGTTTAGAACAACATGAGGATGAGTAATTTTCATTTTAAAGTTAAAAACAATGATATACATCCATAAACTGTTGCACATTAAAGTCTAGCGAGTCAATTAAAGAAAGACATATGATACCAATCAAGACAAAATATCTAAACAAATTCCTTATATACATTTCCAGCTTATCAAAACACACTCTGAAGTCTCTCTACAGCAGGTAATCAACTCCATACACCCATACCACCTATTGTGACTCCACAGAACCCTGACCAAGATCTGAGAGGCTTACAAAACTAATTAAAATTCCTCACAAGAAGAACATCTGAGACCCCTGAAGCCCATCAGCACTGGGCACTTTCAAGAATACCATAAAGTACACGAATAAACCCACCAAGCTGAAGTTGATCTTCTTTCTGAGACTCCATAAATCTAATGGTGTTGGTACTTCAATCAACTAATGAGAATCTGGCTTTCTAAAAAACTGGAACCCTTCTCTGCCAGTGAATCAATTTCTTAAACATTTTACTTTGAAACAGTTACGAAATTGCTAAAGTTACCGAAATTCTATTAAAGCAAACACATACAAGCTCTCACACATACTTGAACAAAAAAGTTACCTTGAGATACAACTATACAATACTGAGGGGAAATTAATTTAAAGCAGCCCCCAGAGGTACAGATACAGATTTGAATCTAAAAACAACACCCTTTACACAATGATGCAACAGACTCTTAAATTCACCCACAAACTTTACAAGAATATTGAATAAAATAAAATAAAATGACCTAATAATCATAAAACTCACTTATAAGCAGATTTTTTTTAACCCCAACTGCCCCCCCCAAAAAAATCAAGTTTTAGATGCATCTTACCTGTTAGAGTTATTGTCCCAAGCATTTCAAAACCTTTGTGATGACTTCTCCAAAAATAAAAGAATTGTTTAAATAAAGTAGTTTAAACAGTGATGCTTTCTGAACTCCCACTTCCTCTGAAACTGTAAGTATCTGATTGGCTGCACTAGTTTCTCCTGTCCTCTCTCTCTCTCTCTTCTGAGCCTGTTTGGAGGGAAGTCCTCTCTTCTGAGTTTCTGAGTAAAAGTGAGCGGAGCGGGAGGGTAACACACATTTCAACAGACACTGACACATGTCCTATGTGAGACCACCCCACCCTATTGCAGCCCCCCGCACCCCACCCCACTGCCCCTCCTCAGCTTTTGTCAGCTGTTCACTGCCCCACTATACTGAATGAATTTCCCTCCTCTTTCCTCCTCCACTCTTCACTTCCTCCACCCACTACAAACTCCAACATTTCGTTTTACTTTTCACATACAAAGCGACAGATTTTGTCAATGCATAGTTGAAGGGTGTGCGTATGTGTGAATAGAGGGTTACACACACTATATCAAATAGATTTTTTATTATGTGATGTTTTGCAGAGCTCCATCTCTTCTTTCATTATCTCTTCTGTCTTTAGTCAACAGTTTCCATATGTCTTTAAGGTTGACTGGGGGTAAGACGAGGACATCTACAATGTTCTGGTATATACTATCCTTCTGCATCATCTCACTTACACTCTGTTAAAGTCTTGTTTTATCTCTCATCCGCATCATGTTCTGCCTTTAATCCATAAACCTAAAAATACATGCAGTCTTATGTAAAAGAAATGCATTTTATAGCGTTTAAAGATTATTTCCTTGCCTGGACACACACATTAAGTAAATACATGTACATTTCTAATTTGCTTCCTGGAACATCTAGCACTAATGAGCTTTTCACTTCAATGTGTGCTAATGGTTCATTCAGTGTAAACTGGTGTATGGCGTCGTCTAGTTCATTGAACTTTTTTTGAAGGAGGATGGTTGAATAATGCCAGTGAAATTCCTTAGAAAAGAGGGGTTTAATCAGATCTCACACCTTGCTATTGTTCCTATGGAATGTGTGAATTCCAGGTAGATTCTTCCTCTAAATGGGTGATAGCCACTTTAATCCAGTTTGGTCTGGAGCCACCAGGATATGCAGAAACAAATTAGATTGTTAAGATGGTATTTTTCTCTTAAGCTAATTAAACTGATGGCTCTCATGGGCACATTCTTATTCAGTTACATAAACACCTACTCGAATTCTTTATTTATATTTGTCCACACTTGAGAATAAGACTTATCAAACTGTGGAAATGCACAATTTTAACTTATGTTGTGACTAAAAGCATCCAAAATAAACGGGTATATTTTAGCATCTTCAGAATAGCCTAGAATTTGCAAAATTGTACTCTTGGTATTTTGCCACTCAGCTTTTTGAGGTTTCACCCTAAGACAGTGGTTCTGGTTCTCAAACTTTTTCAGCATGCGGCCCCCTTAATGTACGGTACATTCCTTCGTGCCCCTCCCAAAGAAAATGTACAGTTCTAAAACTTAAAATTTGAATTAAACAAAACATATTAAATTATACAAAGTAGTGCTGTTGGTTAGTAGCCTTATTTTTATTAGGTTTAATTAGATATAATTCATGATAAATTAATGTATTTTATAAAATGTCATAAAACTGGGGCCCCCTGGCACCATCTCACGGCCCCCAGTTTGAGAACCACTGCCCTAAGATACTTTTTAAAACAGCACTGAAGGAATTTCCATTTATTATGGGCTATTACTGACTGCCTTTTTATTATTTGGTCATCCATTTTGGAAATATTGTGATATTTTTTCAAACATTTTTAAATATTTCAGTTTTCTAAAGAAATAAATTAACCGAAATAAAGCACAGTTATATTTTTGTCTACGAAAGTAATTTTAAACACTGAAGCATACACCTTCAGATTACAAAATTACAAGATCATGAGAAATTTTTCAGGTGGGTAACTATCTGTGCTACCGTACTATCAAATACGGTACCCACAATGTAAAAATTCCTGGTTGCACATAACTTTTTAAAGGGACAGTTCACCCAAGGTTGAAAATTCTGTCGTCGTTTGCTCACTCTCATGTTGTTGCAAACCTGTGTAGATGTCTTTGTTCTGGTGAACACGAGGGAAGATGTTTTGGGGAATGTTTGTAACCAAGCCGATCGTGAGCCCCATTCACTTCTATAGTACACTGCAAAAAATGATGTGTTAATTTTTTACACATTGTGTGTGTCATGCCATTTAAGGCGTTATATCATGTTAAAATAAATGAAAGGGACAACACAAGTTGTGTTAAAAACAGTGATGGGAGTAACGCGTTACAATTAATTCTGTTACTGTAATTCCACAACTTTTAGCGGTAATAAACATGTAACAACGTTTTTTTTTAAAAACAAATAACGCAGTTACAATTAGTGAAATTTAAATGAGTTGGTTACTCACGTTACTCTATTTTGTGATAAATGAACATTAAATGTGTCGTCCCTATACTAACACACCTTCTTTGTTATTATTCATTGTGCCACCCCCCATGGTCCTGCAACGTTAGATCAGAAATGTCTTGTCTGCAAGTGTTCATTTATCACAAAATAGAGTAACGTAAGTAACCAACTTATTTAAATTTCACTAATTGTAACTGTGTTACTTGATTAAAAAAAAACTTAATTACATGTTTATTACCGCTAAAAGAAGTGGAATTACAGTAACAAAATTAACTGTAACGAGTTACTCCCATCACTGTTTTTAACACAACTTGTGTTGTCCCTTTCATTTATTTTAACATGAAATAACGCATTAAATGGCATGACACACACAATGTGTAAATTATTTTTTGCAGTGTGGGAAAAAGAAAACTATAGTGAATGGGGCTCATGAATGGTTTGGTTACAAACCACAATTCTTTACAAATATCTTCCTTCGTGTTCATCAGAACAAATAAATTTTTACAGGTTTGTAACAACAAAAGAGTGAGTAAATGATGGCAGAATTTTCATTTTTGGGTGAACTATCCCTTTAAAGGTGCAGTGTGTAATTTTTAGAAGGACCTCTTGACAGAAATGCTAAATAATATACAAAACTATATTATCAGGGGTGTATAAAGACCTTTCATAATGAACCGTTATGTTTTTATTACCTTAGAATGAGAAGTTTTTATCTACATACACCGGGGGTCCCCTTACATGGAAGTCGCCATTTTGTGCCGGCATTTTTCTACAGAAGCCCTTAACGGACAATTTTTTGTATTAAGTTGTCTCCGACGATGACATGTTTGTCCGGTGGCGGCTACCGTAGCTTCTCTATGTGTTTCAAAAGCAAGGGGTGAGCGGTGGACTAAGCCGTTGGTTGCAATTCGCAACCTCACCACTAGATGCCGCTAAAATGTACACATTGCACCTTTAAGTTTCAATTTGAAAATACAATTAACTTTAACATAATTGACTACTGAGAAGTTATAACTTCAGCTAATTCAACTTTATTTTTATAATGTATAGCAACTCCAAGAAGGCTGAAATGAGTAAACTTTCAAATTTAAGTGCAACAAGGATTTTTTACAGTGTAGTATAGTAAATAACACAACTTTACCATGCACAAATTGTATTAAAATTATATTATTGAGTGTATTGGAATGTGGCCAAAACCTGAACCCAACTTTAAGTGTTTGGGTGCAATACTAGAGGCAACAAGTAGTGCCTAGTTCCTCTTGAATAGCTAATGAATAGCTGTCCTCAGACTTTATTGTGATCTATAGGAGCCTATGGCAGACAGTGTCATGGGGCCCAGATCACAGGAATCTGACACATGGGAAAGGCTTTTTGTGCTCAGTGACTCTATAGGAGTGGAATTCAATATGCACAGACTCCCTCACACTAAAGAAAGTTTTACAATGTGACTCACACTCATTTTACAGTAACAAACATTCCTGAAAAGAGGATGATTGTTTTGAACATTTCCTGTACCATGTATCTCTCACAATTGAGTCATGTTTGAGTAGTACTGGGAAGACACATTTAACATGAATGACTTCGTTTCAAGATGTGATAAGAAATGAGAAACCGTTTTGCTGGCATGGAACAACCAACAAAAGGCAGTGACATTCTAGGCAAGCGTGGTAAAACCGACACCCAAAAAGGCATCCATGTTATCTCTTACATCAGGGAAACGTGAGCGGTAAGCTGGGGTTTGTTTTGGCTGGGAACGAGAGGAGGTGGGCTTCCCACTGGCCTAGGGGCTTGCAAGGGATGCTGTGACGTCATTGCAGACCCCGACTCACACGTACACACATACTTTTAAATACACACGCCCTCATCTGAGCACGCATTCTTCGAGCCAGGAAGATGATGTCAAAATAATGGGAGGAAAGGGAAATGAGAGGTACATGAGCAGATCCGACTGTCTAGATTTCCAGCATTATCCAAACTGTAATATTTCCATTATGTACTTTTCAAATGCTTTTACTTACAAATTTCTTTAGAAACTAATACTCTAATCCATTTTTTATTTTCATGGCTTATGCCTTTATTTCAAACTTTACTTTTCTTGCCGTTTCCTTCGCTTTCTATGGATAAAGGAAGCTGAGGAATGCTATGCAGGAAGCATGCTCATTTTTGGGTCATTGCTTCCTGTTCCCTTTGTGTTTCCTTCACTGTTAGATCATTCCTTGTTCCTGAGTCTATTACGCATTTTCAGAATGGACATTGTGATATTATTAGCTATAGTACATAACTACTTAATGAGCTGTTACAACCGTCATCTCAGTACTAAGAGTTACATCATCATTTACATCTTGGCTACACTCTGGTCGAAACATACAGTAAGTTTACATGCACTTTAAACATTAGATTTCAGTTGGACTAAGACAATAATTTGACTTTCACATGTAAAGTGTTAACCTGTACCATTTCAGATTCTGCTTATCTATAACAGGGGCGGAACCAGACATTGTAGACTTTGGGGGCTTAGCCCAAATCTGGGGGTTTCAAAGCATGGTCCCCTGCTAATATTTTTTCTCTATTTATGGCAGCTGATTACTATTTTTTTAATCCAATCTTATCCTTTTTTTTTTTGGATAAGAGAAGTTAAAGTGTCATTGTCAAAAAATTTTATGTTACAGTTTCAAAATGACAATACAGAGAACACAGCAAGGTTCTCTGTATTGTCATTTTGAAACTGTAACATAACAAATTTTGACAATGAAACTTTAACTTCTCTTATTCAAAAATAGGCTAAATTTGCTGTAGGCTAATCCAGTAACTATAAAGCTACATAAGAAAGAATAACAATTTTGACTTCACTGACAGAACAATTTCTCACCTGCTTATGAAAGCGTTCTCTCTCTCTCCCTATTTGCACTGACAATTATCACACATAAGGATATTTTAATGTAAGAGATTGAGAATTCACATTTTATAACTGTCTATCAATGTATTTCTGAGGTGAAATCATTGCGAAATTAAGAAATGCATATGGACAAAACATAAGTTGCCTAAGTAACTATTCTCACCTTCTTACTTCTGACGTCTTAAAACAATAAATCGTATATCCATCTATAAAAAAGGGAAATGTACAATGAGCAAGGTTTTTTCAAAGTTTTGTGATTAAATATACTTTAAATATAACGTTACCAATGACAGTGTCCAGCAGAGCAGGCAGATCAGAGCGCTAACATTCGCCATTAGCCATGCAGATAATAAATAAGTTGACCTATTTAACAGTATTTACATCACATAACTATAAATATACACTTACAGTAATAACGAAAGCACTGTAATAATAAAGAGACTTTGAAAATGCGTTTACTGTGGGGGGATTCAGCATATTAATTTGCCTTCAACTCGCATCTCTCATTTGTTTTCACTGGAGTGGGGGACTGGAGAGTTTAAAGATGAATGCCGCCACCTAGCGTACTGGATGAATTCATTTTACAGATCTGAAAAGATTCAGGGCTTTTGACAAAACATTCGGGGCTTGAGCCCCAGAAGCCACCCCCTCGCTCCGCCCATGATCTAGAAGATAATGAGGATAATGGGTAATAGTGTGTCTCCAACATTTTTTGTGGGAAAGGGACAATAGATAAAACAATCTGAAGGGCTACTTTTTAATATAGGCTGCGTCTGAAAACTCTAAATTGCTGCCTTCTGAGGCAGCTTTCCAAGGCAGGAAGGCATCAAGGCATGTCCAAATTCAATCCCTCCTCCGCCTCATCTTCTCACTCTTTACTGGTATCTATTCCAGTTGAAGTGGGGGCAGTACTCAGGGTTCGGGTTAAAATTCCAAGCTCAGAGCCCTCCACCCAGACAGCATGTTGAATGTGCGTTATTATCATTTACTGAAAAAATGATCAAAATATGGGGACATTTCCCAAGATCTTTTTAAGATGTCAAATAAATCTTTGGTGTCCCCAGAGTGCATATGTGAAGTTTTAGCTCAAAATACCCAACAGATAATTTATTATAGCATGTTAACGCTTTGTAGGTGTGAGTAAAAATGTGCCGTTTTGAGGTGTTTTCCTTTAAATGCAAATGAGCTGATCACTGTGGTTGGATAGTGCAGATTTAGGGGTGTTATTATCCCCTTCTGACATCACGGGGGAGTCAAATTTCAATGAGCTATTTTTTCACATGCTTGCAGAGAATGGTTTACCAAAACTAAGTTACTGGATTGATATTTTTCACATTTTCTAGGTTGATAAAAGCACTGGGGACCCAATTATAGCACGTAAACATGGAAAAAGTCAGATTTTTGTGATATGTCCACTTTAAAAAGGTCCTAATATGTACCATTAGCTACAGATGTGTATACATTTGGTACAAATATGTACCTCTGAGGTGCAAAGCTTTACTTTTTGAAAGGGTACCGCCCCAGTGACAGCTGAGGTACATATTATGACCATTTTTTTGTTTATGTTAATGTAAACGTGAAACAAAAGTAAAAAAAACTACAACACCCTTTTTTTATTATTAAACAAATCCTTTCTGTTTTGCTTTAATGTACTTTTCATTTCTTTGTTCGTTGATAATATTCTATATTGCCACAAATGTAATGAATTCAACCTAATCAAACACATATTTACACTTTCCTCGTTGCTTTCTCTGCACGTTTCCCAAATTCCAATCGCACGTCATCTCAGCTTACCTCATTTCTGTGTGTATATCTGAAGAACAGCACACTAAGTACAGAACCACACTCTTAGTATGAAATGTATAAAGTCTCTCAAGAAATCAAATCCATGTGTATTATCCAGAAAACAAGACAATCACAATCTACAAGGAATCTGAGTTGAAATACTAGCTCAGATTTTGCTTTACATTTTACATTTAGGCAATGGTCTGATGAAGAGCATGCATGCTCGAAACGTCACCTCTGCCATGCAATAGTTTTTAATAATAAACATTTTTCATACTTTTGGAGCTTTGGTGTTGCCGACTTTGCATTTTTATACTATTACATTTACTCAAGCACACTGAGGAAGGCGCAAAGCCGAAACGCGTCTGTGCAAATAAATATACGTTTTATATGCAAAGTGCGGCCCTTTTCTTTACCTTTACTATTACATTTAGGCAATGCCAAATGCCAAAGATTCAAATCCCAAATAGTAAAAAAAAACACCAGACGATCACCCATCATGACAATGAAGCTCTCTGTGGTTCACAGAAAAGATTAAACGCACTAAACAAACAGCAAAAAGAAAATGTACAGTAAAGATACACACTTATGTCGGTAAGACAGAATTCCTTAGATAAACAGATAATCACAAACAGCCTGTTAAAACAGGTTTGATGTGAGCACAAACCCATATGTTATCAAAGTAAAAACCGAAGCACAACTCACACACACTTAGTGGGGGAGGACTGTGTATGAGATAATGGTTGAGCTCACTTTCTGGACTCTCTCAAGTCGCTCACTCCTAACCCCCTGGCAGCCAAGCTAATGTGTATGAGCCATATTCTTCTGGAGACTATTGTATATACTGTATGTATTTGATGCATGCCTGGTGCATAATTGACGCAAGTCAATTATTAAATAAAGCGTCTGTCATTTTTCTGCGAATGTAAGCACAAGTATAGCGGTACTTGAGTTAAATCAGGTGCATGCATAAGTCTGTAGCTGTGTATCCGTGACCATTTTAAAAAAGCCAGACGTTGGAAGGAAGTGGTAACAATGTTTATTTCTTTATTATTGAGGGCGCTACGTTCTCTTTTGTTAGTTTTGGCGACATCGAGACATTTTTGGCACAGTGGACACCAATCATTTCCCTCTTATTTGTCTCTGTGTTTGTATGCACAGGTTGCGCTATACTTGTGAAGGCCAAATATTTGAGAATGTCCTTACAAATAACATAATAAGTGAAACATGTAAAAAAACAACGTTTTAGGTGGTCCTCGCTAGTAAATAAACTCACAATCAGACCTTATAGAGACACTCTACTTTTTTTGAAAATATGCTAATTTTCAAGCACCACTAGAGTTAAACATTTGATTTTTACCATTTTGGAATCCATTCAGCTGATCTCCGGGTCTGGCTCTAGCACTTTTAGCATAGCTTAGCACAATGTATTGAATCTAATTAGACCATTAGCATTGCGCAAAAAAATAAACAAAGAGTTTCGATATTTTTCCTATTTACAACTTGACTCTTCTGTAGTTACTTTCAATAGCAGGGAATTATTTTCGGGCAGTGCGTAATATCACTACGCCTGCTGCAGCCATGTTACATCAGCAAAGTCCTTGTTTATTACGCCAGAATGAGAGTATAGTTCCTATCCATATCGGCCTAGAAAATCGCAACTTTAAATTTTCCGGCGGTCTTAGTACACAACGTAACTAAGAGTCAAGTTTAAATATCGAAACTCTTTGGTTGTTTTTTAGCGTGATGCTGGTGGTCTGGTCGGATTCAATGGATTGTGCTGGGCTATGCTAAAAGTGTTAGCGCCAGACCCGGAGATCAGCTGAATGGATTCCAAAACGGTAAAAATCTAATGTTTAACTCTACGAGAGCTGGAAAATTTTTATATTTTTAAAAAAAGTGGAGTGTACCTTTAAAAGCAAATACTACATGAAGGAATTGTTGCTTTTAATTTGTGTGTGTCTGTTGTGTTAGATTTGGCCTTGATATTGCACAAATTATTTGACAATACAGCCTCATTCTTGCTCTTTGTATCTTAAATGAACTTTTAGGGATCTTATTTGCTACACAATTTAACAACATATATAAATGACACAGAAACAATTGTAAGATTGTAGCAGTTCTGCACAGATTTTGGGAATAACATAGTATTATTTCATCTCATTCATTGTTTTCTTTGATTTGTGATAAATGACTCCGTATGAGCATAACAAAGTAAGGTAGGGTATTAAATCTCCACAGCTCTTCTGAGGTCACCAGGCATATCTAGACATGCAATGAGGTCAGCTTATTAAAAACATGCACAAGTCTCCTTAAGAGGCCGACTAGGTCATGGCTTGCTAAATATTATTGGGAGGAAACATCTAGGTGGTCTTTCAGGGATAAAAGCATAGAAAGAACACAAATAAACAATGTGAGTAAACACAGTATCATGGATTATTGCTTAGAGCTACAGGAAGGAATAGGGGGTCTAGGTTGGTGTCCAGTAAGTGTAGCCTCTATGTAGGTGTTCTGGACTCTAGGTTAGGTGAGGATTATGGGAAGGTTTAGCAGGGCACACAGTAGAAGAGATACAAATCAAATCTTAAGCCTCACACACACAGAGACCCCTAACACTGGGTGGTCAAATCAGACACACACACAAGCACATGAGGACATACAAGATATCACACATACCTTCAGCTGGGGGGTTATCCTCTGTGTGACCATTATATTCTGATTGATCGTCTGTCTTTCCGTTAAGACTGGAGATAGAGATCTGTCCGTTCTTTTGAAGAGGCTAAAGAAGAGAAAAAAAGAGTTTATTTTCTACCAACAGTTAATTCTTTGGCAACTAATGTTGTGTCAATACAAGATGCAATACATCTGTGCAACATCAAACTTGTGCCAAACATCTGCATTCAATTGGCTTTTACATTTAATAATCCATATATTCATTCTGTTTTGTAATCAGCAGTCATGATGACAAGTCCTTAAGGTATTTCTGTTACACTCGTCATAGTTGGATGAAAAGTTTATTAGGGAACCGCAACATTACATGGTTCAAATTAAATTCTAACAATAACAATCTGCACCGCATGAGCTGCGTTGATGCACAACAATACCCTGATAATATCAAACTTGAAAAGAATCTCACAGTTTTAAAAAATCAAATTTACACAACATTTTCTTGCTTTATTTCAGTTTTGGGTCAAAATGCAAACAGACATGAACACATACAGCACAAGTGCACATTGAATGCTGGTGCATGAATACTGTTAATGGAGACCCAGACTGGTCATCTGCAACACTAAGGTATTTACAAATTGTTTGTTTGTTAATAAAATATACATAATTTCATAATATGTTAGAAATATGTATCAGTATAAATAGTCTCCAATTGTCTCCAAACCACTTGCGGCACAAAGATAAACTTGTTAAACTTAGACAAGACTGGCCCCCCCAAGGCCAAAGCCTTTTTAAGCATTTTCTGTAACTGGGCACCATCTAGAGCAGTGGTTCCTTGGACCCACCAACATATTTTTAAATGGAAATAAAAATGGAAATATAAAATAATAACTAAAGCATTGTCATTGCTAGTCATTAATTGGACTAATTTGTTTTTTTTTATGGATTGCAATTCACCAGAACTGCAAATCAACTTTGCAGGCCTTGACATTAACTTTTTTGCTCACTAGCCAAAGTGGCTAGTTGTTTTTCAAAGTTACTAGCCACTCAGCATTTTTACTGGCCACACTTTTGTTGTTGGTAAAATATTTTGTATATGATTTAAAGGGACAGTTCACTTTAAAATGAAAATTCTGCAAACCTCTTTGCTCGCGGGTTTCCCTTGACTTTGGACAAAACTGAGACGTGTGCATTCAGGTATGCGCTATGAATTTCTCTCAGCTCTTGTCCAGAGAGAGTGCACACACTTTAAGTCTCTTCAATCACTTCCATGCAATTGTTTTATCTTTCCAAAAGTGTGTGTATGCGCTCAGACGTGTATGCATCCCATGCATTTGCAAATCCATCAGCGCTCGAGCTCTCTATGGTAAATAACCCCTAATATATGTTGCGCTGGGTGCAGGGAGTGCTCATGGGAGTTGGAGTTTCCCAGTGTCGTATTACGCATTGTTTATCATTTCGCATAAGAAAACTACAAAAAAAATATATTCAACCTGCCAAAAATTATATTAAAACCCGCAATTGGCGGGTTGGTGCGGTTAATGTCAAGCCCTGCCTGTAAACATTGGGATTTGAAAATAAGGGAAATTTCCCGAACCCTAACACCACAAACCCCCCCCCCCCACTAGTGGTTTTCACCACTAAGCAAGGGAGTGGATGGGTAAACTGCAAAAAATGGCTTTCTTACTATTTTTGTTTTGCTTTCAGTACAAAAGCAAAACAGTTCTTAAATTAAAATGTATTTTCTAAAGTCTAGTTTTTAGACAAAAAAATCCAATTAAGTGAATTTGTGTTTAAAACAAGCAGAAAAAAACTGCCAATAGGGTACAAAAACTTTTCTTTTTTCTAAAAGACTTAATTCAAGAATAATGAATGTAACATTTTCATACCCTATTGGCAGATTTTCTTGCTTATTTTAATCACAAATTCACTTAGATTTGATATTTTTACTGAAAACAAGACAAGAATTTTTAGATATTTGTACTAAAAACAAGACAAGAATTGTTAGATACTAAGCAGGAAAATAATTGTTTGTATGGCTTTCTTGCATCTGCAAGTGACTTGTTATACACATAGGTCTGAGTCAAGTAGTAAAGCACAAGTTCGCCCAGTGGGATTTTTCCCTACACGCAAAATTACAAAAACGCACACCCCGCCACATGCATCAGCCCGAATGTGCGAGTTTGTGTATGCTGGTAGGCGTGCGCACAAATGTGTGTGACGGTCGTAGCTTGGCGCGCGACTCCACCCTTCCTCGGGAAGCTTTTCTTCTTCTTGTTTCACTGGCGGTTGTCGTTTAAGTGATATTTTTCTATAGAAAGACGGGAGAAAAACCGGAAATTATTTAAATGGGATGATGGCGGGGGAAAAAAGGTAAAATACAGGAGAATCCCGGGAAAAATTGTAGGGTTGACAGGTATGGACTTTGTGTGACCCACCTTATCCCACTGTGCGGGTCCCGACACACAGTTTGAAAACCCCTGATCTAGAGTTTGGCATGTACCTTGTGCCCTAAAGTGAAGCACTAAGATTTGGGATGATCTTACATTCAGTTAAAATTTCACTGTCATCTGTTGCATTAGCTACGTAATGAATCAAATTTAGCTTGCTATAGGGAACAGATGGGGGAAGACGAGGAAGAGAAGAATCAAAGAGAGATGACCTATCTGGCTGACTCAAGAATGTTTTGTGGGTTTAGATGGTCTATCTAACTACGCATTCGTGATTCCCTCAGGTACATTAAATATTTCAGAATGACCTAAATCTTGACTGTAGACTGTCTATTACATTTTGGAGCCAGTTGGGCAGGATCATGATCTAAAAAGGTTATATAGGATAACTGTATGCAAGATATGTTTATCAAACAATGTGTGTTACTTAATCTCTGTTTGATATTTGGAGTCAACGAAAATATATAAAGTTCTGAGAAAACAGTTAATGCATAATTTGTAGGGTTATATCATAACGGGGCGTTTTCCCGGAGAGGGTTTATCCTAGTCCCAGACTAACATGCATGTTTGAGCTGCTTTCATTTAAAAACACCTTGTCCTGTTTAATTTTAACATATACCAGTGACACTGTTTTGTCTTAAGATGCACATCTGTAGTGTTTTTTGTTAGGTATGTTTGTAAAAGCTTCTTAAATGACCTAATATAAATAAGGCCTAGTCATGGATTAACCTAAACTCTGTTCGGGAAACCGCCCCAAATACAAAATCATAAAAACAGGTTTATGAATTGAAAGGTTTTTAAGCCTTTAAATTTTAAACAGAACAATATCTGTACATTTCAACTGGTAGAGCATTGAGTCCCACAGAATGCATGCACTTAAAAATGTATAAACGTGTCAGCCAAAAGCACTAATGTAACGTACATGTAACAGGAATCACAAAAGACTCTTTGCAAAGGTATGTTTGCAATGCAATTGCATTAGGAAAGTTGATTTATTTTTAGTGCCAGAAATAAACACGAGCCTTTTCCAGCTTTGACAGAAGTCCAGCAGGTGCCCTTTTAACCCTTTCTGGCCTCCAACCCCCAGTACTATCTCATGACAGTCATTCCCGACATTCCAAGGGCACTTCACAAAATACCATCCTGATGGGGGCAGCCCCACCCAAATTCCTTCATCAAACCTCTGTTTCATCCCCTCACTCATTCGACTTTACACCATTGCCCTTTAAAAATGGTTTTAAAATTCAGGCCTACAGAAATGATAGATGTGCAGGGCTTCAGACTGTGACCATTTTTTGAGAATGTGCGACTTAAAATTTGATGTGGCCGCATTTGCGCGAGTGCACTGCAGAGTTGTGAAATATAATAATTGAATCAATGCATTGCGATGCTGACGTGAAGGAATTCTGCATCGATGCATAAAAACAAAAAATTATACCATTATTTGTTATTGTTTTATTATCATATATAAAAAAAAAACATTGCTTTTGAGAAAAATGTAAACATTTGTCTTTTTGATTGTAATTTCATTATCATCTCTCTCCCCGTCTCGATGAGTTGCATTAAAGCATCTTCTCATATACAGTATTTTTAAACATCACTGTTTAAAGCTGTTGTTGAGGTTGTTAAAGTTGTAACCCGCTGCATCACGTCTAGGACAACTGATAGGTTGTGCCATCACTAGGCCCATTTTAGGTGGGCTTTAGCCTCCTGAAATTTTTTCCCCAGCCCCCCTAAGAAACCGTCAAGAATTTGTGATCACTTAAAGGAATAGTCTACTCATTTTCAATATTAAAATATGTTATTACCTTAACTAAGAATTGTTGATACATCCCTCTATCATCTGTGTGCGTGCACGTTAGCGCTGGAGCGCGCTGCGACGCTTCGATAGCATTTAGCTTAGCCCCATTCATTCAATGCTACCAATCAGAGATAAAGTTAGAAGTGACCAAACACATCAACGTTTTTCCTATTTAAGACGAGTAGTTATACGAGCAAGTTTGGTGGTGCAAAATAAAACGTAGCGCTTTTCTAAGCGGATTTAAAAGAGGAACTATATTTTATGGCGTAATAGCACTTTTGGGAGTACTTCGACTCGGCGCAGTAACACCCTCCCTCTCCCATTATGAGAGTGAGAAGGGGAGCGGACTTTTCAGGCGAGTCGAAGTACTCCCAAAAGTGCTATTACGCCATAAAATATAGTTCCTCTTTTAAATCCGCTTAGAAAAGCGCTACGTTTTATTTTGTACCACCAAACTTGCTCGTATAACTACTCGTCATAAATAGGAAAAATGTTGATGTGTTTGGTCACTTCTAACTTTATCTCTGATTGGTACCATTGAATGAATGGGGCTAAGCTAAATGCTATCGAAGCGTCGCAGCGCTCTCCAGCGCTTACGTGCACGCACACAGATGATAGAGGGATGTATCAACAATTCTTAGTTAAGGTAATAACATATTTTAATATTGAAAATGAGTAGACTATTTCTTTAAATCCCCATTCAATCTCATATGAAAACAGTGCACCAAGTTATTTAGCACCTTTTTCAAGTTAAAAACATGGAAATGCACCAATGCAACCATGGAAAAGTTTGTCTGGAGCCCTGATGTGATGTGCATTTTCTAGACATTTTAATGACTTTACATTAATGATATAAAAAATTACTTAAATCAGGTCTCCAAAATATTTCAACTAAAGTACAGACTGTTAAAATCTACATTAAATCACAACTAAATTAAAATGATGTATTGAAAATGCTGTATTTCTTTAAATGGGTCATGCATGCACACTCCTTAGTTCAACTCAATTTGTTTTTACTCTTAAAAATGAATTTTGATTTTGTTAAGAGTAACCGAATATTGCCTAGTTGATTTAGTCGTAATAACTTACATCAGATCTCGTGGCCTGTGAAGCTGTTACTCTCTTGGCTTTCTGACACACTTCACACCTACATGTCCTAAATCACCCAAGACCTTTAACAACTGCTCAACCCAACAGAAACTGAAACAATGTGTGTATTTAACTGACAGTTGTTTAACTGAAATAACTAAAGGTAAACACAATCTTGTCTTTATGGCACCACAGTTGTTGTGTGAGGGGTGTGACATCAGGTGTGTTGTCATTAATGTGATTTGTGACTTGCCTTGTAGTCCAACATTTGGGCATATTTATGCTGTACAACAATACAGTATCCAAGCAATGTTTGCTTTTATTAATTTCTTTTCTAAAGCTTTTAACTTCCACTATCTTCATAATACATTCACGTTTCACACGATTTCATGTCCTGCTGCTCTATATTGCACACAGCTGTCAGATTCCTGTTTCCCCCTCCTTTCACTGGTCACTCCTGCAGATCAGAGGTTCAGGGGCGTCTGTCTATCCCACAAATCACTCCGCAGAGGGATTGCAAATCTCTTTTCTGCTGGAGAGAACGAGACAGTGAAGGAAAGGAGTATTCATGCCCTCTTAAACATCTATACAGTCAAATACTCCAGATGGCTTTCATATGTCATCTGTCCACCTGATTAATCTGTGACCAGAAGTTTCTCATTGCACATTTTGGACTGTTTAAAATTAAGTTTTCGATCTGAGACACTTATTTAATTTGAGCCTTTATGGGCAATCAGTGTGGGTACAGTTAGATGCTTTAGATATTTTACAGAGTAGTTGAGCCGTCATGTCACAGTGTGGCTTAAAGGTCTTAAACTGTAATGTGAAATACATTAGACCTTAAGAGGAATTGCTGTTTGAGGAAAGACCTTCAGTGGGGTGTAAACTACAGACATCACTATATATCATATTCTTAACTATCTCATAAAACTGAAAGCCAAAGGTAACATATCTGTCAGCAACATGTTATAATAACCCATGCTACATAATACATATATTTCAACACCATAAGAGTCCATTTTATATATATTTATGTGTTTTTTTATTATTACTGTAATAAATAATACTGCTAAAGGTTTGTGCTTTATAAAAACACATTTGTTTAACTTTGGTTCAGTATTACACAAATTTTTTAAAGCTGTTGCCTACTGACTAGAAGCCTTATAATAAATCATATAAATTATCTCAGTAGTGGTCTCAATTTTAAACTCCACTGTATGCATTTAAAATGTCTCACATATACCCACACTACGCCTCATACAGGGTAGTAAAAATCGACTTGGGGTCATAATTTATCTCTGCCTGTTAACCTTTGCTCTTTGACCTCTGGCTGATGAGAACTGAATTGCAGAATGAATACAGAAGATGGCATGTGGACACCTCTTTATCGCTTCACATTTAAACCAAATTAATTTTACACATTTTACGGTGTGCATTTCAATATTAAATATCATCCCAGAAAACATACCATAATACTGTACTTTCCTTATTAGACTTGAGGAAATATAATTTTTAACAAAGTCAGTAAGTGCATTCCTAACTGCATATAGGGGGCGCTATTTCATCAATGGACCGCATGGATGGTTTCTACACCTAGACAGAAAGATGAAGATCTCTAGGTAATTGGACATCAGTGATATATGTGCTGATGCGTTGTTCAGCCGTGGCCTTACAGAGTGCAGCCCTTTGGATCCATTGCATGCCAAAAAAGGGGTTTAATCTGATTCTGGCAACTCTTGAGAGCGCATTGAGGGGAAGAGCTGAAAGTGAGGTCATAATGACAAGCCTTCCAAGCTGAGAGGTTAGAGAGTCAGACTGAGATCACTTGTGATTGTAGAGCTGCAGTCGGAGACGGTATATAGATGCAAAGCCATTCAACGTCAGTGCAGGAGTGATAAGAGAGATAGTCTAATGTGTTTATCAAGCTAAGAGAGCTGCAGACAGACAATAACAGCGCTCTGAGCTGCATAAAAGGTGGAAAGGAAACATGATAGAATCTGTTATCAAAGGAGGCTACAAGGAAGAAAGATTTTACATCCAAAATCAACAGATTGTTAACTGATGTTGAATGTATCAGACAGGTGAATCGTGACTGAAGAACTGTGTACTCGGGCAGACCTAACCAATTCAATCCAATACAAGAATAGTGTCAGATGAATGAACAAGGTTTGACAGTTGATCACATAAAAGAGACAGGAGGAATGTCAGATGATTTTGAAATAATGTAAAAAAATAAAAGTAAAATAGATGATAAACAGTTCCAGGCACAGTGCAATTGTGTATTGGGCATAATAGGCCACAGTCAGTGATTATAATGTACTTGTTATAACCCAATCGGGTTTATGATTTCCACTAATTTTTAGTGACTATAAATTCTATTACACTTATCATTTGCTTTGTTTAAGCCGTTATCCACAGATATTTACCATAGTAAACCGAATACACCCAAAAATATGCAAAATCATTAACTGTGACATTGTTTATATGACATTCCAATGGTTTCATGTTCTCTGTAGGAAGTTATTCATTGCATAAGACACATTGTGCTTGGCACCAACCATGTTTATTCATCCATATTCAATATAACCTGGGTAATATTTTGTTTTCACTTTGCATAGACTTGTGGATTTTGAGTTAATTTCCCCAGGTTGAGATTTGAGCGTTTGTACCAATATACTCTAAAAAATGTTGGGTTCTTTTTTTAACGTCAAAACATTTAACGTTTTTTTTGCGTCAAAAAGGGACGAGGCGTCTTGTTTCAACTCAAAATGCTGGATTGTTTTAACCCAAATATACATTATAATTTGATTTAATTTAATGTCAAATATAAACATTTTCTGATTAATTTAACCCAATGACTAGGCTTGTGTTTTCTTGACCCAATGCTGGGTTAAAATAACCCTTTTTTATTTTCAGTATTTTTTCAGTGTACTGGAAAGAAGGCATCCCATATATTTTATTTACTTTGATTCCTTGGCTCAAGATCATTCGACCCCATGACGTAATTTTCTGTCATGAAAAAATTTTCCCCATTTTTAATTATTCGTAAAACTTACTTTTGCGAACTCGTCCTAGAGCTTTTGACCGATTGCCACGAAAACCGATATGTAGCATCTAGAGACACTCAGGGCAAAAAGTTTTGGAATTTGTGTTGATTCGCCAATCTGTTTCCATAAACCACGTCAACAAAAATTTTCGTAGCGTGCGAAAAAATTTATTTGAGGCTGTATCTTCCCCAAACTTATGTCTATTGACACGACACTTGGTAGTTTTAATGCCAGTCAGGAATTAAGGGTGCATGCAGAGTTTCGTCACAGCACCACCTAGTGGTCAGACTTATGATTTACCCGCCTTTAACTTTGACGTATTTTCACGGGACGTATTTTCATAGTTGCCGAGTCCAACGATAAAAAACATGCCAGAATTTGCCTTACGGTTAGCCCTGCGCAGCAAAAAAGCACTTAAAAAACACGCGAATATCTCCGCGAGCGTATTCCGATCGACTCAAAACCACCATAGGGCGAACATAACATTACCTTCTGAACAAAAAACTCTATTGGCGTTATATTAAAATTTCCATTAAAAATGGCCAAAAATTGCAAAAAACGAAAAATGACCTTCAAATTTTGTTTTTTACACATAAATGGTTATAACTTCCCAACGCAATGTGATTTTTACACCAGATTTGATGATGTAAGAGCAGAGTCTGAGGCAAAAAAAAATTTTTTATTCTTGCACCACTAGTTGGCCTTATACAACAAAACCTTTGATATCAAGCAAGCCCTATGGTCATATAATTGTTTCTTCGATAAACTAAAGTGTATAGTCATGAAAATTGCTAGATTTTCTAGATTTGTGTGAACAGACCTCAAGTCTTAAATTTTCCCTGGCCTGTCCTTCATTCAATTCATCTTTTGTGAACATAGAGGACTTTGGTAAAAAATCACTGTGGCAGATTATGCTTAAAGCCTCGTTCAGACCACCAGGGACTTTCTCGCTGTGTGTCGCCCATCTCTTTAAATGAGGCGTTTTTTTAATCTGGTTGTCATAAACAAATGAGTACCATCCAATGGACAAGAAAAGGATGACGTGAACTCCACTGTTTTGTGTTACCATTGGTAGTCGCTCATGAAAATCACTCATCATTTGCATAAAGTTAAACTTTTCTTAACTTTTTGCATCGCTGGACACGCCCATACGGTCGTCAACGGTTGCTTTCACTTGTGTCGCCAAGCTTCCATTGAAATTAATGAGATTGCGTCTAGAACACAGTCATGACCTGAGGTTGAATGCACAATTTTGGCATTGCGCCACCTAGTGGTTTTGAGATAGAAAATGGTAATTTTTACCTAAAACTACTGCAACAGTCCATCTAAAACCTTGAGTAATCATGGATTATTCCTTCATGGCTTGGAGTATAATCATTAGTGAATGTCAATTCACACCCTAGCAACCAATGAGAATACCTTATCAACCGGTTTTCCAAGAGGTATATCTTTGCATCAGAACATTGTAGAGACATGGGGGGGCTCTTTTGACTCATTAACACCACTGTAACATTTTGTTATATTCTTTCGTCTGAAATCAAGAGGTTTTCCTAGGTTCTTTAATCTGCTTATTCAAACTCAAATTTACCTTCTTCTGTGCCCTTTTTGGCTTGACCCTGGTAATTGCTGCTTGCAGCTATATTTTTTTTGGTTTTGTACCAGATCAGAAGAGATCTGCAACTTTATAAGCTTATAGCCACTACTACTGTATAAACCTGTTAACTGGTCTTGTGTTTTTCGAATTATGTTCCAACATTATGCAACGGTCACTGTGTCAACAATTTGTAAGATCTATAAAAAAGGTAGACCAATTAATTGTTTTTGCAGATTATTTGGCACCGATAGTTTATTGGTGGAACAATCAGCAAAATCCATGCCAATAGTTGTTCCGAGTTGCATCCGTTGCTTATATCATTATAAAGTAATTAATTTGCTGAATAAATGCTGCATTAGCAGATCAACAACAGTACTAATCTAAGTATGTCAATAAGTTTAGGACACTAATATTAGTAGTACCTCAAATAGTTACTACATGCAGATAAATTCAACCCAAATGTTTAATGTGATGATAATTACCATCTATTTACATTAGTTTATATCCAGCTGGTTACTTTTATAAATTTTTTAGCTGGCTAAGCTGCATATTTTAAGGTAATAACGAAAAAGCGAACTATATGCAGATGTCGTCAGCTACATTAACATATCCAACAAAAAAATCTGATTTCAGTTCTTTTTCTTCCAAGGCTAAACATATTATATAGCTTTATGTCATTTCAATGTTAATAGACATGACAGACATTCCAAGCAGATTGTTTAATTTTAATTAATGTTTCCAAACGGTTTTTGAGAAGCTAAATTTAATTCTTATCAATTTTGTGAGTGGCCATCTGGAGTAGATTTACTTAGTGAGACAGCAGACAGTTTCCCTTTATCATGCATTTATCTGTGTTTGATGCACACAAATTCATCTAAATGAACTTAATCTGCACAAATGAATTTTAAAAATAGTTCACTACTCATCCAGCAGTAAGTACGAAAGGAGTGTTTGTGTAGGGGGTTAAGCACACAAACACACATACACACTTGGGTAACACAAACTCTTTATTGGAGCCTCAAAGACCACAAACTTCATGCATCATCTCCTACTAAACACAGATGTGTTATAATCATTCTTTGGCAACACATAGAAAACCTCAGTCTCTTTTAGTCAAGACCTTGCAACACACACATGCCAGACTTTTTCACAAACAGTGTACATCAGAGTATAATTACAGTAGTAAGTCTTTGAAATATACGGCACACTTGCAGGATGAATCATCTCAAATGTTCGTACTTTTGATACGACTCAGTTAAACTCCTTTAAATCAGATCAGTCTTTAAGGTCCACAAATCCTTTTCAAACTCACAACTCCACCCTTCAAACGTTTGTTTCTCATTTATTAAAGGAGAAAAGAAGTGGTTTCAAAGGCAAACAAATACATCATCTTATTGCCTAAACTTATTAGACTGTGGCAAATGTATGCCACAGCATTAATAAAAACACATTTGTGACAGCTGTGCCTTTCTTCACCTTCACTTGATAAATCACATATCTCTGAGGATGCTGGGGATTAAGTTGCTCGCTTTGCTAAAACGTCCATCATCTTGGCTTGAGGACTGTTTTGTTTTATAAAAGCATATGCGGTGAATTCTTTAGCTCTTGTATAAGAAAGATTTTTGGCACCGAACAGGAGCCAGAAACAAAAAGTGAAGGTTTTTGTTATTAATTCCAGGAACTTGTACATATGCTGTTTAAATAAATATCTGCCTTTGTGTATAAGAAAAAGTTACAAACTGTGAGCCACCCCAGTGCTCAATCCCCTGGTTTTCCTGACCCACTATTTGTCTTCCACCAATACTGGGAGTCTTCCGTTCCTACTAAACAGCTGTCACTAGGGCCACCCTCATGAGCAAACATCAATGTAATAGGACAGGACCTCCCTGTGTCTCCAGCAGATTGACTAGACCGTACCAGATTTCTGAAACAATAAACCTCTTTTCCTCTCTCTACCCAAGGGTCCTCCTTCGTCTGTGGATCAGATCATAAGAAGAAAGAAGTTCGGACGTGACCCTCCTGGTACTTTGAAGAAACAACAATAGGGAGTTTAGAATGAGGATTTTGAGAAACCGGATCGGTTTGTTGGAATTAAAGCTATAGTCTATATCAGTGGTTCTCAATCCTGGTCCTGGAGGTCCACTGCTCTGCACATTTTGAATGTCTCTCTTATCTGACAGACAATGAGATCTCTGCTAATGAGCTGATGATTTGAATCAGCTGTGTTAAACAAGAGAGACATACAAAATGTGCAGAGCAGTGGACCTCCAGGACCAGGATTGAGAATCACTGGTCTATATGAAGAGCTCAGATGCAAAAGCTGCTAAACGACATCTCCGTCAAAAATAAGATAATGATCACGGTGTCAGGATTCTGCCGGAGTCTTGTTTGGTATTAATATCCAGTTCAGTATGGCAGGGTTCTGACAGTACAATGTTTTGTGTGGGAAAACGTGTGGGGGAATTAGTATTGTTATATTAGACCACGTTTTTCCCGTGTCTCGTCACTTTTACCCCGCTCCCTTGTCATCCTCTCCTCATTATTGTTTGATTTATATCACCTGTTTCCCTCTTGATTTGCTCCCCTATAGACCCCTTCACGGTTCACGTCACAGGCTGTTCCCACTGCGCATGTCGGGGTCAGAAAAGACATTACAGCAGATTCAGTTGCGTATTATTCGGTATCGTCAAAAATGCGTACTTACGTCGTGGACTGTGAAAATCGCACCAGGTCTTCCGTTAAGTTTTCGCGAGTCATGCAGAATCTCAAAAACAAAAAAATACAACATCTGCGCCTGCAAGCAATTAACGTGCAGACTGGGACAATGCAAAGATCAAAGAGACTTGTGTTGGTAGTGCTCACTTCATTTGAGGTAAGTCATCATTTTTCAGCACTGTTAGATTAAATTATAAAGCCTAAATGGTATGAACAGTTCGACCCCGTGCTGCGCGCGCACCCGATAGTCATTCAATGTTTACAAACCTTGAAGGGGTCTATTTAATCCTCTTGTATTCATTGTCCCGTGCTTCAGCCTTGATGTTTGTTCTGAATACCTGTGAGTACGCTGTCGTAGTAGTCTAGTCCAGTAGTGTTTGTTGTATCTAGTTTAGTGTTTAAGTGTATTTTTGTGTCTTGTCCTGTCTAGTGTTCACTCCTGTTTAAGTTATCTTGTTTCTGTTGTTTTGCCCCCTCGTGGATTTTTGTTTTCTGTTTTCTTTATTAATAAAAATCCTGAGTTAACCCCTTGTTGTCTGCATTTGGGTTCACCTCTGTTATCCCTGAGATCCTTGACACACGGCAGGTATTACAAGTTCATCAAATATTTTTGCTTTAATTCTGCTTAATCCCAAGCAGTAGCAAAGCAACGCAATCTCATTAATTTCAATGGAAGCTTGGCGACACAAGTGAAAGCAACCGTTGACGACCGTATGGGCGTGTCCAGCGATGCAAAAAGTTAAGAAAAGTTTAACTTTATGCAAATGATGAGTGATTTTCATGAGCGACTACCAATGGTAACACAAAACAGTGGAGTTCACGTCATCCTTTTCTTGTCCATTGGATGGTACTCATTTGTTTATGACAACCAGATTAAAAAAACGCCCCATTGAAAGAGATGGGCGACACACAGCGAGAAAGTCACTGGTGGTCTGAACGAGGCTTTAAGCATAATCTGCCACAAATCTTAATCTTTACCAAAGTCCTCTATGTTCAAAAAAGATGAATTGAATGAAGGACAGGCCAGGGAAAATTTAAGACTTGAGGTCTGTTCACACAAAGAAGAATAATTATTAAGATAATTAACTATATTACCGTCCACACTAACAGACGATAACATTTATTTTAAAGAGCACCAATGGTCCGATTCACGATTTTACATTTCCTTTGGTGTGTAAGTGTGCATTAGTACATTAACAATATGCAAAAGGTACATACCCCAAAGTTAATGATGACGCGAATTAATGTCCTTTTCTTGGACAACAACTGTTGTGGATTTTTTAGTGATTACAAAAAAGAATTTTCAGCAGAGGGTTCCATTGCCAAAAGATGACTTTATTGCATACAACAATAAGGCCGAGTTGGTGGCCAAGCAACTAAAGAGTCTTTTTTAGAATTCAACCTAATATACAGTTCTCTAAAAGTTGAAACCCCTCCCATGTAGTTGTTTTTAGCATGTTTTTATGTTTGACAGGTGTGGTAACTTCATTCCTTCCAAATGTCAGCCTATGCATTTTTAGCTCTGCTCTCAGTTACCATATTTTAAACCCTGCATACATTGCAGTCTTTAAGACTGCTAGTCTTCAGCTTACAAACATGAGACATACATACTTGCAAAACACATTTAAATCTGAATACCATGTACACCAAAGATATAGTTCTGAATTAAAAAATCTTCTTCATTCCACCCTTTGAGACTTTCACAAGTCTCACCCAAAGTGCAACTTCATAATCCCGTTCAATTAAGTTAAGCTAATTAATGGCTTAACTAAGCCATCTTTCCCTTACCAATGACTAAATCATGCTGCCGCACTTTGGTGTAGTGTGGAACAAACATCCTCTCCTTGGAGAAGTAAAAGAACCTGCTCCCTAATTTAACATGCTTTCATGATCATGAAATATACTTGTGTGATTATGTTATTGTTGCTGTAAAATTAGAACTCATAAAAATATTCATATTCATCATAAGAGTGGAAATGAGTCAATACCTTTTCAATACTTATTATCTTTTTCTGATGTAGTATTACCATTTTCTAACTTTTGCAAAACCCATTTTGATGCACTTTGTAATGTCCTATAAGAAGTAACTTTTTATCTTAATATTTCAACATTAACATTTGTTTCAAAATAGGAAGTACACAGTAAAATAACAATCCATCCAATTAAAATCCTTAACCTCTGATAATTTGCATCCTTTACCTTTGATACTGTTCATCCTTTAACCTATACCTTTAATCATTTGCATCATTTAACCTATGAATCATTTGACATACCAAAATATATCTTTGATAATTTGACAAACCAATCACCCATTTTCCTAATTTTAAATCACACCAATTCCACATTAAGATTCTTTCTTCCTGTATTTGTTGCAGTTTCTATCCTAAACTCTTAAGCTTATTGATAGCTTCAATGAATATCTATGTTGTATTTTTAGCATAACATTAATCTCCATACAATAAAACTATACCCCTTTGTAGTATCTCAGTTTTTTTTTTTTTTTTTTTTTTTAAATTGTTAAAACATCATTAGTTAAATTTAATAAACCTTTGTTGATTATAGTAGATATAATTTAGTAATTCTAGATTAAAGCAATATTTATTCTAACCATGATTTTATCTCATCTCTTGCTTAAATTGTAACATATGGTAATACCAAACCAATTTAGGGATAAACTATTTTAGTTTTTTTTTCATTTGTTTTCTCAGTATTTTGTTCAATATACTTCAATATAATCATGATGATTTCTTAAATTAACCTTAGTCTTGTACATATATATTTCTTCTCTAATTGCAAAACCACCATAAGTTATCATTTCCCATCAAATCAAAATTAAACCAAAAGAATTCTGCTAACATTACTGTTTGATCTTCATATGTCCAGTGCTATGATCTGATTCCCACATTCTTTTTACTGTATACTAGCATTGTCCACCCTTTCCATACCTAAAGTCAAAATTATTAAGGATTTATAATAGCTTTTGGAATTTACTATTTGATTTGTTCAAGTTCTATGTTATAGAATATTCCCTTTAAATATCCCTCATCTTTAGTTCCATCAGGTTTACTGTAGCATTCATAATCTTTAGTATTTTTTTTTTCCTATTCTGCCTTTTTTCTATTTTAATGCTTTTATTAACTTTCCAAAATTGAGACTATTTACCAAAATATGCCCTATAAAATGGATATTTAAACCAGAATGTGTCACTTTGTTAAATTGAACACCCCTATAATATCATGTTGACTTTTGATTATTATTACCTTTCGTAATTCAGAGCATAATAAGCAATTGTTCATACCAATTTCTCTTAGCTTTGAAAGTTACCCATTTGTGCTATTCATTATGTTTTTTTGTTGTTTCCCATAAAATGTCCAAAATGTATATATATATATTTTTCCTTCCGTTGACGTCCTTTTTCTTCTTTTGATGTCCTTGTCTACTTGTTGTTTTGGTTTCTTTAGAATTCAATCTAGATTTTGTTCCTCCTGAGATTATTGTAGAATAACTTCTCACTGGTGTTACTGGTCCTCGCTGAAGTGTTACTGATCCTTGCTGATAGGTGAAAAGTTAATTGAAGAGAAGTTTGATTATTGACTGCAGTTGTGTGAATTTACAATATGTTGCTGATAATTGTCAAACTGCTTATTAGCTTTATTTTTCAATTTTCATGACTAATTCCTTGAAGTTTTCCTTGTGTGTCCTTTACACATTACCAGCAACTTTGTCCAGGTGTATTGCTTGTGAACTCCCCTGCTTTGCACTCAGTGGTTGTTGCTCCTGAAAGTCACTTCTCATTTACACATTTTTCTTAACATTGTTGTTGTTGCTTGATATGCCCCGAGTGGTCATTACTTCGTTCTTTTATCTCTTTGTAGACTTGAATTGCTTGTCATTTTTCTGTTGTTGTCTTCTGTCTCATGTCCTTTTTTCTATTTTCTTTTCCTCAGCTCTCCTCTTCATTATTGTGTTTAAGTTCTCCTCTGCTCCTCAGCTCTCCTCTTCTGTATCGTGTTTTTTGGTTCTCCTTTTCTCCTCAGCTCTATTTTAGGAACTTTGTGCAATGGCTCAGATGACATCAGATGTGCTCCTTCCCCTTGGCCTGCTGTTAGGGCTGCTCTCCCTGGTCCCTGTTTATGTCACTCTCTCCTGAAGACCCTCAGATACACTAGATCCCATGGCATAATATGGCATTTTATCTCCATCTCCTCATCAGGCTCCTTTTCTTTTTCCTGCACACAAATAGCTTATGCATACAGTTAGTTTTATCACATAAGATCTCATCTTTATTTGTAATGGTTCCAAAAGCTCCATCTGCAGTCGTTCCAGAGGAAGTCCTTTTTTGGGGATGAATTTTTGTTATCACATATAGTATAGCGCAGACATTGGTATTGGCATTGGTATTGGCATTGGTCGACCAATAAGCATTCCATGCAGTGTTAGTTGAAGTCTTTCACTCGTTATTGCAAGAGACAAAGCATCCAGTCAGTTCAGTTTCATGCTTTCCCATGTTTTGCTGAGTTTAACCTTGAAGGGATGGTATACTTTTTATGATTAAGGATGGTAAACACTATGGTAATTTTAGTTTTTCCTTTATTCTTTACTGTTGCAGTATTCGCTTTGTAGTTTTTAATAAATGCTGATCCATTATCTAAAATTATTCCTAATAGTGTTTTAAATTTAGGGATTACTTCTTCTATCATTATTTTTTTATCATTACTCTTGGCACAAACTTTACCTGTCGAACAGAAATTTAACCAGTATTGAATTCAGATATGGAGACCATTTCTCAAATATGGAGAATAATACCCATTTTTTTTAATCTTTAATTTTAATTTGTTCTTTAATACCTGTTTTTAATTTGAAATTAAAACCACCCATCTGGAAAGGTAACATTTTACTGTACAATAGAATGATTTATCCCCAATGTGTACATTAGATGTCTTGAATGTCTTTCTTTGTCCCCCTTTAGGTGCCACAAAATATTCCTAACATCCAGCTTGTTCTTCTTTTCTTCTATATTATAATTAAGGCTTTTGTATTAACACTATAGAAGCACTACTTCTGTATGGCATTCTGAGGCTTCTTTAGCTTCCAAATCTGCTGTGTTGTTACCATTGATAAAATTATCATTACATTTTTATATAAGTTTAATATTTTATGATTGCCGTTTACTTTAATAATGTTCAATGCAGAAATTAAACCCCACTTATTCAGTACATTGATTATGTATACCCTCATTCTTCTCTTTGTTCCCATACCGAATTGGATATTGTTTAGTTTCCCAAAAAACAAACAAATATTTCTTCTGTTTGAAAACTCAAATATATAAAGCAAATATCAATTACAGTATTTGTCATCTGGGAAAACATTTGTTAGCAATGTGAATGTGGATATCAACTGTTTAGTCTTACAATATCATTAATTGGATACTTCAATTAGTACTTTGTTCTCTACATCTTTTAACAATTAATACATCTTCTTAATCTTGCATGTTGTTATCATCTGCATTTATTGTTTTTATGAAAACTATTTCCTGACAAATGATTGACTATAACATATAATTCTAATGTGATTCTTAAACATTATGGAGATCCACTGGCTTTATATAGTTTTTTTTTCCATCATATCCCATAAATCCTTTTCTTCACAATCTTTTCCAGTATACAAGAGACCTGTGGAAATAAGTCAGTTACATCAGTCATTATTCTATTAACTGATTTTCAACCATACTCTTTACTAATTCTTGTTTACCTTCCTTTGATGTTATATCAATTTCTTGGCATATAATTTATTTTGCCACTTTTTAAAATGAATATCTTTCTCATGATCATATTATAATACAATGAAATTCCCACTTTGATAACTTTGCATTAGAAATTTGTGCGTCAATAAATTTTCCAATTTATTCATTGTTTATTGTACATCACTATGTATTATACATTTGCTTTGATTCAGTTAATATCACTTTAATATCATGTCTTACTTACTTTATATCTATATTCCCTATACCCTTCTGGAAAACACAAATTCCAATGGCTTAACCCAAATTATGCATATTTTGTTTAACAAGTAAACAGTAAACAGGAGTGTGATTTTGATATGAGAATAGATATGGTCATGGTTTTGTTTATTGTGTATAGACATACATTGAATTACCAATACTTGTCCAGAGAAACATATTCTTAACAAATCTTCTGAACCTTGAACTGTACTTTGAAAGGCTGCTGTCACCCTCCCCCCTTCACTCACAGAACTGGTACATGGACATAGTGAAAGTCTCTCTTAGCGTGGCCAGGCTTTTTGTTGTCCTCAGCATGTTTTCTTTGTCTCTCCCAGTTCAAGTTGTTTTCTTTCTAGGATGGTGATGCTGCAAAGTCATTTATGATGGGTACAGGATTCTGGCTTTTTGGAGGAATTGCTGAAAGTAGCTGAACACAAGAGTCATCACTGTTATTCACTTTGCATTTCAAAACAGTGTTGTCATTCCAGGGTCTCCTTCTGGATTTCCCTCAGTCTCTTTTTTATTGTCTCTGAACAAAACTGGATTCTCTGTCTCCCAGTTTTCTCTTTGTGCTTTTAGAGTCCAAGCAGTGGCTGCCACACTGCTATGATATGTTCAAAAATAGTCCCTCCTCATGTAACGTTAGTCCACAGGTCAAAGGTTTCTTTCATTTCTCCATTGCCACAACTTAGTCCTTTTCCCAGCCCCATAAATGCCTGAGGGTAAGTGATCAGCCTCCCAAGGTCCTTAATACCTTTATTAAACTTAAAAATTGTAAGGCCAGTAGCCTACGCCATCCTTTTTCTTCCCATATCCACATTTCTCCATCAAATGACACCTCCTCTTTAGTCTCCCTCTCTACTCTCTTCTAATTTTACTTCATTAATTCTTTCTAATGTTTTTCCTATTTTTATTTCTTATTTTTCATTTATCTCTTTTTACCTCATCTTTTTTCACCTCTGTGTGTAAACAATGCCTTTTGTCTTTTTACTCTACACTCTTTACTCTCATATTCTTCCTGATAATAATTTACATTTCTTTAATTTAGTATCTTTCCTCATTTTTAAGCTTTACTCCCAAACCTGTTTAATTTTCCTATTCTATAACTACTGATCATTTCATTTACATTTTACCTATAATTTCCACAGTGCCCTTGAGTACTGGAAATCAACCTTCTACAGTATGATAAATATAGATTAACATTTAACACACTTTCTTTTTGTTCCATTATCACCTTCCTTTAACATTTTTCTAATCTATATATGTTCCCCTTTATTCATGAAAAATGCCAATGCTTTTCTTCTTTAAATCCATCCTTCTTTTCTTTCTTTTGATTTAATATAGGTTTATTTACAATATCCATTTCTTTACACATTGCAACATCAAATGTTCCCTTCATGACAATTTCTTCAACACATTCTTTATCAGATCTCTGCCCAATATATATTTCCACAATAATAACAACAATGAATTTACTCTACACCTGTTACTTCTCCATTCAATCTTTTCTATCATATTTAGCCATTTTTTTAACTTTTTAACATTAAAAAATTAACAAATAAAAACACTTTTATTCCAGTTAACTTTCAAGCTAAGTAAACGTCAACCATTTTCTCTCCAATATTACTTGTTCTCCACTGCAAATGTTTGTCAAGCAGTTCCTTCTTAATTAATGTTTCTCCCTTCAATTCAATTTGTTTTATTTGTCAGGTAATACTATTTTTCCCTTTACAATAGTCTTAAACACAAATATTTTTTCATTGGATTAAGATATACAATATAGATGTAAAAACCTCCTTTCAACCTATATATACCATTTACCTATAATTTTAATCTCTTATTACTTTATTATATAAATAATATATTATTATTATTATTATTTTACTTATATTAACCGGTATTTCACTTCACTGCTAGCTCTTTCATCCACAGCACTCAGTCAGGCCTGCACTCACTCTATTTATAACATACACCCAGTCATTCACACTTTAAACATGACACCACTTGTTTTTCACTGTTGAGGATCCTTTCCACTTTTACTCACAAGTCAAACTTTTTATCATGCATTAGGGCGGTATCTACAGAATAATATTTTATCCGTTCAGACCTCTATTATATAAATATATATATAAAGAGCTGTTTTCATAAAAAATAATTCTGCCCTTGCAGACCCCTATCCACTTTATAACACTTTTGTTTCATGCTTTGTTTATTTATTTTTTATCCATACACTCTAAAATATGCAGCATTTATGTTAAATCAACATATACATTTTTTGTTACCCTAACCTAACAAAGTAACACATTAATGGCTTGAAAAACCAAAGTACTTTTCCTTTTGCTATCATTATTTTACAGTGTATCCGCTTATTTCATAAGCATTTTTAATAGTCTGTTCCAGTCTACCTGTATCCGTCAAGGCCCTCTTACAGAATAAACACAGATTATTTAATTTTATCCTTTTTTTTCCATAAGCATTTTTAATAGTCTGTTCCAGTCTACCTGTATCCGTCAAGGCCCTCTTACAGAGTAAACACAGATTATTTAATTTTATCTTATTTTTTTTCATACACTGTAAATAAAATGCAGTATTGATGTCAAATCAACATATGCTTAAATACTTAACCTAACAAATTGAAACATGGATTTGCTTCCAAAACCATGTTACTTTTTCTTCATACAAATTATTCATTTACAGTGTATCAGCTTATTACATCTAATCAATAGCCCTCTTGCAATAAGCATTTTTTATAATCTGTTACAGTCTATTTTATTCGTCAAAGGCCCTTCGTCAAAGGCCTTTTATATGTTTAAAAATAAACACAGATTATATATTTCATTGCCCCTCAGCAATTTAACTTTTTATTGCCCCTTAGCAATATAACAATCTGTTCCAGGTTAATGCTAAAACAAGGCTTACTTAGCAAAACCACAGATTACACCCGAGCTCAGGCTGTTTAATCCCTTCTTCATCATAAAAATATCACACCATGCATCAAAATCCTTGGAAATGGAACCCTTTTTACCTTATATTAATCTTAGTTCTTATATTGGAAGAGCATTGTGAAAGTCTTTCCACCATGAGTCAACCCAGATGAGCAACACAACAGTACACCAGTAAATAAGCAAAAACTGCTCACCTGGTCCTGTGTATGCTGCTCATCCAAACCTAGCCCACAGCGGTCATCCACCTCCATGCTCCTTTCCAGTCCCTGTTCGGGCGCCAAATGTTGTGGATTTTTTAGTGATTACAAAAAATAATTTTCAGCAGAGGGTTCCATTGCCAAAAGATGACTTTATTGCATACAACAATAAGGCCGAGTTGGTGGCCAAGCAACTAAAGAGTCTTTTTTAGAATTCAACCTAATATACAGTTCTCTAAAAGTTGAAACCCCTCCTATGTAGTTGTTTTTAGCATGTTTTTATGTTTGACAGGTGTGGTGACTTCATTCCTTCCAAATGTCAGCCTATGCATTTTTAGCTCTGCTCTCAGTTACCATATTTTAAACCCTGCATACATTGCAGTCTTTAAGACTGCTAGTCTTCAGCTTACAAACATGAGACATACATACTTGCAAAACACATTTAAATCTGAATACCATGTACACCAAAGATATAGTTCTGAATTAAAAAATCTTCTTCACAACAAACACACAGATTGTAGGCAACAGTATACTTTCTAGGATTGTGATGTAGACAAGACCGACATTATCATAATTCCTCCCGCTTCTGACTAACAGCCTGTAAATTAACTCCTGTTAGCATTGCGTTGTGACCGAATCTTTCAAACATGGTAAGGAGCGTCACTTTCCAGCTGATGTCAGAGGTATTCAGGCCAATCACAACGTACAGATTAGTTGGCCAATCAGGGACATAGAGCTTTTCAAATCCGTACACAAAGTAACGTTTTTTAGCAATGAAATAGGTGCTCTTTCAGCTTAAGTTAAACATTTTAAGGGGCGGTTTCCCGGACCAGGATTAGCTTAATCCAGGACTAGGCCTTAGTTTAATTAGGAAATATAACTAGTTTTAACAAACAGGCTTTACTAAAAACACTACCTGTGTGCATTTTGAAGTAAAACAAAGGGCCCTGATGTATTTTAAGATATGTAAGTGCAAGTTGTTTTCAGTTTGGAGAGCTCTTAATAGTGTTTAAGTCTAGGACTAGTCTAATCCCTGTCCGGGAAACCGCCCCTAAATGTATTAGCGCTTTAAATTTGAATGAATTTGGATTAGCTGTCAATGGTTATGTTTGCACAAACTTTTGTCAATCTGATTGAATTTAAACCAATTAAAGGTTACGACAATACAGTTTACATGCAACCTAAACATTGCAATCTGATTACAATGTTTGTTTACATGTAAATTCTATATAATCCGAACCGAACGTCTGTGCAAGGCACAGCCAGGGTTGCCAAATTTAGATCAAAATCATCCCAATAGACATTCAAACTATCCCAAGAGCATCCCAATGACTATTCACAGCCCAAATACCAATAACCAATAAATCCTTTCATCTTTAACCCGCAGAAAAAAGTAGCTTAAATCTGAACTCGAAAAAAGCAGAGGACTTGGCAACACCACCCAGCGCACAGCATCTCTCGCCGAGTTCATGCTTTATCTCTGGATAAAGTTGTTCTTAAAGAAATTTTTAGATATAGGAAATGAAAACACTATTTTCAAAAAAGGCATGACGCTATTTTATAGCTTTATTTACCCTAATGTTATGAACGTACACATGAACGCTGTAGAATGTATAGCGCGTGAGCCCATTGCCCCATTATGCGTGTTGCCATCACCTTGCTTCTGTGACAAAAATCATGTGACATGTATAAAGAATTTGAGCACAAATGTTCTGCGTATGTGCACAATGTATTTTTGCATCTGACTGAAAAAAAAAGGTTTTACGCGTTTACATGCACACTGAACGGATCAGAGATCGGACTACACACTCCTTTCAATAGGATCGAAATCTGCATCCGATCGACCTCAATTGTATTGATTAAGGTGTTTACATGAAAGCTTTTCAATACAATTAATATGATTTCAAACAAATTATTTGTTTGCATGTAAACATTGCTAATGTTTTATAGTTTACAGGAAACCACAGTGTCTGTTCAATATTTATCATAGTATCATAAATTACATTTTTGAAGGAACACATCGACCAACTTCTTCAGTGATACACTATCTGTAATGAACTTTTGTAGTACAGCTGTAACCACTTGCATAAATGACAAGCGCTGTCTGTTCTTGAAAAGACACAAAGTGTTTTTTCTTAGCAAACCTGAGAACATTAGAAGCAACACCAGGGGCATTAGCTTGGACTCACTGCCGCCAACAGCCTCGTGATCTTATTATCCAAGATACAGAAGATACAAAATTATCTTAGACAAAGAGATGACCAAAGCTCACATGCTGCCTGATTTTATTTTATACCTTAATAATAATGTTCCTGTGCTACAAACATGTGACTGACCAAAAACCATATTTTAAAAGAACCACATACAAAACAAACAACGTGATCCCTCACAAGATTAAAACAGCGACAAGCAATAGAAATAAATATATATATATATATATATATATATATATATATATATATATATATATATATATATATATATATATATATATATATATATATATATATATATATATATATATATATATATATATATATATATATATATATATATGTAAAATAAAATCACTTTATATATTGCAATCTATGGCTCCAGCGTGTCTAGATTTTAAAGCCATTCTAAGAGAATTACTTGCCGATGATATGATCACCACAACAAGACAAACTTTAACACTGGAAACCATTTTCTCTAATTTGCCCAGATGTCATCAGATGTGGGATCTGTGTTTACTACTTAGCATTTTAGGATTCTCTACATAGTAAAACTGTTGGTATAAATCTACAGATAAAATGCTCTCTGTGTGAGGCCAGCCAGAGTGATGTATGACCTTCCAATCAATAAATAATTATGATGAGATTTTACAACTCTTCTTGGATGCTTACAAATCTTGTATGTGCTGTCTAGATCTCATACAGAAACACACTTTTAGCACAGATCACAGCAGTTTGTTAACCACATTAGTCATGATTTGTCTTTTAAGGGTGATTAGGGTTCTTTTTTAAGAGACAGATGGAAAAAAATAGGGAGGGAGAAAGAGAGAGAAAGAGAGACAGAGCATCTGGTTATTTTCAGCACAGCACAGAGTTGGTATGAGTCTGCATTGCAGTGATGAGGAAACTGCGCATGTGCCTGATACAGGAAGTACTAAACTCCTCCCCTGCTTCCTTCTGTTTTTAGATGTCCAGCAAAGTCAAAGTAAAACAAAACAAACAAACATGGGGAAAAAATGTAACTGAGCAATGAACTGTGCCCCCAAAAGCCCGGAGTACACATTTTTTATGGGTATGCGAACATACACGCACATTTAAATGCACAGCCTTCAAAGCATAGTTTTTTTGACTTGTACGTGTACGCAGAGCTTCAACGTATGCGCATTGCGACAAAATGCAATGCATCTCCTGGGCTACAAATTAAATTCTTCGGAACGCGCATGTGCGACGCATACATATTTAAGGGGTTTCAATAAATCAGAGTCCAAGATGGCGTCGTTACCAGAAGCTAGTTATTAAGTTTGAAAAATTGATATTATTCTTACAAAATCGCATTGATTACCCGAAAAAGACCTTAATTAACCCCTTGGAGCCGTGTGGATTACTTCTTTAAAGGATGGATTAACTTTTTGGCATTCAAAGTCAGTTGTTGTTCCCTGATGCATGTCGTCTACCATTATAAAGCTTGAAAGAGCGCAGACCTTTACTAAAATAACCCCAAATGTGTTTGTCTAAAAGATGATGTGTTCAAAAAAATAGCAGTGTACTAATAAAAGTGAATAAAAAAATGTTATAAATAGAGTTTATTTCCTCATTTCGAATGTATTAAAAACATAAAAAATTTAATTCCACATCAAAGCATTAGCAAAATGTACAAGTTTATCTTGTTCTTTTAAAGGGAAGCAAAGAAAACGAATATTAAGCTGTTCAAAAAATAGCAGTGCCAACATTTTCTCTGTAGACACATAAAACTGAGGAAATTTAAGATTTAACTTCACTTTAAACTATTGAATTACTAATATTTAGTTGCACAACCATTGTTGTTGATAACAGCTGCACATCTGTGTCGAATCAAGGCACCTAGAAACGGGTATTTCTGCTCAGGATCTGCAGTCACTGTAATTTTTTACAGTTTGCTCAAGAAACTGTATTTTTAATGTCACCCCACAAGTTTTCAATAGGGTAGAGATCAGTGGATTGAGCTGGCAACTCCATTATCTCAATCTTTTCTGCCTGGAACCAAGATTTTGCCCTCTTGCTTGTGTTTTTGGGGTTGTTGTCTTGTTAAAACACCCATTTAAGGGGCATTTCCTCTTCTCCAAAGGGCAACATAATCTTTTCAAGTATTCTGATGTATCTGAACTCATCCATGTTCCCTTGTATACGATACAAACTGTAGCCCCAAACCTGTAGTATGAAAAACACCCCCATATTATATTTTTTGCACCACCATGTTTAACTGTCTTTACAGTGTACTGTGCCTTGAATTGAGTACCCAGGAGTCGCCTGAGGTTCTGTTGATAACCACAAGACCACAAAAAAACAATTTTACTTTCATCAGGCCACAAAATGTTACGCCATGTGTCTTTGGTCCAGTTGATGTGTTGATCTGATTCGGCACATGCCTTTTTTTTCAACATGGTGCTTTACGGGGACTTCTTGCAAACAGTCTTTTGACTGTCACAGTACTTACAGAACATTTTAGATCTTTCTAGAGGTAATGAAATTCTAAATCTTTGCCATCCTGTCATCGATCTGTTTTAACAGAAGTTGCTTGTTTCTTCCAAATGTTTTGGGTTTTTGTTGCCATTTTAAAGCATTTGAGATTATTTTAGCTAAGCAGAAACTGAGCCTAAACTAAGTTGCATTTCTTTACATGTTTCCCCTCTCAAATCAAATTTTTAATCAAATTACAAAGTTCCTCTGAGGAATATTTGGAACGGCCCATTTTACTTAGAAATTCAGCAGCTGAGATATTTTATAACAATGGACGAAACATTTGCTTCCCTTCTTTCTTAATAAATGACAAAAAATGGGCTGTTTTTGACAGAATGAAATAATTTTCTAATTTAAATTTGCACTGCTATTATTTTGATCATGCCACTTTAAATAAATGAATCAATAACTCAGAACAAGTAGTGTGGATATCATTACCAATTGGTCTTTTGGTTTTCTCTTACACTACTACATCTGTAAAAAAATCCTTTCCAATGCAGAAATATCACTACCGCTATTTTTTAACACAACTGTATGTATCTCGGATTGCTTGAGGGTAAGTTCATGGGGTCATTTTAATATTTAGCTGGAGTATCCCTTTACCAAAATTTACTATGCCACATCCGTCACTCTTGGGACATATTCATTGCGTGCTTTATTAAACAATATAAAAATGCTGGGTTATTTTTAACTTGGCACTGGCTCAAAATGGGACAAACCCAGCTGTTGGGTTCAATTAACCCAGAAAATGTTTATGTATCTGACCCAACAATGGATTCAAATCAACCCAGCATAGGTTACCACAACCCAACAGGTTGTATACAGCATTTGTTTAGAGTGTAACTGATAAATGTAATAATTTTTTTACTTTATTATTTTTTAAATCTCCTTCCGTAATGTTTTCAGTAAAACTCTTTGTAAACACTGTCAGATTTGATTAACTACAGTACAGCTACATAAAAGCCATCTTTTCTCAGCTGTGAGGTAAAGAAATACACAGCAATCCCGATGCTTTCACTTATGCTTCAGCATAGATGCCATAGCCTAATAAGTTTAGATAAAAAGATGATGCGTTTGTCTGCATTTGACACCATAGATTTTCTACTTCACTGAATGAGAAAAGAGGATTTGAAGAGCAGATTTCTGATTCAGAGTTCAGAAAGACTGAGGATTTGTAGATCTCAAAGACTGATCTGATTACCAGCAGTTTAAACTGCGTATCAACTATACGAACATTTGAGATGAATCATCCCGCGAAGGCCTATTTGTCAGAATCAAGATGTAAGCACTTGCCTATTAAAATACTCAGATACGATCTTCCAAACACAGCTCTCCACTATTGTGGTTTCAGCAATTTACCAAAAACATTAAGTAGTAGTTATTATCAGTGGCGGCCGATGACTTCTTTTTTCAAGGGCACACGATGCAAAGTTCGTCACAATATGTATGTAGCCCGTCATGTGTGTGGTTCGCAATTTCTAAATATGTGTTCTGCGCGTTGAGTGACCTGTGTGCATCACGTGTCTTGTCAAAATAAGTGCCTGCTGCAGACGCGTCTAAAGGGTTTATGATCAAAGAGACGCTCGTGTTTGCCAGATACTCGCATAATCTCATGCGTAATCAGAGTTAACTGTTAAGGGAGTGTCTTGCGTGTGTTTTGTGAACATGAGCTTCGCTTTTATCATAAACGGCTTTGACATGTATGCAGCAGGCACTTATTTTGACAAAACACATGATGCACATGGTTCACATGACGCAACAAACACATATTTTTAAAACACAAGCAACACACATGACACTCTGATGAACACATATTTTGAATTTGTCACTGGTTATTATCCAAGTAATGCTCATGACTTAAATAGAGGCTAGAATATCAATTTTATTCATTCAGAGCAAGCAAATTCCTTAATTAAACAGCTGCAATAAACATCATAATTCGTTTACATACATACATACATACAGCAGATTTCTTTCTGTTAGGTCTGGATTTAGGGCTAAACACAAGGGTTTAATAAACATGTCAACAGGCCATTACAACCTGCTATACTTGTCATGACAAATGAATTTAGGTCACATTAAAGGGCTCTTAAGAGAGCAAAACTGTAAATCTCCCAGCCTCATGACTATGGTAATCGGAAGCAACACTTTAAATTACTATACCTCATTGATCTCATTGAACTGCATTCTCATTTAGGAACAGTGCTAGAAGGGTCACACACACCTTTAAAGCTTAACATATTAAAAAGTTCACATAAAATTTACATGGATAAGATATTTGGTTTTAAAGGGGGGGGGGGGGTTCAATGGTATTTCAAGCATTCTGACTTATTATCACAGTTATAGAGTTGTTCCCTCATGCTAAACGTAGGCAAAGTGTCAAAAAAGCAGTTGGACATGTTACAGAGTTTTTCTGTGCCGAATGCACTTCGCCAGGGTTCGTACAAGTTTCGGAAAGTTTTTTTCGATTACAGGTCCAGCTGAACGTATCCCTTCTTTATATGGGCACTTCCCTCGGAAAACCCCGCCCACCCGTCAATCAGCGGGAGACGCTAGCTTGCAAACAGCTTATCACGCCACTCAGCTTTGTTTAATTTCAAAAGTCAACAATGCCACAAAAGATGAAGTGTGTTTTTGGATGTAAGGAGAAGACATCCAGCCTTATGGAAACAATGGATATAGTTTATTATCCGGGGTAGTAGTGGAATTTTGTGTGTGTGTTTGATGTGGTGGATTTTCCCAACCGGGTCATGACGAGTTGCACGCGGTAAGTAAGACTTCTTATGTTGGAAATAGTCACGTGCATATTATATAAATGACACGAACATGTAGTGAATCATAAGTTAAAACAGTGTTGTATAGTGTTGCATGACTCGTACTCGCTCCTCCCGCGGTATAACTCCTCCTCCTTCATTTTTTCGTACGTTATCGGAAAGATTCGGTAAAGCTAATCTTTCTTTTATAAATCTGATTAAACTAAAGACTCTTCGGAGATATAAAGGATGTAATACTACTCTATAGGTACTCCAGATTAACATCAGAAATGCAGAAACAGCGTGTGTTACGTGAGCTTTAAATAGGTGCAGCTTCATACACGTTCTTATAAAGAAAGAACTGTTTGCTAACCTGTCATAATCAAGTGAATCTAAGAATAAAAAAACAAAGAGGAAAAAACAACAACTAATCAACTAAAATCCAACATGTCCTTTATATTACAGATTGTCTGTTGTGAGGCTCTTTCGAATGGGAGTGGTTCCTGTTTTGGATGACATGTAGTACCATCCACTGATTGTGGGTTGTGATCTTTGTTGACATCAACATTATGATGTTTGTGAGTGTATGCATCAACAACAGCTCTTTGATCTTAATGGCATATTCCAAGGCTGATTGATATCACATAACACAAGACATATCAAAATCAAATGGATCTATCAATTTCTCCATGCAGGAACGTGAACAACAAGGGTGTGTCCGACCCTTCGCAGGGAAATGAAATATGACATCAGCTAAAACCAATTAGTGTTACAAATCAATAAAACCAACATGCAAACAATCTAGGACAGCTGGCCAGCCTAATCTCCCAAACCAATCCAATTTTTACAGAAAAGAGTGTCATTACATTGTAATTTATGTGGCTGCCGCCCCACAGCATCATCTTTTGTTGATTGATAATGATTGAATCTCACTACACTCAATATGCACCACAATGGCGATGATCAGATAAAAATCCCAAAATTTTAACACGTTATCACCTGTAGTTGAGCAGTCAAGTCCAAAATACTTCCAGAATCCATCTTCCGAAGTCTGTGTCCGGTGTATATCCTTAAATGAGGCTATTTGTGAGTAGATAGACTTCACTAGATTTGTAATAAGCTGTGAAACAAGCACATCCAGTACCCTGTTGTTCGGTTGTGAGGTGCAGAAAGAAGCAACGTTTGACAAGGATTGTCTATTTCTGGCAGGGCAGTAATGAAATGTTATTGACGTTGGCTCCTGATGGAAGCACTTAGTGTGAGCTTCTTTACAAGGAAAAGGCTTTACATTTACCAGCACAAGTCTAAATGCAATGACTTGTTTACTTCACACAAAAAAAATAGAAAAAAGTGCTTCATATTGTTAATGATGAAGTTATAATGAGTGTCTTGTGTTATAAACCATCCTTTTGTTCATCTTTTGTACCCATTGGTCTCTCTTTGTTCTATTTTGGAATACAGTTTTATGTAACCCTGGCACTTTTTAACATTTTATGATGCCAACCTTGTTTCTAAAGAAAAAGAGAGAGGACAGCAACAGGGTCAAAATCACAGTCTGCATTTCTAAATACCAATTGTATTCAAACTTCCATTCAATCTGTATAACAATGTAAAAAGTTGAATACATTTATACATTTTGCAGACTGTTTTATCCAAAGCAACTTGCATTTGAGCTTGGTCACTGTATAAAATGTAAAACATAGGTAATTTAACTTGCCTTAGTAACAGAAAAGACCGGCCCTACCCTTACGAAATATACTTGAAATATATTATAATATATTATTTTCCTTTCCATTTTCCAATATATTATATATTGGCAATACATGGAATAATATATTGATGGTACATATATATGTTTAATATATTGCAGTAAATTGCAAAATATACAAATTATTGGCGATTTCAATATATTGCACATGAATATAATATATGTGTTTATATATCTAAAAATATATGCAATATTATATTTATAAATATCCGCAATATTGTATTGCGGTAAATATGCGAAAATGTATTAACAATATATGTACAGATATAGGGCCCTATTTTAACGATCTAAGCGCATTGTCTAAAGCGCACAGCGTCCGAATCCACTTTTGCTAATTTAACGACGGGAAAAATGTTTTTTGCGGCGAGCGCATGGTCGAAAAGGGTTGGTCCTATTGTAATGGGAGTATTTTGGGCGTAACGTGCAGTAAACCAATGAGAGTCACAGCTCTCATTCCCTTTAAAAGCAAGTTGCGCTGGCGCTATGTCTAATCCCTATTTAGATGACGGACTTTGTAAACTGAAAAACTAAGCGGAGGTAGAAGATCCCCAGTTTAAGATTAATGTTAAATAATTGTGTTGTTTTCACTTGTATTGAAATTGTTATTTTTTTATTAAAACCTTTAAAACCCGTTTTCTTTTAGTCATGGAAGTAAAAAGCAGGCTTGTAATTGCTTTAAATGTATGGCTATCCAATATCATCAAAACATATTTTAGAAGTATGTAAGATAAGGTTTGCACTCTAAAAATACTTTATTTGTAACAAACAGGAGATAAAGAATTTACAAACGGTTCTCCGCACGTTTCAGCACTTTGGACAGCGTTTTTTTAGCAAAGAGTTTTTTTAAGCATTACTTAAAAATGTTTCTCATCTCACCATATCCACAGGTACAGAGTCATCATATACAATAAATCCGTGAGGTAGCATTAAAAAAAAAACATTTAAAAACAGACGCATTTGTTCAAAGCAAAGCATTTATTTACAGGTGAAGCAGCTCTTTGCGCCTTCTAACGTCTTATAATTAGCCCTCATTTATGTCCAAGAGACTCAATAATAATCTTTTACATTCAATCCTTTAATCTTTCATATTTAAAAGCATTTTTGTGCTGCTGCGCATTCATGTACTTTGTGATAAGCAAACCCGCGTTGTCCTCCCGTTTATAGGCGCATTTTACTAATGCGCTCTTTAAATAACATAAAACACATAGCGCCATTGACTTTAGACTTTAGACCAGGTTTTTGTTGGTCAATGGCATAGTCTATTTTAGTCGCCTCAAAATAGCAACGCGCCAACAATGCGCCTGAACACACCTCGTTTTCAGACCAGAACGCCCATGGGCGCAAAAGGGGGCGCAAATGCATTTGCTATTTAAACAACGCGGCGCTAAACGTGAAAATTAGGGTGGAAAATAGCAAATGACACTTGTGTCGCGCATTGCGCTGCATTGCGCCGGGTGTAAGATAGAGTGTCACTTTACTGTATATGGTAAAATATTTCAATTATATGGAAAATTATATGGAAATATACATAGATTTGTGTTCGATATATTGTGGAATACATTTTAAATATATGTAAAATTTGATGGAAAAGATGTGAAATATATTTGCATATATGGAAATATGTGACCTAATATATTACATTATATTTTCCAGTATACTGCAATATATTTTTGTTTTTTTGTAAAATATATTTAACTCTACAAGCTCCATGTGACAATATCAATGCTGAAAATACATGCAATGCATTCCCGGCTCATACTTTCACTCCATTTAACGCATGACTGAGAGAATAAATGTTTAATGTTTCGTGAGCTATGCATCTTTAAACAGGAAGTTAGCATCATGCCACCGCTAATTTTCTTTTCTGGACAGGAAGTTCCGATCTGAAACAGGGTGGTCCCTTTAATGACTCTTTCTTTACACATGAACTAGTTCACAAAAGCTTACCGAAAACCAAAAGAAACAAGCAAGAGACAAATTCTTCTTACAAATGTCATGGCCATTTAAATCAAGGAAACACATTCCTTCTCAGAACGAATTTTCAGCCAAGTGGATTGTTATTATGTTTTCATGTCTTATCTCTCCTAGGGCACCAAGAGGGTCAAAACCGGTGCACCTCCAAAAAATGTATGCATGCTCTGTTTCTTATAAACCAGACATTATAACCAAACAGATTTTCTTCCTCTTCACTCATCTATATTTCTGCATGGTGCACGCCCTCTCTGGGTAAAAGCTCATTCTCCATCTGTATCCTTCCTTCAAGTAAGTGAATTACTTTAAGTGCCTCCCTCTTTCCAGACATAAATGACTAATCGTCTTCTCATACAGCCACATTCTCCCTTACTGCACATAAAAGTAGTCTTATGACAACATTCACGTGACAATAGGGTGACTGCTTTGTACAATGTATATAAGAAATGTGTGATCTTTCACTTTATTTTCACATCAACTACAAAAAGTGCAATTTAATTAACACCAAAGTCATCACCAGACTGTTATTGCATAAAAAGAGCAGCTTTGACAATTCATTTCAAACTATTTTACAGTCAAACCATGGGAAGTCTCCATACCTGTTGTGGTGCAATTGGGTGAACAGGACAAGGCAGCAGACAGCATGTTATGCTGCTCATGCCAAACCCTCATTAAACCTCTGATCCCATGATGTCTGACTGCACTTCCATCACATCCTACAGTTACATAATATCTGACTCCAGCTCTTATTTCCACTCCTCTCCTGATCTTGGATCAGATCTTCTCACTACAGAACTTCCTGAGCGCAGTTGCATCTGAACGTCAGTCACTGACTACAATCACTGCGACCATTTATACAGTGGCTTGTTTATACCGTGCAAGTGTAGATGCTTATAACAGCTTATAAGAGACAATTTTTTAATATTTGTTATTTTAAATACTTGAAGGAATGATTTGACAGAATTAAGAGCTCTTTATGAACTTTTACAACTAAGAATTGTATTCACAACAATATTTATTTGCATACGTTTTGTTTCAAATTTCACACTAAAGATGATTAAGCTCAACTTATGATCAGGTACAGTATGCATATCCCAAACTTAATGTGAAATTAAGAAAAACAAAAATGATCCCACTCTTATAATTTAAGTGCCATCCCAAATGACTTTCTTCCATCAGCTAAAACAATCAAGTGGCACGAAAATAAATAATGAATCTCATTGGTTCGTGTGTGCCCCGTGACAAAACAAGCATATGACAGAAGAAATTAGATTTTAAGGTACAGTCTTGTTCAAAATAATAGCAGTACAATGTGACTAACCAGAATAATCAAGGTTTTTAGTATATTTTTTATTGCTACGTGGCAAACAAGTTACCAGTAGGTTCAGTAGATTCTCAGAAAACAAACAAGACCCAGCATTCATGATATGCACGCTCTTAAGGCTGTGCAATTGGGCAATTAGTTGAAAGGGGTGTGTTCAAAAAAATAGCAGTGTCTACCTTTGACTGTACAAACTCAAAACTATTTTGTACAAACATTGTTTTTTTCTGGGATTTAGCAATCCTGTGAATCACTAAACTAATATTTAGTTGTATGACCACAGTTTTTTAAAACTGCTTGACATCTGTGTGGCATGGAGTCAACCAACTTGTGGCACCTCTCAGCTGTTATTCCACTCCATGATTCTTTAACAACATTCCACAATTTATTCACATTTCTTGGTTTTACAGCATTTTTGATATCACCCCACAAGTTCTCAATTGGATTAAGGTCTGGAGATTGGGCTGGCCACTCCATAACATTAATTTTGTTGGTTTGGAACCAAGACTTTGCCCGTTTACTAGTGTGTTTTGGGTCATTGTCTTGTTGAAACAACCATTTCAAGGGCATGTCCTCTTCAGCATAGGGCAACATGACCTCTTCAAGTATTTTAACATATGCAAACTGATCCATGATCCCTGGTATGCGATAAATAGGCCCAACACCATAGTAGGAGAAACATGCCCATATCATGATGCTTGCACCTCCATGCTTCACTGTCTTCACTGTGTACTGTGGCTTGAATTCAGAGTTTGGGGGTCGTCTCACAAACTGCCTGTGGCCCTTGGACCCAAAAAGAACAATTTTACTCTCATCAGTCCACAAAATGTTCCTCCATTTCTCTTTAGGCCAGTTGATGTGTACTTTGGCAAATTGTAACCTCTTCTGCACATGCCTTTTTTTTAACAGAGGGACTTTGCGGGGGATTCTTGAAAATAGATTAGCTTCACACAGACGTCTTCTAACTGTCACAGTACTTACAGGTAACTCCAGACTGTCTTTGATCATCCTGGAGGTGATCATTGGCTGAGCCTTTGCCATTCTGGTTATTCTTCTATCCATTTTGATGGTTGTCTTCCGTTTTCTTCCACGTCTCTCTGGTTTTGCTCTCCATTTTAAGGCATTGGAGATCATTTTAGCTGAACAGCCTATCATTTTTTGCACCTCTTTATAGGTTTTCCCCTCTTCAATCAACTTTTTAATCAAAGTACGCTGTTCTTCTGAACAATGTCGTGAACGACCCATTTTCCTCAGCTTTCAAATGCATGTTCAACAAGTGTTGGCTTCATCCTTAAATAGGGGCCACCTGATTCACACCTGTTTCTTCACAAAATTGATGACCTCAGTGATTGAATGCCACACTGCTATTTTTTTGAACACACCCCTTTCAACTAATTCAACTAATTGCCCAATTGCACAGCCTTAAGAGCGTGCATATCATGAATGCTGGGTCTCATTTGTTTTCTGAGAATGTACTGAACCTACTGGTAACTTGTTTGCCACGTAGCAATAAAAAAATATACTAAAAACCTTGATTATTCTGGTTAGTCACATTGTACTGCTATTATTTTGAACAATACTGTATATGTAGCGCCAACGTACAACCATTTAGAATGATCTTTACTTATATTGTCTGTTTACATTAAGGTACAATATGGGTTTTAGTGGCATCTAGTTGTGAGATTTTGAACTGCAACCAACCTCAATTTCAAAACGCAATGAGAAGCTACGGTAGCCGCCACAAGACAAACTTTTCATTGTCTGAGACAACATAGGGCTCTTTAGGGCTACTGTAGAAACATGACAGTGACTTCCATGTAAGGGGGGCTCGTGGTGTTGGTGTATGTAAATAAAACAACCTGATCTCACAAATTTCCGTGGCATAGTCACGGAATTTTTCGCTCATTTTTACTCAACTGTTTTGTCCTATTTTCTTACCATTGTCAGGGCCACGGAAATATGTGGAGATTCGTGAGAATGCCATGGAAAAAGGAGCGAAAAATTCCGTGACTATCCCACGGAACTTTGTGAGATCAATATTCCATTTTCTTAAAAGAAAAATCCAGATAATTTACTCACCACCATGTTATCCAAAATGTTGATGTCTTTCTTTGTTCAGTCCAGAAGAATTTATGTTTTTTGAGGAAAACATTGCAGGATTTTTCTCATTTTAATGGACTTTAATAGACACAAACAATTAACACTTAACTCAACACGTAACACGTAACGTTTCAAACGTGACAGTTTTTTTCAAAGAGAGTTTCAAAGAACTATTAACAATCCCAAACGAGGCATAAGGGTCTTATCTAGCAAAACAATTGTCATTTTTGACAAGAAAAATAACAAATATACACTTTTAAAGCACAACTTTTCGTCTAGGTCCGGTCTAGCGCGACCTAAAGTAAATGCGTAGTGACGTAGGGAGGTCACGTGTTACATATGTAAAACGCAAATTTGCGGACCATTGTAAACAATAAACTGACACAAAGACATTAATTAGTATCATTCGACATACAACAATGTCGGAACGGTCCTCTTTCTCAACACTGGGGCGGAGTTTCGCGTTCGTCTTCTGTGACCTCTTAACGTCATGACGTATTGCGTGGGGTCACCTGGCGCATCACGACCAGATCTCGACGAGAAGTTGTGCTTTAAAAGTGTTTATTTTTTATTTTTCTTGTCAAAAATGACAATCGTTTTGCTAGATAAGACACGTTTGGGATTGTTTATAGTCCTTTGAAACTCTCTTTGAAAAAAACTGTTACGTGTTGAGTTAAGTGTTAATTGTTGGTGTCTATTAAAGTCCATTAAAATGAGAAAAATCCTGCAATGTTTTCCTCAAAAAACAATTTCTTCTCGACGGATCAAAGAAAGACATCAACATTTTGGATGACATGGTGGTGAGTAAATTATCTGGATTTTTCTTTTAAGAAAATTGAATATTCTTTTAACAGATTTTCCTGTGGTGCGCAGTGCTTTAGGAGCATCTGAATCTGCTCGGAAGCACGTCAGGGCCGCTCCGATCGCAGAAATCCTGTTGTGTGGGGGAAGCCCCAATCCAAAGTGAGATGGGTATCTGAGATGTAAAAAGCAGTCCATTGTATTAATGACATTTCTTTATGCCCATGTTTATTTACTGTGAAGTCACGTTTTACACGAGAAACATCGCAAGATTTCATGTGTTATCAGCTGAGACTCACATTGTTTGTGAAGTTAATCTGATGGTGCATGGTGTGTGGTCATGCCACATTGCGGTAGTCTACACACACTATAGGAACAAACGTGTTAAATCAACAATTTTTTTATATCATGTTTGTCTCTCACATTTTGAAAATCTGATAAGATTTAAAAAATCTTTTAGTGTGGCCATAGCTTTATTATACATTGAGCAGGCATGCGGGTGAGAATATTATGAATTATACCACGGGTCTGTTGAATGCTGCATTCTGATTGGCTGAGAAATGTTCTATGGGTGTTGATTATTTTTCTGTAAACCGCACACCTATCTTTTCAAATGTCTTAAAAATAGGCACCAGAGCAATGTTTGTGGTAACCGTGGTATAAGCGGAATAATTGACTCCGGTCCTTTGAATTATTTGAAAATAATGCACACCTGCCGTGTAACGGCACTCCGCTTCGCGTCGTGCCGCATTACCACCTTGGTGTGCATTATTTTCTTATAATTCAATGGCCCGTCGTCAATTATTCCTTACCTATTCCTTTAAATTTCACAGAGACTGTAACAAATATCGGCTTGGTTGCCTGCAAGAAAGTTACCGATGTCATGTCCCTTTATCCATTTTTCAAGGTTAAATGATTTTGACTCTCGTTCTTACTTCACACAACAAAACAGCATCAGTACAAAGTTTCCCATTATAGTTACTGAAGTCACTGAACTTATTCAACCTCCCCAGCAGTAGATGCAATAATAACTGTCCATCAAATTTTCCCCATCCTGCACCCTCCATTTCACTCTTTCTGTTATACAGCCTCATTCAAACCGGCAACCTTTCTCGCAAATCCCCCTCCCTCACTCTCTCCCTTTTTCCTCAGGCGCACACAACGTTCACCCCTCTGCCCTGGGACCTGTCCTCCAGTTCATCCTAAATGGGCCCTCTGTTCTCCACCTTCAGCACTCCTCCCTCCTCTACTGGAGTCCCATCCTTTATGAGGCTCTTATCTGATTGCAAACGCTCCCTCTCTCATTACCGTTCGGACATGTAAAGGCTTTTAGGCAACCCTTCGTGATGTTAAATAAGTTTAAACAGGCTAAACACTGACATGTGTTTTGGAGTGTTTGTGTGCGTGTGGTCAGACTCTTAAATAGTGTGAATGTACTCTTGCAAGTCACAGACTAAAAGAGTGTTTATGTACTTGCCAATCAGTGTATTGTTGGTTTGGAAAAAGGCCAAAGTGTGTATCTTGTGTTAGGTTGTTGTGAAGCCAAACACAGGCATTATTGTTTATGGTTAAGACCAGGGCTTCAAAGAATTGCTGAGTGAACCATTTAATCCACGCCAAATAAATAGTGCAAGCAAACAGCAAATGCGTTTAAGAGAAGGCTCTTGGTCCTTTACCAAAGCAAGTGTTTTGGAGGCACTGTAAGGGGAGGATATGTTGAAATGTGAGGGATCAGGGATGTGTTGAGTAGGTGCTTAACCCCATCCATGTTTGACCCATTTTAACAGCGAGAGAGAGAAAGAGAGGAATTACTTAAATTCCTCTGCATGCTAGAAAGGATGTTTATCAACCACATCTCCAGCAGGGCGCCTCAAACAAACGCTGTGTACGCAGCATGCGCTCGTATTGCTAAAGCGCACGCACACATACACTGGTGACAGGACGGCGCGTCAGACCACACCTGTTCAAGGGCAGGAAGAAATCTGGCCCTTATCTTATAAAAACAAACATACAAACATAGATGTCTTCCATCCCTGAAACACATCTCGACAAGTTTAACTTACATAGAAAATAGGGGTGGGCCACATGACCAAAATCTTATATCACGATAGGATACATATTATATGTGCAGGTCGCGGTAGAGGTTTCTTTTTCTTTTAATGAGGTTTTTATGTTATTACAATATTTAATGCCATAGAATTTTCATAATTCTCAAAAAAATATTGTACAAGCATAAAAAAGAAGACAGAAAATAAACAAAAACTCAAACTCCCTGAAGATTATTCTCTTATTAAAAGTAGAAAAGTGATTTAGTTTGTTTTAAAACTGCAGTGCTTAAATACGTACAAACGTCAAGTTTTCAAACGTAAACGTAAAGATGATAGTCCAAATTCTCTACTGGTTTACACATTTCTACCGGTTAATCATACCTACCAGTTTATCCCCCCCCAATAAAAAAACTTTCAAAACTGAGCAAGACAGATGGAACTTTTTGGGTATAAAAGCATTTGAAGGGGGGGGGGGTGCATGATCTCTGAAAGACAATGTTGACATTTGAAATCACCAAAACAACACGTTTTGGTACTTGGCCCGACTGCCTTTTCCGAAGTGTTTTTTTTTTAAATCATGCACCCCGCCTTTAAATATTTATTTATTTTTGCAGGTAGGAGAATGATCATCATATGCAACATAAAACTTTATGTGGTTTAGCTGAAAAAACTGGGAGTAAATAAACAAGGCCACTAAAAAAAGTAAAATGAACTTGACATTATTTTATATAACAATAATTTATTTTATTTTACAATTATATTACAATCTGACAAAATCCTTTAATAAGTTCAATGAAAGTTGCTTTTTGATTATCATTCGTCAAATGTTTTGACAACCCTGTGGTTTTTAAACCCAGATCTGGGAATTCGTACATATTTTACGATTTGGCTAATTCGTATGAATCATTTCGAATTGAATCATACAAAACGTACGATTGTCATAAAAACAATAAAACAACACTCCTAACCCAAACGTCATAGGGGCGAAAAGAAATCGTACAAAAATGTACGAGTGTGGTCTTACGAATTAAGGTGGTGTGTGAACATGCATCTAGTGGTGAGATTGTGATATTGCAACCAACAGCTCACCCCTCAATTTAAAACACATATGGTAACCGCAAACATGTCATCGTCTGAGACAACGTAGGGATGAAACGCGCTCTTTAGAACGGTTTGTCCGTTTAGGACTACTATATAAACATGACGGCGACTTTCTTGTAAGGGGACCCATGGTGTATGTAGATAAAAACGTCTCATTCTAAGGTAATAAAACCAATACAGTTCATTATGTAAGGTCTTTTTTACACCACTAATAATTAATTTATGTATATTATATTGCATTTCTATCAGAGACCCTTCGAAAAGTTACACAATACACATTTAATACAAATTAGTCACCTCGTAAAATACATACAGATGGCCTGTAGAGTTTATGTTGGGTTTTTAATAACAACTTTTCGTTTTTATTAGGTTATATAATAATTTTGTCTTATTACAAAATATGAGATTGCTGATACAATTAACTGCAAAAACTGAACCCAATTTCAGTTCTGTTTTCTGGATACTATAAGAACTACCAAGGGTTCCTCCAACAACTCGAGTCACTTGTAATGTCCATTAACATTTATGGTGCCCATTAAAAATACATCTGAGATTCTTTTATGTGATTAAAAGTTCTCCAAAGATGTCTGTTGAAGTAACATTAAATGTTACATTGAATCTTTTCATTTTTTACAACATATGTACAGTGTACAGAATGAGCAGATAGCTACACGCATTCAATTATTCGTCCAACTGTCTGTACATGAATTAAAAGTATCATGGGACGATTTCTTCAAAGCATTAGGACGCTGGTAACATTACTGGAGCATCTAAACCAATGCAATCATATTCTTTAATAGCGAGTAACAGTAAGCATATTTCACTTTCTTTTCTTCAAGATCATGTGCTGAATCTTGATAATCCCCAATGTTTTAGCCCCGGTTACATTACCCATTTGCCTCTTCTCCTTGTCATGTTGATATATAGCTCTTTAAAAGTGATATAACACCAAGGCGTAAGTTATGCATCCCGTGATCCGACACATGACAAGAAATAACAGCACAGTGCAAATTTTGTGTCTATATTAGGTGCTCACTTCACACACGAGTGAAAAAGTCCAGGCTTTTAAGATGCATAAGTGAAACCTCATCTGAATCCAAACTAACATGATTATTTTATGATGTAATGCAAACAGCCACTCAGGTTGATGCATTCTGACTCACTATGACATTAAATATGTGCTTTTTTATCAAGGAGTCTGGGGGCCTGTTAGGGGTCCGCAACAAACTTCTAAGGTGGCCTTGAGATTCTTAAATAAAATGTGCATTAAAATAAGCAAGATATGTCTTAATGTTTAGTTCTTTTTTATAACAAGCTCATTTTTTCTAGTTATGCCAATATGTAAAATATTTTATTGGGCAAAAATTATGAGAAGGGGGGCCTTTAAGCATTGCTATAGACATTGGCAGGGGGTTTTGAAGTCAAAAGGGTTGACATTCACTGCTATAACTATTATGATCATCCAGCATCATCATGGGCAACTTTGCATGGAAAGGAAAACACTGATACAGATCAATTCACCTGATGTCATTTCATATTGGAGTGAAGTGTCGCAACTCTGTTGTAAGCATTCTGCGTCAATGTAAAACTACCCACTTCAGTATAAGGAAACAAGAAATGGAATCAACACAATTTAAAAACAAACCTGCTAAGCAGAATGATAAAAACGCAGAGTGCAGATGAGAGGACGTATCAGGTGTTTATATTAAAGCTGCGCCACACATTGAGTCTCGAATGGGACACAAATGTAAACATGTTCAGCGTTTTCTGTCAAAGAGGTCCCGCAATAAAGTTACATTTTAATCGTAAGGGTACCTTGTCATCCACGTTTTCTCCATCCTGGTCCATCCTCTCGTTCACCTCTGCATCGACCGCGTCCTCTGGCGCATCTTCAGGGCTCTTCGCGTCACGCTGCACGGATGGTGTCGCTCCCATGATAAAACGCCACGCTGTCTCCAAAATAAGCGCTCAAAGTGAAACTATCGTTGCCGAATCAGGTATCCAATTCGCCCTGCAGTCCGTCCCGAGGGTTGTCTCGTTGGGAAAGTGTTGAAACGGGTGTGCAGATTGCCTTTTAGGACACCTCCTCCTATCAGTATCACATGGAGACGAGCCAGACCCGCCTTACAGCATCATAACAGCACAAGTTAAACAGCATCCCGAAAAACGAAAAGCGCCTGATTAAAAAGATTGAATGTCACTTTACTAAAATATTTTGTGTAATATTAAGATTTTTATAGGCTATAAAATATGAATATTATTATAAAAAATATTATAAAAGTATGATGTACACAAATATTTAGCATTGTACAGTGGCCAAAAGTAATCTCAGGAGGGCATATTTGTACAATATTTCCTTTATTGCCCTCTCAGGTTCGTTTAAACTACTAAACACTAAACGTTAAGGTACTTGACAAAACTTTTAAGATATACAGCATATCAGATTATTATTTTTTACTTTTAATACACAGGTAAACTAAACACAGACAACAAAGCATACAGTGACTAAAATGTGATAAGTTTGTAATATTTTGTTGATCCTCTCGTTTTGGATTACAGCAGTGATTTTCCTGGGCCTATGGTGCCTCCTTAAATTCTTACCACAGCTGAGCTTTAGGTTACATATTCGAGCAAACCATGCACACAAACTCTTTAATACATCCTTAATAATTTATTTATTTTGCATGAAAGGCTATGACGTCAAGCTAGACATCACTTTTGGCCACTACTGTACGTGTTAGAGGAAGCAGGATCGACCTCATGGGAATAAACAGCCTTATGTATCGCCTCCCACAGGAAATCAAGAATTAAGGGGGCAGCACTGTAGTTTGTGTAAAGGAGCAAGACACTTATATACTGTATGTATAAATCTGCCATACACTCTCTTTCTGCACACCCAGGCATTCTGTTTAGGATCTTTAAACGTGCAAATTACAGGGCGCCTGCGATTCATAACCTACTCAACAAGTCAGCTTGCTCTGCCATTAGAGAAAACAACAGCAAGTGTTCTGCTGTTGTTAGACTGTAATGTGAGGGGGTTGTAAGATTGTAATGACAAGTCAGAAATGAATGACTGACCTAAAAAAAAAAAACAATGCATTTAAAAAAGTTTTATACGTGATCACATAGTTATGCAAAGTCAGACGTCTGGATTTCCAAAACAAATACCGGTAGGCAAAATGTTGGATATAAAGGCAACTGCAGAATAGTGCCCATTACAAAAACAAAAGAAAAATGTGAAGAATGGACTGAAAACATATTTGCCTTTCTAAACCCATTTTAGAGCATATTAAGAGGTGTCAGGGGTAGTTGGACAATTTGTATATTTGGACTATGCAGTAAAAACCATGAAATGGATTTAAAATTAGGATGCATTATTATCAGATAATGTATAACTTTAACTTTAAATGTGCCAAAGAAATGTACTGAATTAGGTAAATTGTTCTTTGGTATTTACATAGAAGGTATGCTCCTTTATTAAGTGCAAAATTTATCCAGAAATGTTTTTAATGTCCATGTACACCCCTACCTTTGAATGAAATGGTCTACACTTACCTAAAAGAATTATTAGGAACAACATACTTATACTGTGTTTGACTCCCTTTCGCCTTAGGCATTGTTTCAACAAGGTGCTGAAAGCATTTTTTAGAAATGTTGGCCCATATTGATAGGATAGCATCTTGCAGTTGATGGAGATTTGTGGGATGCACAAATCCCGTTCCACCACATCCCAAAGATGCTCTATTGGGTTGAGATCTGGTGACTGTGGGGGCCATTTTAGTACAGTGAACTAATTTTCATTTTCAAAAAAAAACAATTTAAAATGATTCAAGCTTTGTTACATGATGCATTATCCTGCTGGAAGTAGCCATCAGAGGATGGGTACATGGTGGTCATAAAGGGATGGACATGGTCAGAAACAATGCTCATAGGCCGTGGCATTTAAACGATGCCCAATTGGCAATTAGGGGCCTAAACTGTGCAAAGAAAACATCCCCAACACCATTACACCTCCACCACCAGCCTGCACAGTGGTAACAAGGCATGATGGATCCATGTCCTCATTCTGTTTACACCAAATTCTGACTTTACCATCTGAATGTCTCAACAGAAATCGAGACTCATCAGACCAGGCAACATTTTTCCAGGCTTCAACTGTTCAATTTTGGTGAGCTCGTGCAAAATGTAGCCTTTTTTCTATTTGTAGTGGAGATGAGTGTACCCAGTGGGGTCTTCTGCTGTTGTAGCCCATCCGCCTCAAGGTTGTGCGTGTTGTGTCTTCACAAATGCTTTGCTGCATACCTCGGTTGTAATGAGTGGGTATTTCAGTCAAAGTTGCTCTTCTATCAGCTTGAATCAGTCGGCCCATTCTCCTCTGACCTCTACCATCAACAAGGCATTTTCGTACACAGGACTGAAGAATAAGGAAACAAACGCATTTGAAGCTCACGATATGTCATTACCATGTACAGATCTCTTATTATTCATCTATGCCAAAGTAAATACAGTTTTTTATTTTATGGCACCTTTAACCTTAAAGAAATGTTATTCTGTTATCTACTGTAGATCAGCGATTTATGGGTACCAAAAACTGGAAATTTTCTTATTCAATAATTCAATCGCAATAAGGAAGAATTATTATTGACAAAATGACTTCATTAAATCATAAAATTGCATTTACCCAATATGACCTCTTGTAGATGGTTTTTCATCGCTAGGTTATAACATCTAGTTTTAGTATCACTAAGTATAATGCAGCGTATAAGAAAACAAAAGCAATCATAGTGAATATTAAAAAAAAAAAAAATTTGCCTTTAACCAAAAACACACATTGGGCCACACATGACAATGTCCCATCTGGGCTTTAACCATTTGCATAAAATGGGGGTAGAGGGTGAATTGACAGTGTGAAGAAAATCAATGAGTTCCAAACAAGCCGAGGATGTTTCTGAACATATCTATCTATTCTTCTCAGAAACCTGTCTAGGGACAATATAAGCAAGCCGACAGACAAGAATGATAAGGCAGGAATGAATGTAAATATCAGGTATAATAGAGTCCCTGAATAAGAATGTGTTTATATTCATAGATTACATGACTACAGTATTCTTGGAAGAAAACATTTTATTCATCACAATGCATTGCAAGATTTTTATTAAAGAATACACAGGAAGCTGACTGATATCAAACAATCTTAAAAGGCAGCATAGATACTCAAAAACTGCATACAAGCCAGTTCATTAGGTTTAAAGTTAAAGCCTAATAAATCCCTATTGGCTTCTGACATGGTAACCATACAAAATCCCTTAAAAAGGTCAAAAGAGCAGCATCAGCAATCAATTCATGTGAGAATACACAAATACATTTCCTTCCTCTCATTCCTACCACACACGCACACTATATTTCTTTTCACAACATCAAACAGTAAGAAACAAAAATGCAACAAAAGGACAATAATAACCTTCAGACTGCTGCCTGTGCATTGTGGGTACCCAGAACCACAACTCTATAGGTGCGCTCTACAGGGAAACATCGAAACAGAAGAAGAGATTACACGTTTTTGTGAGCATTAAAGTAGACAGCAAGCTGAGCATGGTCAACTTATTATGAGTGTCCTCAATGACTGAAGAAATAGGCCTCTCATTGAAAATGGCATGAATGAGTATAGCTATCTCTGAATGGACTGCTTCCTGTAGAGGTGTAAAAATGGAAAAACTGTGGGTACCGGCCGTCTACTCTTTGACACATTTCTTAATAAAAGAGCAAGAAATCAAGAGGAATTTTGTCTTTGTGTGCGTCTTGACAATATGGCTTAGTAATTTATTAACTCATCGCACACATACACACATACTAATGCATTCACAAACTCATTCACACACATTTGTTATTGTAGTGCAGACTTTTCACTGACTTTTATTGTGTCAGTACAAAGTTAATGATAACTTCTATCTCCCTACCTCTAAAACTGATCCTTACAGAAAAATCTTGTGCCCTAAACATACAGTAGTTGAAACCTGACCCTTCCTCCCACACTTATAATGTGTTAAAGTCACGGGTCTTCAACATGGGGTCTGGGGAACCTTGGGGATCCGTGGTGGTATTACTGTGGTTCCTCCAAATATTGTTTGTATGCATTGTTTTATGAATTTTTTGAAAAATTAAATTATATAAAATGCATCAATAGGCCAAAAATATAAATAATTAAAACTACGCTCTGAAATGAAGAGTATAACTGGGTGATTCTCACGAAACCATTGAAACACCACGGCACTAATGATTTTAGCTTTAAAATGTGTAATATAGTAACATTAAAAAGCATCAGAATTAACACAATACTGTGTTCTACCTTGCACAATGTGTGATTTCAACATAAGAATTTATAATTGGAAATTTTATCTCATTTTCTGCTGAAATTCTCATTACCGCAATGTGTCCGGCTGTGTTTGAACATGCGTTATGTTGTAATTTAATCAAATTAACACAAAGATATTAAGGAAAAAAAATAAATGGATGTTTTGCTAGACTACTTTAGATGACAGAAAAAATATTTACTGAATATTCATGTATAATAAAAATGAAGAAAAATTAGGAAAATGATGTGTCCATGACTGATGTTCTCATCCTCCACAACACTTTTTGAGAACAGTTTAAGCACACATACAGAATTTTAATAAAGTTTGATTTTGAGTGACCAAGCACATGGACCAGTTACTTCAGGATGGCTACCAGGTAAGATAATTTTTTTACAGTTAATTTGAAATATTGTCTTGTCAGAATGCTTACACGACATTTTGATTATCATTACCGCAACAGATGCTTATTAAATGTTAATTTAATTAATAGAAGCATAATACTTTGATTTTAAATGCATGTGCAGAATCTCCAAATTATGTTCTTTCAGGTTTGTCATGTCATTTTGAAAATATGTCAGTGTTGATGTTATCTGACTGTTGCGGTAATGAGATTTTTTAGGACTAATTTTTAAAATTATGTTACAAAAAGTGTTAAATGATAAGTAAAAGTTTTTAAATTAATGTTCCCATTTACTCCAGCCTTTGTTTTTCAATGTCTGGTGGGAAAAAAGTAAATTTAAGCAACTTTTACATTTTCATGTTTTCGTGAGAATCACCCAACTAGTCTAGGTTTCCCCATGCTGTCTTGCGCTCTGCAAGTCTAGCATGAAAACTACGGACCAATTTTGCCCCTGAAATAGGGAACCAATCCCAGAACGGGGAGGGGGCAGCAAGACGATGACGACATCTATGCGACACACCGAAGCAGTTTTGTTTATCCAACATGGCAGCAGACGCAAAGTTACTTTTCGATGCAGTGTTAGATAGTGTTTAAAGTAGTTTTGAACGCAAATTTATTTAAAAAGAAAGAGCTACTTTTGGCGTTAAACAATTTCATATCCAAGAAGAATGTTTGGATAAGGCAAGACACGGAGTTTTATAGGACCAACCTGCTAGGCATCGTCGTCGACGGAGTACAATTAACTTATAAATGGTAAGTGTTATTTATTAATATCATATTGTCATTATGCCTGTACTGTGGTTGTCATAGTGCCACTAAGTTGTGTTGCTTCTCAATATCAATATACAGCTACCTGTTCAGTTGCGTAGCTTTCAGCGGTGTGCACATGTACCAATAAAAGTTGTTTACATTTGAATTTATGTCGATCTACATACGTCATCTGGTATAATTAAAACGATTGGCAAGGAGCTACGTAAAGTCGCATTTGATAGACATTCGTAGTGCCCAATAAACGGCTCTGGGCATTCGTAAACCACGCCTCAAATACGAGAAAATGAGCATGTGGTTCCCAGACCACATCTCATTTTCTATGACACTGGTCTGGTGTTGGCCAGGCTAGAGTATAACATTACCACAAATAAAATCTATTCAGGTGAATGTTATGTATGCCAAAAAATATATATATACTGCGGGTCCCTGCTCTTCCTCCTATCCATTAAGGGGTCCTTGGCCTGAAAAAGGTCGAAGACCTCTGGTTTAAGTAATTTGTAAGAGTGGTTATTTCATATAATTTTATTACGTTTATTCACAACCCTAAAACGTTTTATTCCTGCACATAACCTTGCGCTTCGACTGCCCTTCTGACCGCCAAATTTTTCACTCAACACTAAAAAAATACAGTTTTTCAGACACACACACTGCTATTGCAAAAGTCAATGGAATTCTTCTCTTTGCTCACGTAGCAGACTTTAGTTTAAGTCTCTGAATTACAGATAACAGTGGAATGTTTAAAGCAAGATTTTCTGGCATGTACTTGCATGCATGCATGTTCAAAAGGTGCTAACACACGTAATGAGAAGTATGTTTTATCTACACGTGCATTTACATTCTTTATAAAAGAGAGACAGAAAGAAAGAGAGAAAGAACAGGTGTCTCAAATGAACCACTGACAACACCTGGAAGCTTGTTTTAGGTTTAGCGTCCAAAAAAAAGAGAGCACCTAAACATTAGGACATCAGTAACAATTTGCTGTAACAAACATTTAAAATTAAAGTGAAAATAAAATGTTTGAATTAAAGTTAAAAATCTAACAAAAAAGACGGTGTTCAAATAAAAAGCAAATAAATGCATTCACTTGAACACTGTTTGTAACTTTAAGTAATCTAAAACACTAAAAACAAATATTAAAGCATTATGTGCTTAAAAAAATTCTGTGCGTCACTGAACTGTAAACACTAATCCCCGGTTTCACAGACAGGGCCCAAGGCTAGTCCTAGACTAAAACATATGTTTGAATTGTATCATCTAAAAACAACTTGCAAATATGTCAGTGCCATTGATTTATCTCAGGGATACCCACCAGTAAGGCATGTTTATATAAGATGTTAAGCCCTAGCTAAAGCCAAGACTAAACCTTTAATTAAGGAGTTTAAGCATCTTTTATAAACATGACATTACCGGTGTGTATCCTAAGAGAAATCACTGGCACTGGCACATTTTAGGATCTGTTTATTTCAGTAGAAACAGCTCAAACATGCATCTAGGACCAGCCCCAAGCCTTGTCTGCGAAACCGGGAGTATAACATCATTTAGCCAAGACCTACTCCTGGCTTTTGTGAAACCAGGCCTAAGTATGTTCATGTAAATCTTTACTTCTGGAAACCAAAATTAAGCACATTTACTGTTAAAATCAAAATCATGAAAGAATATTTAAGACTAAAATCTATTAAAAACTATCAAAATAAACATTTAAAAGTTTAAATTTCTCATTGGTACGTTAGCAGAAGGCAGTGGATGAGTGGTTCATAACTTGCTTATGAATGGAGGCCCACACAGATACAGAACACCTGAGAACAGAGAAGAGGTTTTCACAAAACAAAGGTTTATAAAGCAGAATTCACACAAAAATATCTACAATACAGCTAAAATCAAGATCCATTTGATCAATGCAACTTGATTGTTATAAAAAATATTTACTTGTTTTGGGATTAGATATGATCTTTTTGGTGTGTGGCATGAATGCATTGCAAAGACAAAACAGTCATGGTTTTGACATCATTGGCTTACCATTCAAGGCACCTTTAGAAGAGTCCTTTAATCTCCTCTGTAACTGGATCAAGGTCAATGTCATAGAAACAGGGCCGTGTAGGTAATCCTGGCATGGTACTCATCTGTAAAACAGGTGCAATTCAATGAGCAGTTGTTTTTTGACACACAATAAATATTTTTGGTAGCCTGGGTGACATATAACGTAGATTATTTCAGTTTAATTTGACAGATTTATCAATTCCAAGGAAAACAATTGTATTGTGTGTGTAAACAATGCGTCACACTGCAGAAGGTAACGGAGGCAGAGAGAGAACAAATGTTTTTCGAATTAAACACTATGCTATATAAACTGCAGTAATAACTCCAGTAAGAACAAATTCATTCACAAACAAAACAGCTAATTTAAACTAAGTAGTTGTTTTAAACTAACTGTGACTAGCAAAACAATTAGGTGATCATGGACCACAAAACCAGTCAAAAGGGTCAATTTTTTTAAATTAAAATGTAAACATGCTCTGAAAGCTGAATTTATAAGCTTTACATTGATGCATGATTTTTTAGGATATAGGACAATATTTAACTATTTGAAAATTTGAAATCTGAGGGTGCAAAAAAAATAGAAAGAAATTGAGAAAACAAATCACCATTGTCCCAATGAAGTCCTTAGCAACACATATTAGTAATGATACATTTTTTATACATTTATGGTACAGTAAGAAATGTACAAAATATCTTTATGGAACATAATCTTCACATAAAATCTTAATGATTTATTGCATTAAAATGTATTTTTGGCTATACCCGTGCGACTTATGACTGGTATTGTGGTCCAGGGTCACATATTAAGGCAAGTCTAGTTATCTGAAAACTACTACAAATTAATAAAAACTAGATAGCTCAAAAAGATTGATAATTCTTTAGCCTTTTATTTTCCTTAAATGCTACAATGCCCTAATTTGACAGTTGTGAATTTTGATAGATCAGTGGAAAGCATTTAATATATGTTTGAAGATTTGCTTTCTAAAACATCAAAATGGTGGTCAATCAGAGCAGCCAAGTGATTATATGAAACAAATGAACAGCATATCTTAGCATAGCACAAATTAAAATCAAGTGACTAGAACACATGTGAGATACAGGCAATGGAAGGGAATTATCATAATGAAATTTCATCATTCAAAAAAAGAAAGTTCAAGATTGAAGAATAGCACATCATTTATTCAGCAATTTTACCTTCCTTAGTGTTAACTTAAATATCACCAAGGTCTTCGATACTTTTTAGTCTTAATCTATTGTACTGGATCTTTAAAGGAAAACACCAGTGTTTTTCAATATTTTACTATGTTCTTATCTGAACTTAGATGAATTAATATATACCCATCTTTTTTCAATGCGTGCACTTTTAATCTTTGTACAGCGCCTTGTGAATGTGTTAGCATTTAGCCTAGCCTCATTCATTCCTTAGGATCCAAACAGGGATGAATTTAGAAGCCACCAAACACTTCCATGTTTTCCCTATTTAAAGACCTACATGAGTAGTTACACGAGTAAGTATGGTGGCACAAAATAAAACTTGAGTTTGAAGCCATAGGAATGAATGGGGCTAGGCTAAATGCTAACACATTCACAAGGCACTACAAAGATTAAAAGTGCACGCATTGAAAAAAAGATAGGTATGCATTATTCATCTAAGTTGAGGTAAGAACATAGTAAAATATTGAAAAACTGTGGTGTTTCCTTTTAAAAAAATCTTTAACTGCTATGCATACAAGCTTACGAGAAAGATCAAATGCAAATGCAAGATTAAGTACTTTAGGTATTGATGCCTCATCATGACCAATAAACCTTTCTGTGGTTGTGTGCACTTTTTCTTCAACTGTTCAGATGCTGAAGAAAAATATTTTCCAACACTACTGTAGTTTCCCATTAGTAGCACAAAGCCTTATCTCTCCATCTCTCACTCTAATTCAATAAAAAGAAAAATTCTTCTCATCCCTGATGACCCATGAAAACTTTATTGGCTTATCAGAATAAATGAACTGCCTTGTAGAGATGATGTAGACTCATGACCAATTTCCTGTTTTCCTGACAAACAAACAAAAAACACAATTGCTCCCTGCACACCTTCAGAGTTCGGTCCCTACAAAGTATACTTTGATGAATGCTACTTTGTAAGAACCCAATTTAACACTACTACAGCACATTCAAACAAATCTTTAATAGCCTGCTGTACAGAAAGTTAGTTACAGTGTCATGATATCTTCTGCACCAAAAACAAACAAGGATTTACTTAATCGGTACACAAATCTTCACTCATTAAAGGAAAACATGACTTTTTGTCTTTCCATTTAAATGTTGGCTTGTGTGTCTGGTCAATTGTTTGTCAACACAAAAATCTTGTTAAGCTTCTATCTGCTTTCTAAATTAAGCAAAGCTATTCCGCCGATTATTTCCATAAACAATGCTCCATTATGAAATTGCTGAAGTGTTCAAGAACAAGTAAATCCAACGTGCGTAAGAGAGTCTGTTACTAGCATCTGTTCATATCAGTGTCTTAGTCAGGCTGCCAGAACACAGTGAGCCTTCCAGCAGCGCCATCAGAAATCTATTGTGCGGCTTACAGCAGACACGGATTTGAGCAGTAAATTTCCTGAGTTGAGTGGAAGCTAAGATCCATTGAGTCTCATTGTTCTCTGGCTGACCTCTCCCTCACATATCTGGTGTATGACATCAGCCACTTCCTTCTGTTACCCCCCATGTCTGCTTTGTCCCTCAGGGGCTTCCATTGAAAGGACTGGGCAGACAAACATAGAGAACCTGGTTGGTAAAGCCGATTGATGCATGTAACTGCAGGTTTAGACCTTAATGTGACACGCCACTAAATTGTTAGTTACGACCTAACCAAAACTGACAGACAGGAAACAGTGTTCATAAAATACATTCAAGAGCAAGAAATTACTGACGCTAAAAGAAAAAGACAGTAAGAAGGAAAGAAAGAAAGAGAAAGACAGACAGACAGACAGACAGAAAAAGAAAGATAGAAAAAGGAAAAGAAAGAAAGAAAAAAAGGATAGACAGACAGAAAAGAAAGAACGAGAGACAAAAGACAGACAGACGGAAAGATAGAAAGAGCAAAAGAAAGACAGACAAAGGGTAGACAGACAGAAAGACAGACAGAAAAAGAAAGAATGAGAGACAAAAGACAGACAGACAGAAAGAAAGAAAGAAAGAAAGAAAGAAAGAAAGACAGACAGACAGAAAAAGAAAGAACGAGAGACAAAAGACAGACAGATGAAAAGATAGAAAGAGGAAAAGAAAGAAAGACAGATAAAGGATAGGCAGACAGAAAGACAGAAAAAAAGAACGAGAGACAAAAAACAGACAGATGGAAAGATAGAAAGTGGGAAAGACAGACAGACAGAAAAAGAAAGAACGGGAGACAAAATACAGACAGATGAAAAGACAGAAAAAAGAAAAGAAATATAAGAAAGATAGACAAGGGGTAGACAGACAGAAAGACGGAAAGATAGAAAGACAGACCGAAAGATAAATAGACAGATAGAAAGAAAAACAGAAAGAACAACAGACAAAAGGAAAGAAAGAAAAAAAACGAACAGACGTAAAGAAAGACAGACAGACAGACAGACAGATGGAAAGAAAAAACAGACAGATGAAAAAGAAAGACAGATGCAAAGAAAAAGCATTAACGACAGACAAAGGATAGAGAGATGGAAAGACAGAGGATAGACAGATAGATAGATAGATAGATAGATAGATAGATAGATAGATAGATAGATAGATAGATAGATAGATAGATAGATAGATAGATAGATAGACAGACAGATAGATAGAAAGAAAGACAGACAGACAGACAGACAGACAGAAAGAAAAAGGCAGACAGGCGGAAAGAAAGTAAGACAGACAAACAGAATAAAAGAAAAACAGACAGACGGAAAAGAAGGAAAGACAAACAAGACAGACAGACGGAAAGATAGACAGACAGACGGAAAGAAAGAACTAAAGATAAAAAGAAAGAAAGACTGACAAACAGAAAGAAAAAAGACAGACGGAAAAAAACAGACAGACAGACTGAAAGAAATACAGACAGACAGACAGACAGACAGACAGACAGACAGACAGACAGACAGACAGACAGAAAGACAGACAGACAGACGGAATGAAAAAAACAGACAGATGAAAGAAAGACAGACAGACAGACAGACAGACAGACAGACAGACAAACAAAAAGACGGAAAGAAAGACTGATGCAAAGAAAAAGCAAAAACGACAGACAAAGGATACATATAGAAAGACTGAAAGAAAGACAAAGGATAGACAGATAAAAAGAAAGAAAGACAGACGGATGGAAAGAAAGAACTAAAGATAAAAAGAAAGTAAGACTGACAAACAGAAAGAAAAAAGACAGACGGAAAAAACAGACAGACAGACAGACAGACAGACAGACAGACGGAAAGAAAAAAACAGACAGATGAAAGAAAGAAAGACAGACAGACAAAAAGACGGAAAGAAAGACAGATGCAAAGAAAAAGCAAGAACGACAGACAAAGGATACATATAGAAAGACTGAAAGAAAGACAAAGGATAGACAGATAAAAAGAAAGACAGACAGACAAGACAGACAGAAAAAAAGACAGACAGACAGATAGAAATAAAGACAGACACATGTAAAGAAAGAAAAAAGAGAGAAAGACAGACAGATGGAAAGAAAGAAAGAATAAAAAGAGAAAGACAACGGGCAGAAAAACGACAGACTCACAGAAAGACAGACGGAAAAAAGACAGATGGAAATAAAGACAGAAAAAGAATGACAGCCAAAAGACAGACAAAAGACAGATAGAAAGACAGACAAAACTCTAAATAGGACTAAGAAAAACAATAAAGATTAAACTAAAGTTCAAAGCATTGGCGGTACATTTTGACAAGGGGTTGAAGGTGAAAGGTCATGAATGCTTGCCGTGTGTCCTGTAGTAGACCCATGGAGATGAAAAGGAACAAACCAGTGGATGAACCGGAGGGGCGTGAGTCAGAGCAACTCATCTCCCAGCAGGCCACGCTGCAGCCACCTGACCCTGCATCACAGCCAGGACCTTAATATCAACCCAGAAATCAACTTCCTTCCCTAAGCCTCAGACAGCCAACAAAACAAATACAGTACATTAAAAAATGCATGAATCAAACTGGGCCACTCAAACGAGTATTAGGTGACAGGCTGGTCAGAACAAATGACCATCATCACAAAACAGATGCATCACTATTGGATGAAGATCCTGCCAAGAACATATTGTGCAATGCTACAACAGCAGAGTTCAGTCCAGAACTCACAGGTTTGGCCCAGCTAAACAGAGCAATGGTTTAATAGCATCATAAAGCCACAGTGTTTACACTTTAAAGCCTTACCATATATGACACAAAGACACAAGAATACAATTTAGCTGACAATTACATCTAAATAGCTATAAATCAAATGCTTTCATTATGTTTTCATGAATTTGATGGATGGTATTGACCTTCATGTGATGTTTTAGATATTTTAGTGTATGGATGGACCAAAGCATTTGGGTGATTCTCACGAAATCCAGACCTAGAAGGTGTCCAGCATCAGATTTTTTAAAAAACCCTTGAAGCCAATTTTTTTTGCACATACAGTATAGGATTAAGGTCTGAACTTACTATAAACACTATTTTTAGAGGATTTAAAAAATATTTCCTATAGAATTATTTAAATTTTTTAGATTATAATTATCAAAAATGATCATTACCGCAACATACTGTTACATAAAATATATGCATTTACAAACTCATGTTTCAGTAATGAGAACTAAAAGTTGTCTAGGTACTATGACAAACTAAATTTCAACTTTTATCTGGAGAGAAAAAATAAGAACTGCTTACCTGGTAGCCATCTTGAGTGTCAAAGTCAATTATGTCCCTTCCAACATTTTTTTTAAATGTTAGTTCTTTGAGGGCTTAAACATTCATTGAAAATTGTTGCGGAGGATGAGAAAAATTTTCTTGGACACATTTATATTCCTTATTATTGTCTCTACATTTACCAATAATCACCAAAACCACATGTTTCTCTACTGTAGATGTTTATAGTATAACATGCACTGATGCTTTTTATTTTTTAGATTTTTAATTATAAATATTTCCATGTCAAAGAACCCAAGAAACATTGCGGTAATGAAAATTTTCCCCATTAATGTGGAAAAACAACAAAATTGGTTTGTATGATGTCATTTGAAATCATGTGCAAAATAATACGTGAAGAGATGTTTGTAACTGTATGCTTCTTATTTTGTTACTTTTACTTTTACTTTGCATTTACTTTTGTTATCAAAATGTTTCATTACACCTCACAGGTCTAATTTCGCGAGAATCACCCATTTGGCAGATCCAAAGCATTCAAGCTTTATAGGGATAAGACAATAAATGCCGATACACACCAATAATACCTGGCTGATAACGATTCTGAATCGCACAGCCTATTACAGACAGCTTTTTCATGTACTACGGCTTTTGATAATCATAAACTCCTTATCAATCTTAAATCACTGTTAGCTTGAGACGTTTATAGCATGCATTTGAAAAAGCAAAACTCGTCAAACATAATCATTATACATATTCTTTATTTTCTTTAAAATACCTAAAAAGGTTTGAAGAACAGTAATATAAATATATGCTTAAGCCATTTCATGAAGATGCGCGTGTAATTGGTTCTTCCTCTGCTGCCCATATTGAGTTTCTGCACGAGAGCGCCCTCTGGCTTTTGGATGCATTTCACCATAATTCATTGAAAAGCATAGCAAGCATCATCGGCCGATTTATCAGCCTATCCCTAACTGTGGGTTCACACCAGACACGTTTGAGGCGTCAAATTCGTGTCTAGGTTGCCGCTTGAACATATTGAGTTGACTCGCTTCATTCGCGTGTGAAAGCTGCACGTGAAATTCTAGTCATCGAGACATTCACGCGGAAATTGGCGTCATGGGAGGGGCTCCGCTCGCTTCCTGTAATCACGTCACTACTACAGCAAGCTCCTGATTGGTTACCGCGGCACGTTTTTTCCACCAAAGTAAAATTTTTTCAACTTGCGCGTTTCCCCCAAACTAGACGTACGCGAATGAGGCGGAATCGCATCTACCGCGCCACGCCAAACCCCTTGTGCCGACAGACCTTGCGTCTTCACATTGACTTAACATTGAAATCACTCGCCCTTGACACCTCTACCGTGGCTGGTGTGAACGCATCATAAAGCTTTATATGTTTCCTAAGAATCAAACCCACAACCTTTGCAATGCGCTACCAAATATGCTACAGGAAAACCAGTATAATGCACAATGCAAAAAGTACAAAGTACAACAAAAATCAAGCAAGAAGAAATAGCAGACTGGTGTGGGAGTCTCACAGCTCAATGGTGGTTCCTAAGGTGAACCAGCTGGTTTAAATGAGAACCAACACACACGCACACACATAGACAAGCATGGGTCATACCTGTCAAAATCAAGTTCTAAGCCCCATCTCATATCACGCTGTAAGGGTTGTTTTCACAGCGCATAGCCAAACTGTCTCACAGGTTTCATTGCGAACCCTAACAGAGGCCTATGTAGGGTCCATACTTTCATTAATAATAATAAAAAACTGCCCAAACATTGTTAGGAATTCAGACAGACAGAAACACCCGCCTTAGGCTAGACAACATTGGCTGTCGAGAACGAAAACATAGCGGCCAATGGAATTCGGCCAAGTGCTGTTTTAAAAGGCCCGTGAGGTCATAGATCACAGGTTCAAACATAATCCTGGATCCTATTAGTAACTGAAACGTCCACCTACTTACCAGCAAAGGAAGTAATAAAAGACAGAGATGTTAGATAGCAGATGGCATCGAGAGTGAAGAGCTAATAAATATATCAAGAGGGAGAAATAGACATGCCAACATAGAGAAAAGAGGAAACAAAACGAAGATATAAGGCAAGAGCTTTCATCAGATTTCAAAGCAACTCATCGTTCCAACTAATGGGTAGATAAACCCTGCTCCGATGCTGGCACGGACATCTCTTATTGGCAGGACAAAACCAGTGGGAACGCCCTTTTTCTGTGGCATGTGAGAAAGAGACAGGTGGGTCTTGGCCATGCAGATGGGTAGAGCACCAAAACCCTGTGCGAAATGAACAAAGTTAATACCATTACAAAATATTTATATCGTTAGCTTTACACTGTCCAAACTAGATGCAACATGATATGCAATTTGTCTATACATACTGAACGTGATAAAGGGGCGTAACGCTTCCCAGTCAATCACAAAACACAGCCAATTAGAAAAGTTTTGCTCTGTTTGCTTCAGTTCGGTTTTTTGCTCTCTTGCACTGCAGCGGAAGAGCGCAGAGACATACACAGATGCATCCCTCTGCTTTTTATTCTTCCTTGAATTACTTGAGGGATTTGTTATATATTTCTGCTTTTAAACATCTATAATCAGTCTCTCCTTGTCAATGTTTGATGATTAATATTCATAATGCACAAAACTTATTAAACGAGATCTCTGTACAAGCGAAGTTGCAGAAATATAAACTAAAAAAGAAATGTCATGGCATCACATTGCAGGTGGTTAGGACAAAAACTGTGATTGAACGTGTGATCACGCGTCGTGTCTTGTCTAGTTAGGATTTTTTGTGATTGTTGCATGCAAAAATCCTTGATCTTGTGGCACGTTTTCTTAAGAAATGCGATGGAATATGCGGGATATTTATGCAATTTAATCCGACGAAATTGTGTTTCAAAAACTGTTTGCAGCTTTTGAATGATGTTCACGTCACATTATCACGTCACTTTGTATCATTTTTACTACCGGTGTATAAATCTCTAAATAATCACGCCCCCCCCCCATATCTATCTACTCTATTCTCTCGTTACAGCTCTAATAGGAGCCTTCGCTCCAATGATCAGTTCCTCTTGCAGGTTCCGAAATCTCGATTAAAGACAAGAGGAAACCGTGCCATAGCTGTAGCCGGTCCTACCCTCTGGAATAAGTTACCCTTGGCAATTAAAACTGCTTCTACCATATCGTAATTCAAAAAGAGTCTGAAAACGTTTCTTTTTAATTGTGCCTTTAATTGACCCTGAAGGGTTTATTTTATTTTTTTATGTTTTTATTATTGTATTATATAACTAGTCATGGACATCCTGCCTTTTAATTTGTGTTGTCATGTGTTTTAAGTTTTATGTCTTACTATTATGTTTTTACTGTATGCCTGACTATGTACAGCACTTTGGTAGGTCTCAACCTTTTTTAAAGCGCTTAACAAATAAAATGAACTTGAAATTAACACTTTATAATGTTTCCATGGCAACAGGGGACATGGCTGCGCTTGTGTGAAGTAAATGTAACATTTTTCAACTTTCTGCTAAGATATATGTGATTTTTGCTATGAAAATGCGGGGATTATGAAATCATGCAAGCCCCACATATTTTGCGCATGGAAATTTATGCAATTTATGAAAGTGCGACGTATTTGAAAAAATGTGGCCCCTGTATAAATATGCGGACTTTGGCTGATTATGCGTTGAATCATGTGATCGCCTAATCACGTTTTTCTGGAGAGACTGAATGCTCCCGACACCTGTTATCTTTTATCTAGTGAGATGCAACAATTTCACCGAACTCATTTTTGTACAAACATGGCTATAATTTTCTAGCAATTTAATTTGCTATGGAATCTTAAAAAAACTTTTGGGGCGGTTTCCCCGACAGGGCTTATTCTAATCCCAGACTAAAAAGCTTGTTCTGCCTTAATTTAAAAACACCTTGTACTGGTCAATGTATCTTTATTTCAAACCTGCAGGTAAATTTGTTTTGCAGATAAAGAGAATTTCGGTCATCTAAAACACATAAACACTTTATGTTCTGCCATATCTTTAAGGGGACATATCATGAAAATCTGACTTTTTTATGTTTAAGTGCTATAATTGGGGTCCCCAGTGTTTGTATTAACCTAGAAAATGTGAAAAAGATCAACCCAGTAACGTAGTTTTGGTAAACCATTCTCTGCAAGCATGCGAAAAAATAGGTCATTGAAATTGGCTCCCCTTGTGATGTCAGAAGGGGATAATACCGCCCCTTAATCTGCACTATCCAACCATGACACTGCCATTTAGTGCAGAGATCAGCTCATTTGCATGTTAAAGGACACACCCAAAATGGCACATTTTTGCTCACACCTACAAAGTGGCAATTTTAACATGTTATAATAAATGATCTCTAAGGTAAATGGTAATCAAAGAGAGACCAAAGATTTATTTTACATCTTAAACGGTCTTGTGAAATGTCCCCTTTAATGCATACCAGTATTGTTTTTTGTAAGGTTTGTTTGTAAAAACTACTTTAAATGTCCTAATATCACTAAGGCCTAGTACTGGCTTAATTTAAACCCTGTCCGGGAAACCTCCCCATAGTCTCCTAACAAATAAATCGCATACTATCAAGCTTATGTGATATTAGTGAGAATGGTCAGTGCTTTTTCACCTGTTCATTGTAGTAGTCAATCTTAGTTTTAGCCTCAGGTGACAACTCAATGTCATCCGCACCATAAACCTTCTGTGCAATTGTCCGAATCTTTTCCACAATAGGATCCTATACAATAAAAAAGAAAACAGATGAGTGTCAAATACTTCTTTATTCTTAACATAGGCTATCTCTTTTAGATTGCCATACAATCCCCCACAGTCTGCATTTTGGGTAAATGTTTGGGATTGCAAGTGTTCAGAAATCTAATAGGATAATAGAGGCCGGTCAGAGCAGGCAACAAATATTACTAAGAAAGTGCCTTTTCATAGAATCAGTTAATCAAAGTCACAACATCTAAAACTCACTAAGGTTAACTGAAACCAGCTGACAGTTTTACAACCCCCATCCAACCCTGACTAATGCACACTGGGAAATCTCCTACAGTATGTGCTGTTAATGACCAACTAGAAGACATTCTTGACTCTTGATCATGCTTAAAAATAACTACGGTCACTCTTTTTCAAAATATCTCTGAGACCATTATAAGCAAGGCCTCACCTGAAGACTATAGAGGAATCTGAAATGGCTCTCCTGAGATGCAGCTTCTTTTACAGCATGTGCCAACTCTACAGTGCCCCGCCCACCTCTTGACCAATGATAGCACGGCACAGCAGCTGAGGCCCCAGAATTCTTTGCGATGTGACACACCAGATCAATCTCAGCTTGAGTGTCAGTCCTTTACACACAGACAAACAACACTTTATAGCACCACCTACGTATAGATGTTTTAGATCAGATTTGAATTCAATGCTTTGGTCACCATTGGCTGCTTTCTACTTACTTGAATATATTCAGAGCCACAACCACAGGAACACCAAAGAGATGAGCGTTTTGAATCTGCTTCGTCAGGTTACTGCAGCCCTCCGCAACCAACTGCAAATTCTGATGACAAAAATTAAATTAAATGACTAAATATCAACTACGGATAGATGGCCCCTGTTGTTTTTAAATACACAGCCAACTAATTTCAATCTCTTAGGGCTGTGTATCGGCAAAAATCTCACGATACGAATCACAATACAGTGGTTGCAGTGCGATATGTTGCGATACATTTGATACTATAAAGCAAGGCTATATGTAAGGAATAATTGATGACGGGCCGTTGAATTATAAGAAAATAATGCACACCCAAGGTGGTTAAGCGGCACGACGGGAAGCAAAGTCAATTATTCCGTAATGGCGCTTTTCCATTGCATAGTACCCCACGGTTTAGTTTAGTTTGGGTCGGGTCAGCTCACCTCACTTTGGCGTGGTTAGCATTTCCATCGAGTTTGGTATCACTTCGCAGTGGGAGGGATTTTAGGCGTGTCATTATATTTGCCCTGCATACTGCTGTGACATCATACAAGTGACAGCGTTGTTGTTCATTCCCATACATTTATTTATTTCTCAGTCTGCCACAAAATTAAAATTGGCCACCATAAATAGATGTTTGCACATCGCGTTTATCACTAACGTTACCTCTATCTCTCATGACAGTTTTGGTTTAAACACCCGTGGCGTCAGAAGTTGACGCACTCCGCTGAGCCTCAATAAAGTTGCATTTAAGCATATAATGCTGACGTGCTCGTTGCGAATATTCCACCACAAACTGCAAGTCTGGAAAAAACTGTTATGGTGTCCCTGATTCTCAACCTGTGGATGTTTTCATCGCTAAAAGGGAGTTTGGGAACTTTTAGCAGAACACAGATGACAACATGTTTGCTCGAGACAGCGCAAGCTATCATGAAGGTAAAGCTAATCTTTACATTAGCAATTACGCTAAGTGACGATTTTCTCAGACCAATTAGTGATCTACTGTGTTTTCGCGTCACGCTTGGTATCAGCTCGGGTCGCTTGGAACCCCAACCGAGGTGGTACGAAAAAAAGTACTGGGTACTACACACTGCACGCAATGGAAAAGCTCCCAAAAGTAAGCTGACCCGACCCAAACTAAACCAAACCAAACCGTGGGGTACTATGCAATGGAGAAGCGCCATTATACCACAGTTACCAAAAATATTGCTCTGGTGCCTATTTTTAAGACATTTTAAAGGTTAGGTGTGCAGTTATTGAAAAATAATCAATACCCATGGAACATTTCTCAACCAATCAGAATAAAGCATTTAACAGCCCCGTGGTATATATTGGGATATTTCCTATTTTAGGACTATAATAGGATATCATATAATTATAGGAAAGCTGTCATTGAGAACACGCCACCGTATGTAAACCTGAGCCATGCCCCTATGGTAGTACTTCCTGTCACTGTTTAGGTTCAGAGAGAACAATGCTAACTAGTGGTCGGGATGTAAACTCCAAACAAAACAACTGCTATGAATCATAAAATTGCCATAAAATCTATATTGCCTTTTTGAGAATCAACACAGTATTGCCCATCAAAATATCACGATACTTACACAATATTTTTTACGCAAATAGTCAAGATTTTTTTACCTCTACTATTTCTGATGCAAGTACAAACTAAATATAATAGGCACTGTTTAACTAACTCGCTCACTCATGGCTAATATAAATCTAACCACATTTATGAGGCTGTGTGACTATACACTATAAAAGGGTTCGGGGTAACATGTATATATTGCATACTTTAACATATACACACGATAAACTGTGTTAATATTGTTTTGGCAAAGGGTCTTGGGAATATGCATGTTGACATAGACTTGTCAAACACATTGTGTAAGGCCTTTCGGCTAAGTACGCTATAAAAACAACTTATAGTCCACTCAAAGGTCCCGTTCTTTCTGTGTTTTTGAAGCTTTGATTGTGTTTACAGTGCACAATATAACATGTGTTCATGTTTCATGTGTAAAAAACACGTTATTTTTCACACAATTACTTCACTGTCCTAAAAATGGCTGATGTCTTCCTTGTTCTATGAAGTATCGAGTTCTGATTGTGTAGCTTGTTTAGTGTGTTGAGATTCGACAGCAGCTTAGCTTGCCGTTAGCTTAGCTGGCGACTGACGTATTCCTGTGGGCGGAGATTAGTCAACAAACTGTTTTGACTGATGTCATTAAAGCAGGAAGTAGAGGACTGTAGTCCAAACCGGCCGTTCACTGTAGGCTTTGAAAAGCGAATTCTATCAAAGAAAATATATCGCCTGGCAGTGAACTTTGAGCTTTATCATTTTACAGGTATTATTAATGCTATTATAGCAACATTACACACTAACTAGGGTTTAAAAAATGGGATCAGAAAGAACGTGACCTTTAAAAATGTTGGGGTTTCCACCTAAACTTTCTTGTTTCTAATTAAATTCTTTACATGAGCCTTTTTATCAGAGTTCAGTCTCAGTCTTTGAGAAAACCGTATACAGTGCTTTCTGAAAGGAACTTCCTGGTCTTTTTAACAAGCAAACTGACGCTTGTAGAGCAGAACGGCTCTGAGAATAGAGATCCAAAGCTCAGGAGACATGCTTTGGTGCCTTCTGTTTCTCATTACCGAACCGCACAATTAGCTTAAGCACTTGAGTTATTTTTCCAGCTGGGGTTTGCTTGAAGAAACACTGTACCTGTTTTTCATCAGTCTTTCTAGACTACAACTCCCATTACGCCTCTGTGTTTCTATCTCCATAAACGCACACTGTATTTACTCGGTTAATTGAATAACACAAACCACATTAGGGAGGTTGGGGGGCATAGGAGATGTGCTCTGGGCCTTTGGAGCAGAGCAGGGTGGGGCAGACAGCCATTCATTCATCTCCCTTTCCTCCTCTATTTTCTTTTAACCACTGGGGAGCAATATCGCCACTTATTGATGGAGCATGATAGTTCATACAATTTGTACTAGGAAAACTTGTTTTATAAAGTGATGTAAGTTTTTGGATACAATGTAATATGTAAAGATTGAACTAAACAAAAAATCTGCCATTAGTAAGTTGATGAGGCTAAGTGCTGATATTTTGGCTTTAGGCTATGTTGTAAACACTTCTTATCGTGACGTATATCCAGGTTTCTCACAACTTAGTTAACTTAAAATTCAAGGACCTTTCAATGACTTTCCAGGTCCAATACCCTTAAATTCAAGGACTAAATGTGGGGAGACATTTCAAGTGAGAGCAAGGTAACATTGTGTTACCTTTTAAGATACATCGTTACAGTTCCCTTCTGAGGGAACTCGCTCTGCATCACTGCGGTGACACTTTGGGGAAGCCTCCAGGGGTAAGTGTGCCTGAATGTGTATATCAAATTCAACCAATGGTGAGGCTTAATGACAAAGACAGGGTGACGTGGAAGCCAGTAAGTATATCGCTATCTAAAATATAAGACGGCGTTACAGGGACGCAGGAAGTATGGCAAGGGAGACGCAGCGTCTCGTTCCCTTCTCAGGGAACAACAGTTACACACGTAACCCGAGACGTTTTCATGTGTCAAACACATTTATGCAAAAAAGCATTTTGGTATGAATCAACATTCGCATACAGAAGATATAAGCATTTAAAGCGAACAGTTTGGCATGTGTGCTTAAAAAGTCTAGAATTTTTATAATATTATCCTACACTACACAGGGAATATGGATTTTTTTCCCCAGAAAACTTCTTGCATAAAATAGATTCAAGCACTTTCAATGACCTGTATCTATGCATGTATATTTTCAAAAACTTCACTGGGCATTGATTTTTTTCCCCCAGATTCACAAACTTTTAAGGATTTCAAGGACCCGTGGGAACCCTGTATATTAGAGTAAAACGGCTTTTAAAAAGAAAAAAGAAAAAAGTAGAGCAGGACTTGATTTCATCCATTAAGAACTGATTGAATCATGTCAGTTGGGCCATTGCTAACTGTAATCACAGTGATCTTTTCCCAGGAAAAAACTATTCACGCTAGCCCCGCCTTCGCACCATTCCTCGTGAAAGGAAGTGAAGTGAGGTTGTTTCAAGAAGTGGAAGAGTGTAAAGTCCGATATTAAATATGTTTTCAGTTTGTGACACCACAGAAAAATGTGATCTTAACCACCCAGCCAAAATTGAATAATTTAAAAACCCACAAAATAAATCAAAGAAGTTATCAAAATCTTGGAAAAACAGGCAGGATTCTCTGCTCTCAAACGCTGGGGGGGGAGGTGTTTGCGATCTGCACTGAAACCACGCCTACTTGCGGGAAAGCGCCCGGGTCGCTCTCAACTTTCAAATACCGCTACAACCTGAATGGATGAACATGATTGTGTTAAAGCAACACTATGTAGTTTTCATGTAAAAATGACTTACAGCTCCCCCATGTGGTTGAAAAGCGCAACAGTGCCTGGTATCAGACACTCTTCTGCAGGCAGGGGAAGGGGCGGGGCTGTGTTTCCTACCCTCCACCGCCACTTTCAGAGTGTGCTTGTAGCAGCTAGGAGGCTGCTCAGGTTGCAGCAACAGTACAAATTGTCCAGTTAAAAGTTGTTCTATCACTGAAATAATTTTAGAGACATTATTTAAAGGTAAAAAAACTACATAATGTTGCTTTAAGGGCGAGGCCATGCTCGATGGCTCCAGTTCGTCATCGAGACACCATTTTAGCCCCACACAAATAATCCTGAACACAGAAATGTGGAAAAACTGTTTAACGGTGTAACTTCACAATTCATTATTACATAGTTCACAGTCTTTGTGGTGTTTTAGCAATTTCTAACATTTATTATGCATTTACAAACGTTACATGGGCTTTAATGTTTTTGATTTTTGATTAAAGATTTTAAGGGCACATGAATTAAAAAATATATATATAAAGAAGGGCACAGATAGGTAATTTATTACAATATTCCATAAAATGTTTTACATATTTCATTTCAGTTTCATGTTTGTTATAAGGCTCTAGTCCAGGGGTGTCAAACTCAATTTCATCCCGGGCCACATCAGCATTACGGTTAATCTCAAAGGGCCGGTTGTATTTGAACGACTGTATGAATGTATCAACTCTTTTATTACTGTACATTGCATAATTTTCTCTGCATTTGCTTACTATTGGTTTTGTTAATAACTCAATTAATACCTAGCTTTGAAAGTAGAAGCCCATGCAAATAATGACAAAGTGTATAGAGTACAACCATTCTACAGATTATTTAAAAATATTTGTGGTGACAAAAACATATGTTGAATGTGAGTACACTCAAAATGTTATGTTATCCTGCATTGTGCAGGTAAGAAAATGAGAGGCATTTTAAGATACTAATTAAGAGTTTTACAATCTCCACCACAATATGCATTTATTAGACACATCATATACTCACTTGTCATTTCTTGCCCTCTTTACAAAAAATCTGTGATTTTTTTTTACCTGGCTTTGAGTGTCTGATTGACTGACGTCTCATGAGTTCAGTGTAGGCTACAGATCAATAGTTTCAATCGTTTATTAAAAGTAATCAGTTCAGATGAGTCATTAGTTCGCATATTTAGCAGGAGTAGACGCGTTTAAACTAATCCCAGCTGGACATCGCGAAACATTTCTGTAAACGAGACGGAAAACATTTTCTCGCTGGATACGCGTGTGCGTGCGCGAGAGAGGGAACGAAAGAACGAGCAGATACCTGTACTGTCCGTTTTTATATCCAAAGGCTGCAGCCTGCGGAGGTCGCATATGCAGCGTCATCAAGCCTGGTTTATTTAAGTTAACTAACCATTACATTCGCACGTCATACGCATATTACAACAATTTACTATAAACGAAGAATAATATTTAACTTTATAATTGTTAATATATTGAAACAAGACAGTCTTGAAGACGTATGCAGCCTGAAAATGCGACCTCCGGATGCTGCAGCCTTCGCATTAAGACACGCCCACTCTAGTAGTGCGCGCGTGGGGGGCACTGCTCGTTCTCTGTCATGCAATCTTCAACATTATCAATATAATTATATTACAAAAAGACTTTGGCGGGACAAAAATTTGTTTTGGTGGCTGCTAAAAAAAATCAATGTAGGAAATAACCTGCAAAAAATAAAACTTATAAAAACAATAAAATAATCTGTAAACTCTCGCGGGCAACATAATTAACATAATTTGTAAACTCTCGCGGGCCAGATGAAATGAGAGGGCGGGTCGGATTTGGCCCGCAGGCCTTGAGTTTGACACCCCTGCTCTAGTCTTTACCAAGTGTAAAATAACTAAGATGAATAGCTCTTACCTCATCAACATATTCCTTAGGCAGCGGTACACCAGCTGTAACCTGTAAAACAAAAAATATACAGAATTTCCAATGCATACAATAAATGTTACCTCTCAATCCTCTGTGGATTTAGCATAACAAATAAAGGGAAGCTTACATTTGGTCCACCACCATGCATCTTCAAAGCCCTGACAGTGGCTACCAGCACCACAACATTAGGCCTCAGTCCAGACGTCCGGCACTTAATGTTAAAGAATTTTTCCATGCCAATATCAGCACCAAAGCCAGCCTCCGTCACTGAGCAAAGAAAGAACAAGAACAACATTACAATCTTAATTTTATTTATTTTCAAAGATGTTGTAATGGTGTGTAAATAACATTTTATGGTCCAATGCACTGAAGAAATATTCTGCATCAGTAAAAACCTTGCATGAAAATATACATTGCTGGTTAAATTAGTTGGCTATGAATGACCCCTCTTAACAAAAGATTGAATAACATAAGATTTTTTATTAAGATTTATCCTAATAAAAGATTAACACACATGCTCTCACTCACGTAGACATGAGAACGTCTGAGTTTAATTTAATTGTCCCACATTCCAGTGAAGGTTATTGCCATTCATTCATAATAATGATATAATTACAACCATTTCACAGTAAGCATCTGCACATTCCTTGTGTCACCAAAATGTTCACAGATTTCTTATCAATGTTCTGACAAAACCAGAGCACCGCAAACTTTACTTTGCAGTGTTTTTCACATTCCTGCAAAGTATTTTTTGTTTGTTTCATCAAATGCCATCTAATGATTCACATTCTACTACGTTGTTTCACATTATCAATTCAAAGTTTATCTGGGGTGTGAGAGACATTTACTCTGCCCTACAAAAGCAAAACACCTTTAAGCTTGGAGTATAGTCTGTTTTTTACATAGTTGAACACACAGCATTAAGTATAGTTTATTTGACTCGTATGTGAACACAGACGTTTCGAAGCATGTGCAAAATACAAAAAAAAAAAAAACACAATCTCTTGTGCTACATACTAGATTGTCCTGTATGCGAATGTACAACTTACATATACAAAGTATGCATGGTTGGAAAAATCTGCCGGTTTGTGTACAGTCACATGATGTATGTAGCTTGTCATGTGTGTGGTTCGTAATTTCAAAATATGTGTTCTGCGCTTTGAGAGATTGTGTGTGCATCACGTGTCATGCCAAAATAAGTGCCTGCTGCAGATGCGTCTAAAGGGTTTATGATCAAAGAGACGCTCGCGTTTGCCAGATACTCGCATAAACTCATGCGTAATCAAAGTTTACTGTTAACTTAAGGAAGTGTCTATGGTGTATTTTGGAAATGTGAGCGTCTCTTATTATAAACCGTTTTGACGCGTGTGCAGCAGGCACATATTTTGACAAAACACTTGATGCCCACAGGATCTCTCGACACGCAGGAAAAGGGAACCACACACGTGACAATCCGAACACTTATTTTGAATTAGCGCATCCTCGGATGAGCAGTCACGACCCACCACTGGTGCGCACATACTATTCTGATGAAGAACTTTGAGCCACACGCACTGTACATGGGCCCTCGCGTATGCGTAAAAACAGAAATATACTTCTAGCTTATACTACGGGTCTGTTGAATGCTTGAATCTGATTGGCTGATGAACGTTCTGAGGTGTGCAATTATTTTCTGGGAAACAGACGGCGAATGTAGTTCCAGGCAGCTCTCTTGACCGCATTACAGTTCCATATCACTTCACATAGTTAACTGTAATAACGAACTAACAAAAACAACATGACAGACGATTTTCCGAGGTAATAACAGCTGTTTAGAGACGCACAGAGGTAGCATCATTCACACAATCTGTCTTTCTTTCTCTCTCTGTGTCTCTGTCACTCTTTCTAATAACTTCATTAATAACTGCATTAGAATGCTATCAACGGCTCAAGCCTCCATTGCTAGCTTCAAAATGACGTTTTGGAGCAAGCAAAAAGCCGTTGGATGAGACACGGAAGAAATGAAGAGTTTGGTTCCAAAACGCGATAAACGCCTTTTTTTTAAATGAGTTACTGCCAAAATCATATTTGTATCAAGTCAGTATTTAAAAGTAAATTCTCAATTTTATGCAAAATCCAATATCCGCCGTGTTATTTTTGTCATCTTTTCTCATTTTTTTCTCAAAACGCAATAAACGCCACTCCTTCTTTTCTGCAGAATGCAATGAATCCGCTCAACAAATTACAGCGCACCATTCCACCCATTGTAAACAAACAATGGCGGCGCGTTGAGTACAAGGTATCCTAGTTTTCCTCATCTACTTTGTCCTTCGTGATCAACAAACAAACAAACAAAAAAAAAAAAATACTTTAATGGCATTTATAAACCTGTGGTTGTTTTCTGTGACGGGAAAGAAATGTAAGCCATCAACATCTAATAATTTATACGAGAGGCACCCGAGTGCCGGTTGCTTGTTCAAGCATCAAGCTTCTGTCCTGCTAACACATTGACCCCAGGGGATCTTAGGAAAAACTTTCCATAATTGTACTCAAAGTCAACGAAAATCGAGCAGGACTACAACATTTTACAGCTGATCGCTGTGAAAAATGTTAAACAACGACGTCCCACGTATAACCGCAGCAATGAGTACATTAACATGCACAGAATAAGCGTATAACTATCAAAAATCTGCTTATTATAAAAAACTGTTTTCATGCGTTTACATGCAAATCAATATACTGTTTATGCAGAAAACTGCATTTACATGGGACTTGGTGATTTGTCAGGTTTCTCGCAGGCAGTGACGTCACAGCCTATAATACAATAGTCGTTCAAAAAGCCAATGGCATATCTGTGTTAAGCTTTACTGTTGTATCTCTTCTCGTGTCTGCAGAACCTGTAAATATAACATCAGTTTCTATTTTCGCAGTTTCTTTGCCAACTGCTTAAAGGAACACGCCCACATTTTGGGAATTTAGCTTATTCACCGTATCCCCCAGAGTTAGATAAGTCCATACATACCTCTCTCATCTCCGTGCGTGCTGTAACTCTGTCTGTGATCTCGGAGTGATTTGCACAATTCTGACCGAACTCTCTGCTCCTCACCAGGGGCTTCTCGTGTGCTGCGAGCAGATCACTCCGCCCATGCGGCAGTGCTTCGTCTTCAGAGAATATAGTTCTCAGTATGTATACTGTTAAAAGATCGCTGTGTCTCATATCACCTTGTTATTTGTACACGGTTTGACTATACAAATCACAACACATAAATAGGAAAATGATCGCGTTATTTTGTCACTTATTGGGAGCAGTATGCTAGCTAAAGCCACCCACTTCCAGTCTTTGTGCTAAGCTAAGCTAGCGGGGGCTGCGTCAGACAGAGTTACAGCACGCACGGAGATGAGAGAGGTATGTATGGACTTATCTAACTCTGGGGGATACGGTGAATAAGCTAAATTCCCAAAATGTGGGCGTGTTCCTTTAAGTCGAGCGGAGACTTTTATGCATTACTTTGCGCTTTTAATAAGCATAATCGGCATAAGACTGTGCATGCAAACGCACTTAATGACTATATGACAAAGTCACTGTTTTGGTTAATGCCATTAATGTTAATTTTTTTAATCAGTGTATATCACTAGTCAACTAAATGAATATAACATGGCAAAGATGAATGCACATTTATATATTGATTCAATAGATTTATAGCATTTTGAAAAAAAAAACTTGTCATGGATTTATTGCATTTTGTGGAAAAAATAATCCGTTTTTATAATAAATCTTTGAAAATCAAGTTATGGATTTGAATTTTTTATGTTTTTCTAGCCTAAAGATGCTATGTGCAAATTTGTAACAGAAAATAGTGGTTTTCATCTTGTCACTTTCTTGGTATAGAAAACGTTTTTACCCAAATTAGTCAAAATGGATTTATTGTGTTTTGAAACCAAACTCTTCAAATAGTCCTTCTCACGATAGCATTTTAAGTACAAAAACCGGACGAATCCATTTAAATGTATCATGTGATCGATATCTTGAGGTGTGGTAACCGTAGCATAAGTGGAATAATTGACTCCGGGCCGTCAAATTATTGATGAGAAAAAAACGAACACCCGAGGTGTAACGGCCTAGTGTGCATTATTTTTTATAATAATTCAACAGCCTGTCGTCAATTATTCCTTACTCCCTAGAGTGTGGAACTAAGAAAAATTACTTTTTAGTTTACACTTTTAGTTATCAGTTATGTCCTTCTAGTTATTTTCTCAAAAAATAAAAACAATGAAACTGACTAAAAATATTTATCCACATGATGAAGGAGGTCTTGAATGTGCCCAAAACTCATTTTCAACCAAAAAAAGAAAGTTACTGCCTTTTGCCTTTGTAGGGCAGTACTGTTTGTGTTTGAACTGGTCAGTATTAATCCCCACGTACCACTGAACAAAGTGTATATAGAGTAATTCTACGAATCCATTTTTCCCAGAACCCTTCAAGTTTGCTGTGCTACTTCCCAGGCTTTTGGAGCAGGAGGGAAGGGTAATGTTGTTATTTCCACCAGAGAGGTCTGGAATATTTTCTGAAGCTCTCTCTCTCTTTCTGTGTGTGTGTTTGTGAACATGCGTGCATGTGTGTGTTATACGAACTGATACTGAACTCATAGTGTCATTGTAAAAAAAACAAAAACAAGAGTAAACCACAGTATATTTTCAACAGATAGAAATAAAGAAATTGGGATTGGGGAAAGGAAACAAACCGTTTTACACAAATACTATTGAAAAGTAAAAGCATTCACACTGTAATAAGAGTCAATGACTGAATGAGAATGTAATCTTGAAGGCAATGCTCATGACCTTGGGCCAGCCAGGTGCCATAACAAAGCAAATCACCCTCAAAGGATTTCAACAAAGAGACTGAGAACACATAAACAATCTACATCACTCATTCTCACGTCATCCATTCACCAGCCAGACACAGATTTACAGCTGTAAATGCTGCGGGGAATGTGAGATGAGGAGTATGTTGTTGCCTTCCAAGAATTCGCATTGCACCAAATCTGGAATTATCAGACCATCTATCAGTCTGAGGCCGAGCGTAATCAGTTTCTTTTGGGTAGACCAAAGGTTACAATCACATCATTCCAGTATTCCTAAGCAATGCAGTGGTTTTCCTGTGAAGAGGATCTGTTGTGTGTAATCAGCTGATAGGCCAAATCCTCCCTCTCACCCACTGCGAAAACACTACATAGCACACATACCTTGGCATCAGGTAACGCATACACCCCCCTCCTTACTCAAATTGTGTTTAAGTCAACACAACTCCCAGAATTCCTGCTGAGGCTGATGCCTCAAATGGACATGAATTAAGGAACGCGAACGGCTTAAGGCCGTTAACTGGTCGTTTTTTGTCAAGTAGTAAATCAAAGCCTCTTTAATAGTCTGCAGGGGGCTCTATTAACGTCTCCCTTCAGAAGAAAAATGTACTTCTTATATGTTGGAAGAAACATAGACATAAAACAAAAGAATATAAGAGGCTGTAACTCAGTGCGAATCTTGGCCTGGTTTAGTAGGCGATGTTTTTACTGGGCTCATACACGTTTAGTTTGTGCTGAGATGAATGCGTGAGATTACTCTAGAGTTAGCATGGACCACATAGACCTCAGCCATTCCCAGCATTCTTTAAGTTTCTGAGCCCAGCCGCTGACAAAGAGAGGAAGGGACAGAGAGTGAAAAGGATGGGGATGAGCAAATGGAATGAAGAAAAGAGAAATGGCAATATTTTGTTTGTACGTATGTAGGGCTGTACTTGGGTGGGTTAAGTATTTTAAAATGCCTCAAAAATATAGTAAAAAATCGTCAACTGATTTAATCAAATATCAAGGTTACCCAATGATTTACTTGGCCTCAAGCAATCCGACATCTTTCAGACGAACACATTTGGAGTTATTTTAGTAAATGTCCTTGCCTTTCCAAGCTTATAATAGGAGAAAACTGGGATCAGGCAACAACTTTTGACTTTGTGAAGGATAGATGGACTTTTTTGGCTTTAGAAGTAATCCACACGGCTCCAATGGGTAATAAAGGTCTTCTGCTGGTAATTGATGCGATTTTGTAAGAAAAATATAATTATTTCAAACTTTATAAACTATAATAACTAGCTTCCAGTACCAATGGCATCTTTGACTCAAAGAGAGTTTTAGCATAGTGAGCAATTAGTATTGGTTGCCATGGGTACGTTGCGCATTGACTCTTATGAATCGTGTGAGTCCAAGATGGTTTATAAAGTTTGAAATACATAATTCAAAAGTTGGATATTGAAAGTTGGATATTTTTCTTAATAAACAAAAAAAAATCGCATTGATTACCTGCATAAGACCTTTATTAACTCATTGGAGCTGTGTGGTTTGCCTCTTGATTTGTTTTTTGGGGGTTTAATGTCAGAAGTTGTTCCCTGTTTTCTACCATTATAAAGCTTGAAAGAGCAAGGGAATTTACGAAAATAACTCCAAATGTCCCTGCCTAAAAGATGATGGACATATGTATCTTGGATTGCTTGAGGGTGAGTAAATCATTGGGTAATTTTGATATTTGACTGAGAAAATCCCTTTAAGTGGCTTTCATTATATGCTTACAGTATTTATTTATTTTACAGTATGCTTCTTGTATTTAAAACTGTATAAAAATATAAACTGATGTGTCAAGTTTTTAGGGTAAACTCCCCTTCCACTTGAGCCATAGCAGGAAACTCATCCTTTCTTTTTGTCATCTTTTCTCTAGGGCTGCAACAACGAATCGATTAAAATGATAAAAATCGATTACTAAAAGAGTTGGCAATGAATTTCATAATCGATTCGTTGTGTCGCGTGACGCAGAGACGTTTAATAAAAAAAAAAACTTCAGTTAAGTGCGGAGCGGAGTGAACACACTCGCGCTGCGTCCCAAATCGCCTACTTCGTTCGCCGCCTCATAGGCAGGGCGGTGAAAAGATTAAAAAACAGCAGAGGTAGCGCGTCACCTAGAAGTTAGCCGGAAAAGAGGTAAACAAACAAAAACGACACGCTATGCTTTATGGAGCGACGACAGCGGGTAAAAAAAGTTTCTAGAACGAATAAAAACTCAAATGACAAAGTCCAATGATATTAAACAAGGAAATAAAACTTTGATAGAGAGTTGTATGAACGCTTTTCCCCGTCATGGACCTGTACAATAAATTATCGCGCCGTCACTCTCCTGCTGCTCTGTACTGTGCGCTCCAGCTCATGCCAAGCACGGAGACGCACATGCTGGCCGAACATACAGTGCAACATACAGTAAGTGCCGCCTTTTGTTGCATAAACATAGTCTTACATTTTTTTAAGGCGAAGGTTAATGAATGGTGTATTTGCATTTTGTGTGGGAGTAGAAGATGCATTTTCCATTTTCACAAGACGCATTTATGTGGCCAAATGTAAATGGAACAGTTTTAACAAATGAGATAGCTATCTGATCAGGGAAAACACATAAAGTCATAAAGGTACAAAGCTGTCACTGGGGCAGTACCATTTATAAAAGGTCCTAATATGTACAATTTAGGTACAAATATGTATCTTTGAACTGCCAATATGTACTTTTGAAGTACTAATATGCACTTTTTGGGTACAAAGGTGTAGCTTTTTGAAAGGGTACTGTCCAGTGACAACTTTTGTACCTTTATTTCTGAGAGTGTTCTCATATACTATCTTTTTGATCCCACCAAGAGAGGCTTCTTGATGGGAAATGCATCATAAAAAAGTCTATATATTTGGCAGATGTAAAGCATACATGTGTATTTTTGTGTTAGTCCATTTTTATTTTATTTTATTATTATTGTAACAGCTCAGGTATGTTCAAGGAGCAACATGTTTGAGCAATTTCTACAGATTTCTGTTTTGAATAAGGGGTTGGAAATGAATGCTTTATTTTTTCGATTAATCGATGAATCGGATAAAAAAAAGGAATCGACAGATTAATCGATTATTAAAATAATTTTTAGTTGCAGCCCTACTTTTCTCCCTTTTTTCAGTGCGTTGAGTATACGGAACCCTAGTTTTCCTCATCTACTTTGTACTTCGTGATCAACAAACAAACAAAAACAAAATAATATTTGATAGCATTGATAAACCTGTGATGGTTTTTTGTGGCGGGGAAGAAATTTACGTGAGAGTCATTAGGGTAAAAGAAAAATGCCGGCTGTTGCTTGTTCTGACACAACAGTATCGAGCTTCTGTCATGCTAACACATTGACCCCCAGGGAATCTTATGAAAAACTTTCCATTATTTTATCCAAAGTCAACGAAAATCGAGCAGGACCAAAACATTTTACTGAAAAAGTTCAGCGAAGACGTCCCAAGTTAGTGTTTTAATTAGTGCCATTAATGGTTATTTTTTAATCGTGTATACAACTAGTCAACTAAATGAATATACAAATGGCAAAGATGAATGCACATTAATATATTGATTCAATAGATTTATAGCTTTTACAAAAAAACTTGTCATGGTTTTACTGCATTTTGCCGAAAAAAATAACCAGTTTTTATAATAAATCTTTAAAAATCAAATTCTGGATTTAAATTTTTAATGTTATTATAACCTAGAGATGTTATGTGAAAGTTTGTAATAGAAAATAGTGGTTTTCATCTTGTCACTTTCTTGGTATAGAAAATACGTTTTTACAGAAAATTTGTTAAAATGGATATATTGCGTTTTGGAACCAAACTCTTCACACCTATGTCTATGTAACGGCTTTTGTGGTGGAAAAAACGTAACTTCCGGTAAACTCAGCTAAGACAAATAACAACAAAGTAATTTTAAAGTAGTTTATTTATATAACAAGCAAAATAAACAACACATAAATTACCAGGTATTTGTTTAAGAGTTCAGTTAAGCAACTAGTAAACCATTAAAAAAACTGAAACCGTTAGTAAAGTTCCGACCAGAGGCGTAATCACGTCACCGCACGTGCGTATGATGAAACCGTACCGTATATATACTGTATACTTTACAACGTATACAACTTTGTGTGAGGGATAGAAACTTTCATAAGACTCATATGAAATAATGGAAGCAAATAGAGACATTTCTTTCACAACATACTGAAATAAACCTGAGTGTGTTTGTGTGTGTGTGCTTTGAACCACAGTATGCTTAAAAAGACAATTAAAAAAAGTCCCCACAACTATAACGAAATGTCATAAAACCCATTACTGCTGAGGATACTGTAGTGAATGTGTGTTTTGCATGGGTATGTATGCTCAGGTGTGCAGGTACTTATAGGATTAACTGGCTTCGGCTTAAAAACAAAACATTCCTCTGGGTTTTAAGATAAAGGATCCGGTTCCTTGCTTGGCTTTACGTAAGCAGTAGTGGTTTCCTAGAGCTCTAAGCCAGTGGCTGAGCATGTGAAACCACTCGACACATGAGCAGGGCCTGAACCAAAAAAACAACCGGCCCTGATGTCGGTTAAACTTACCCCCACACTGACATTGTGTCTGGCCGGTGTGTGTGCTAAAAAAACAGCTGTGGTGCTCAAATGAATGTGTTTGTTTGTATGCCTGTGTGTTTGCGTGCATGCTCACCGACGTATCCTTCTTCCCCTACTAGTTTGAGGGCCAGCTTGTCTGCCAGGACGGAGGAGTTTCCATGGGCGATGTTAGCGAAAGGTCCGGCATGCACAAACACTGGGGTGCCCTGGCACGAAGATAAATAAAAACAATTCCTCTTAGATCTGCATTACAATACCTTGCACAGAGTCAGACATGCACACTTAGTGCCAACAAAATTGTATTACCTGAAAATGACTACATAAATGGTCTATTTATTAACATTACACAGCACCAACCATAGGATATATGTATTCAATGCAATGCTAATAGATATGAGTTTAATGTATTTTACAAAAATTCAGACATTCAACTAAATGAATTTTGTAAAAACTCTCATTATCAAGAGTCAAGGCATTTGAAGCCATGTGAAAATGTGAGATTTGAACCAGTGACCTTATGGCCATCTGTAAATGTCCCAAAAACTAAAAGGCTACAACACTGAAAGGCTACACACGCCGTGACAGCTCAAGGGACAGGAAGGAGAAAGTACAGGAAGATGGAAAAGAGAGGACACACAAAACAAAGAAATGGAGTGAAGTCGTCATTTAAATTCAGGAAAAGGAAGTCAAATCTGTTTAAGGTAAAATGTGCTTTCAGTCAATGGAGAAAGAGAAAGACTTCCTTCATGACCCAAACATTTATCAGTGCATCCCAGCATCCTCCTTTGCATCAGCAGGCACTGATAATTCAAAACATTATGAACCATGTACACCAGCCCTCTGGGTATTAAAATGACATGTTAAAAGGAGTCAAGTGAGGGGAGCGAAAATAGTTCAAATTTAGGTGTGACCCTTTTAGGTAGACATATTTGCAGATGGCTTGTCAAGTTAAATCATCTTCAACTGATTTTTCATTTTTTATTTGATTCATTATTGAAAAGGCATTCCCAGAAGTCACAATACATGTTGGCACAATACATTTTTCTATTACTGGAAACATGTATTTTGTGGCTTCTAAGCTATGTGCAATTTAGAAAATTTGTATTTTTGTGTTGGACTGTCTCATATTTACAGTACAAAAAAAACTAAAATCTCTACAGAAGAAATTTCCACCTTAGGACCTTTATTTTTAAATAAAATGCATGATAGGTCAGCTTGTAGACAGTGCAAATTTAGTATTAATAGTATCTTTATGCATTCACGCAGTCTATAAATACAATTCATACTGGGGTGTGATTCTCCAAATCCTCGATTCGATTACGTTTTCGATTCTAAGGTCACGGTTTGATTTGATTCTTGATTTTACTGGGGTTTTTTGAAAACAGGTTGCTGTGCAAGACTAGACTTTTATATATAACCTTGAACCCGGGGATGCCCTGCCATGTTAGTTTTGCTGCCAGTGAAAAAATATGGTACACGCACATACCTGATAAAACGAAACTTTCTGTCAGATAAACATCTGTTAGTACTTTGCACCTTAAAAACACGCTTTATTACCGTCAGACGAGATTGTGAGACTATACTCCAATAAGTCATGTTTAAATGCTGTTTTCATAACTCTTAAGCAACTGAAATAAGTTGTAACGAATCTCAGTTCAGATGATGTTGACTCGGAGCACTCAACACTTTTTTTTCCCGCTTGCCAAGCCGACCAGACGTGACATTTTTTAATTCGAAGTTCGAGGTTGTGACTTAATTAGTTAACTTCAAATTCAAGAACCTTTCAAACTCAAGGACTAAATGTGGAGACACATTTCAAGTGAGAGCAAGGTTACATCGTGTTACCTTTTAAGATATATTGTTATAGTTCCCTTCTGAGGGAACTCGTGCTGCATCACTGCAGTGACACTTTGGGGACGCTTCCAGGGGTAATTGCGTCTGAATGCTTATATCGAATTCAACCAATGGTGACAGGGGCGTCATGCACCAATTTTTTTTAAGGGGGCACAGTGTCAACAGCTCACAGAAATTTGTGCATACACAGACATCAAACGAAATATTATAGAGCTTTCAGTCTTTTCCATGGCACTTACATTTCTACCAATCTGAAAACCCCTGCTTTCATGCAAACACCTCCAAAATAAGAGTGATGACTAACTTTAATATCAAATACTATTCAATCGGAATAATGACCCATTTGCATCATATTTACATCTGAAACGGCATGTTTTATTTAAGTCTTAGTGGCTTCTTTAATTGTGTCATTAATGCATTTTGCACAACAACTGCATTATCATATACAATTAATGTAATTTTAAATCCATAAAGTATATAAACAACGAAAATGACATAAGCTATAGCCACGTGATTGATTTTAATGTTCAATAATGATTTTAAAAATATATGTTTAGATAAAATTATTAGAGGAACGGATTTTTGCATAAAATTTTACCTCATGTGAGCATGTGAGATTCCGCGCCCGCGTGAACTCTGGCAAACTTTGGCGTTGTGCCAAGAAGATGAATCTCTACTAATATAACGTTGAGACGGTCACATTTAAAACCATACATTTTCTACACAGAGGAGGTTAACTGCACATTACCGTACTGGGGTTTGGAAATGTTGTGAGCGTTTCTAACACGTTTTAATTCCTCAGATAGCCAAATGCAGCAGCAAGCCAGCAACAGCAGAGAGCTTGTGAGTGCGCCCAGACGCTGATGACGTCTGCGACTGCGCTGACTGCAGCGCCAGCTGCCGCCAGAATAAAAGTAATGTAACATGATCAAAACGGCGAAAATCTCCGAAAAGTGACGAGGATGCAGGCACAGAATGTATAATATTGTGCATATTAAACAGATTAAAAGTCAAATAACAGATTAATGGACGCTTATTTGATTTTGAGGTTGGATGCCAAATCCATTGGCTCAAAAAAACCAAGGGGGCAGGTGCCCCCTCAGTTTGAATGGGCATGACGCCTCTGAATGGTGAGGCTTAATGACAAAGACAGGGTGATGAAGGAGCCAGGAAGTATATCGCTATCTGAAATATTGCCAAAGATGCAGGGATGCACAAAGTATGGCAAGGGAGACGCAGCGTCTCGTTCCCTTCTCAGGGAACAACAGTTACATACATAACCTGAGACATTTTCATGTGTCAAACACAACTATGCATTTTGGTATGAATCAACATTCACATACAGAATATATAAGCATTTAAAGTGAACAGTTTAGCACGTGTGCTTAAAAAGTCTAGAATTTTTATGATATTATCCTACACTACACAGGGAATAATATAGATTTTTTCCATAAAACTTCTTGCATAAAATAGATTTAAGCATTTTCAATGACTTGTATCTATGTATGTATATTTTCAAAAACTTCCCAGGGCCTTGAATTTTTTCCCCCAGATTCACAAACTTTCAAGGATTTCAAGGACCCGTGGAAACCATGTTCATTCCAATCAACAGACACTTAGAACAGAACTTAGATTTTGATTCATCTTCAAACTCATTTTATCAATGCATCACATAAGAATGAAACTGCTCATGTTCATAGCTGGTGTCAACAGCTGTGTGTGAATGGAAATTTAGGGTATTTGGTTTTCCAATGAACTTCCCTCTGGAAAATCTTTGCGTAAGAAAACTATCATATCAATAGATGCCACCAGACTGGACTGGACACCTTTGACCTTATGTGTGTGGAAAACAGGAGAAATGTGACATGACAAATCCAGGACAGTTAGAAAACAGGAAAAACTTAGTGAGACCACCAGGCAGTAGCAAGGGGTGGTTATGTTTGTTTAAAAGGCAAAATTTATGGTTTAATTTTTGGGCTGATAATCTGGTGTTACGTGTAGACTTGTCTTTCAGTATTTTTATTAAAATAAATTTTAACATTTCTTTGGTATATGGGGCTGGAGCCCAAACATATAATTGTGTCTCAGTCCCCATAAATTCTAGTGGTGGAGTTGTGTGAATGTATATTACTCACTAGTAATTGCATATTCAAACTATAGTAAACTATGTACATAAACAAATTCATTTAACCTCACTTCACTAAACGTACCGCATCCAACCAACACTACCCTCTCAAATAGAAAATCTTTTGTCTAATGTAAATCAAATATGCGTAAACATGCAAGTCCTTTTGTCAAATCATTTACACTTTCTCACTCGAACACACACACAAAACCCAATCCCATCAGGAATAATATATCACCATGCACAAAGAATATTCCCACAACCCCTTGCTGCCTGTTCTGTCCTGATAGGATTCCTCCTCGCAAAAGAAACAGGAAACCAGGCAGGAAAAGTTCCACAAAGCAATTCTGCAGCCACTCTCTAAAAACATACGCATCGCTCCCGATTCATGCACACATGTACACGCCAAACATCACTCAAGTCATTAGCATGTTTTAAAAGCCATAAAGATGAAAAGCATTCCAACAATCAGGCTTTTCACCACTGCCTATTTCTCATTTCCAGTTTCTCGTGGTGTTCAGGGTGTGATAGTCGGAGAGCGAGACACACACCCACTGGGCCAAAACCAAAACCAGATGTATTCATGTTGACGTGTGAGTTTTCTGTTTCATGGCTTAACATTCTACAGCTTCAACAACGCTGAGAGTATCAAGTTTGGGAGTCTCTATCAAGATATGAGCGCTGAGCGTGTGGTTATGCGTGTGTGTGTATGCGTGTGAAAGAATGTTAAAAAAAAATAGTGAGCGACTGAGTAAAATATACTAAGAGCAAGAGATGCATGAATCGGGAAAGGGTCTCACCTCTACTGTCTGCATCAGTGTGGGTTTAATAGCATCTTTCATGAGGACTGCCAGAGCCCCGGTTACACCCTGAATGAGAGAGAAAAAAATGTCAAAATGTATGTTGAAATCATCAAATAACTCTATTAACAGTTACGGTACAGACAGCTCTGCTTAAAATACATTAGGCACACAATATGCTACATAATTTACTCAGATGGTTATCTAAATGACTGGTCTAAAGCAAGTCCTGTAAAACTAGGGTGGTCAAGAGTTAAATCAGATATAGGACTCAGGACTGCTCACGACATTTAGGCATCTGGGAGATGCTTTTATCCAAACGAACTTTCAGTAAATGAAAAGCTTAAATGTCACTTGTATGCATGTTCTCTGGGAACTGAGCCCATGACCTTTGCGCTGCTAACCCAATGCTCTACCCCATGAGCTACAGGAACTACAAATGTTCAAACAGTTGGACAGAAAAGCAACTTCTTTAAAAAGATTTAAAGCAGATCATCCTCATTGTAAAGTTGCCTCTCTTAAAAAAGTATTTTTTTCTTCTCTCAAGACATCCCAGATGTATGTGACCTCCTTTCATCAGTTAAACACAAACTAATTATTTTTTATTAAAATTCCATCATGTTATCTTCCTTTATGGGAGCCAACATGGTGAAGCTCCAAAAGGCACACATATCCATGATTAATCCAAATAACTCCAGTGAGTGAATATTAGAGGTTGACCGATAGGTTGGCTTGTAAATGCTGATTAATCGACAGACAGTTTAAAAATTAATACAAAAAAAAGTGAAATAGTGCTGAAATTTATAAAAAAAATAAAACAGTACAGTATAGGGAAAACATGGAAGTGTTTGGTGGCTTCTAAATTCATCCCTGTTTGGATCCTAAGGAATGAATGGGGCTAGGCTAAATGCTAACACAGTCACGACAAGCTGTACAAAGATTAAGTGCATGCATTGAAAAAAGATAGGGATGTATTCATTAGTCTAAGCTGAGGTAAGAACATAGTAAAATATTGAAAAACTGTGGTGTTTTCCTTTAATTAATCCCCATTAAAGGTGCAATGTAGGACTTTTAGCGACAGCGGTGACACTGTGAATTGCAACCAATGTCTCAGTCCACAGCTCACCCCTCCTTTCGAAACACATAGTGAAGTTAAGGAAGCAGCCACATAAACACGTCATTGCCTGAGACAAAGTAACAAAACAAAAACGCGCTCTGTAGAACCGTTCGTCTGTTTAGGGCTACTGCAGAAACTTGCTGGTGCGAAATGGCAACTTCCATGTAAGGGGACCCGCGGGATATATGCAACATTAATGTTAAAACAAAAATGAATCAATCCCAGATGTTTGGTAAACAATTGGTTGGCTACATCCCTAACACACTCACCAGGTCATCTGCAGTGATCGGCTGTCCGTTTCTGCTGCTGCCCACGACCATACGTCCCAACCTGGCCCTCATGTCAGCCAGGCCATCGGTCAGAGCCAGGATAGCCATGATCTCACTGGCCACGGCTATATCAAACTGGGTCTGTAAGAAAAAACACAAGAAGAAGTTACATACTTACCCATCACACAATGCTAATAATTTAGGTGATTTCCATTAAAATGACTCAGACAGTGATTCGTAAGACACTCCCACACCCATCTGCCAGCACTGGTTCCTTATTGTACTGTACAGTATGTGCACAAACTGTTCCCATGTGTCCATATCAACTCCAGCTGGAACTGTCCTGGTTTAACTCTCAGCTAATAAATATTTCTATAATAAAACAGCTGGGAGCAAATGACTGGAGGCCAGATGCCCTATCAAGAGAAATGATGGGCCGTTTAATAGACATCACTTGTGTCATTGACACCTGCCATATAGCTGCACGTACAGGACCCTAATTGTCAAGTTTAAAAGACTATGCATATTAAACTCTTTAAATGTATTTAAATAATGTGAAAATGCATCATGTCTGTATATGTTCTGTATATTTGATGCAAAAAGGTGCAATAAGTTGCTTGACTTAAAAAGTTTTCCATTTCAAACACAAAACTTCACAATGTGTGCATGTATGTTAAACTGAATACTCCCCGAGAACAAACCTGCTGTGCCGTAGTGCACGTTTCAGTGGTTTTGGTACAGTGGGGAAGGGGTTTGGGGTGAATGTAAGCACATGCTTGGCTAGCTCACGAGGACTGCTATGCAAGCAATACCGCTTTTTTCTCCCCTTCTGGAAACATTTGCTTTTACTTAGCCTGTTTCCCATTGAGGTGCATGCCGTTATCTGCCTGATTTGGTTTAGGAGTCATTATTTCTGACAGCTGTTGACATACTGCAGTACTTAACAGATTCCAGTTAAAGAAATATATACAAAGGTATAGAGGATATAGAGGAACAAATAATGATTGAGAAAACTGCATTAAAGATCACAATCGAAAATGCTGCTTAACTATATTCAAAGTTTAAAAGGACGTACCTGGCGGGCATGGCCTTTTTCAGTGTTGGCCTGGCCAATGGTGATCTTTCGCAGAAATCGGTCATTGGTATCAACAACTATGAGAAACAAACAAAACAAAAAGTTAGGAATGCCTGCAACGTAAATCCCCAAAATATTTACGTGCCTCAGGCAAAGTCTCTCGTCTATCTACAATAACTTTAAAATCTGCTACAACTAAAACATTTCACTTCTTCAAATCGTTCCCTGAAGAGTTTTCTTGATAAATTCAACATTTGACCAGGCTGCAATAACATTGCATTGGTTAACTCGCACTATCAGCTCAAACATAGCGGCGGTGTTTGAAAACAAAGCCTGGGGAGAATCCCTAACATGAGGGATTTCAGCTGGACGCCAAGTGTTGCAAGCTGGATAGCTCTTGCAGATCTCGCAGTTACTGCTGAGGAGATGTATGAGGCAATCTAATGAATCTCACCAAACCAAATGACCTAAGAGACCCAGAGCGCTTTAGGCCAAGGGAAACCATAACCTCACAATAATCATGCATTCCACAAAGACCTTGTGCAAGTAAAATGTGGGAGGGGGCATTGAGAGATAAACATATAAACTCCCGAAGGGCCGAGAAGTTAGAGAAAGAATTTAGACCCTCCTGTATTTCTTATAAAAACACAGAACAATTATGCTCAGAAGTAGGGCTCGGATAAACGATTTTTTTTTTTTACGATTAATCTAGCGATTATTTTTCCATTGCATCGATTAATCTAACAATTTATTTTTCCAGGCCGATTCAATTGGTTACAAACATTCATCAAAATATCTGCCTTCGTGGTTCATCAGATCAAAGAAATTTATAAGGGTTTGTAACTACATGACAGTGAGTGAATGATGACAGAATTTTCATTTTTGGGTGCACTATCCCTTTAAGAGGGTTTTGCATCTGATCATCTTTGCATCTTGTTTCAAGCATGTCAGTGGTTTAGTTCACATTCTTGCTTGCTGTCTCACATTTCCCTCATGTATTTTTTTTATTAGTTCATATCTGCAAGCTACAGTGTAACAAACACTATCAATTTAACCTTTGCCTTGAATTGTAAAAAAAAATGAAATCTTGCCATCTTTTTGAGATGTCACAAATTTAAAAGCCATGCATTTTAAAAACAAAACAACAATTTAGTTTTCAAATGAAAAAAAAACATATTGGCTGTGTCCCAATTCAAAGACTGCGAACTTCTAAGGATGTATTTTAAGACCGATTGCATCACAGCAGCGCGACTTAAGGCTAGTAAGGTCGTCCCAATTCAAAGGATGCTTAGAATGAAGCCTCAAAATGCGTCCTCATTTCTTTGCACTGTTAAGGATAGAACCAATGGATCCTTAACAGCCGAGGACATCCCAATAGTCATTGCGCGTCAGTAACGGCTGAATATAATGGGTGGATAATCTAAAATAAACAATTAAAACCTTTCTTAAATAAAAAAAGTGTATTTATCAGAAAACATTTTTCTTGTCACTGTTTTAGTATTTTAAGTTATATTTTGTGTTAATATTATTCTTTTTATGTTGCGTATATTTCTAAGGTTGATTAATTTGATATACTGGTGAATAGTTTAATCTACATCAACGTGTCATATTTTCTAAAATAAATTAATAAGTCAGAAACGTCTCCGCTGTGTCCTGCTGACAGGCGCGGTGGGCGAGTGCAGCAGGTGACGCCAATTATGGGTCCTCCGAAGGTTAGACCGTCTTAGCCTGGGTGCCAGACGATCTTAGCCCCGCCCACAACATTTTGAGAACGGGAAGATCGGTCTCCGTTGAGGAGCTACTATGCTAGACCCAAAGCTGGTCGAACCAATCAAATTGTCAGGGTGGGCTTTATACGATGATGGACAGATGATCAACAGTAACGTAATGAACCACATCACCAAAGAGCGCGTGTGTTGAATCTGTTTACAACGAAATGGCTGCCGCTGTAGAATTCAGATGTGTGGATTCTGACATTGAGTCTGTTCTAAAAGATAACGACAGAGCATTGATTTTAAAAGAGGAACAGAGAAACGTGAGCAAGACATTTGTTGATGTTTTTGCCGTCCTTCCTACGGGATTCGGCAAAAGTTGGTCGCAACTGAAATTGGTATCATGGCGATGCAACCCGGCGTGCATGACGAGATGGATATAATTAGCGGCCGTTGCCAGCTTCTTTTCGGAAGCCCGGAATTGTGGTTGCTGAATAAGTGGAGGGACGTGCTAGGCTCCAATACTTTCAAGCCAACGTAATGGGTATCGTCGTGGATGAAGTTCACCTAACGTACAAATGGTAAGAGATAGTCTTACTGTATGACTTAGTAAATACTTAATGTTGTGATACAAAATGTTGTAAACATAGTAGGTGTTGATGTACGTTCGCTAACTCAGACTTAGTATAATCACAATGATGTTAGTGTCATTGTAGCGAAGTAACTAGCAGTTCGGTCAGGCTGCGAAAGACGTAATTTCAACATACGTCACACACTCCGTTGCTCTGATTGGTCGTAGGTGTATCCAATTGAGTGCAGAGGCATTTTTCGATTGAGACACGCCTCATAATTATAGCTCAATGGAGCGGTATCAGACTCATATTCTGACTAGAATTGAGTATGACAATGTCAGGCTAAGACCGTCTTATTTCAGTTCTCTTTGCGAACTTCTGAGGCTTCCACCTAGAAAGACCAAGTGCTCACCTTTTAAGGTCTCATGTTTATAAGGTTGCAGTCCTGGAATTGGGACACAGCTATAGGCATAGCTATTTTTTTGTCTATAAAAATAACATCAAACTTTTCAAGGGATAGATCAACCACAATGTAAATCCTTTAATTATTCACCCACCCTTATGTTGTTACAAACCTGTAAAAATGTATTTGTTCTGCTGAACACAATGAAAGATATTTTGAGCAATCAAAATAGTTTTGGAGCACCACTGACTTCCATAGTATTATTTTCTTTCTACTATGGAAGTCAATGGGGCGCCTGTTTCCTGTTTGATTACAAATATCTCCCTTTGTGTTCAGCAGAACAAAAAAATGTATACAGGTTTGTAGCAACTTGAGGGTGAACGATCCTTTTAAGCATACACATTTAGATTAAATAGCTTTTAACCCCTTAGCATTCCTAAAAAGGCTAAAAAATGCCTAAAAAGGTCACTAATTGTACCTGTTGTGTTGATTGTATCTTAAAAGGGTTTAATCATTCGAATCACAAGCTTTCCAAAGATATGTGACATGTTTAGTATTTTTGTTTTTGAGTTGTCAGTTGTCATAAGGTTTACTGTCAAATAATCCAGTGTTCAGCCCACAGTTCATTGTAACTTTAGTTCACAAAAAGACTCAACATTTCTGAATGATAGTGTGGTGTACATCATTAATCTTAAAATCCATTAATAAGTATGAAACATGCTGACCATCATTCACAGTAATACCTTCCAAAAACAGACCATGGGACACCCTAATGGTTTAAACATTAGACTTTATGAATGTTACAGTGAAGATCTTCAGATGTTTCCTCGGGCAGAAATATACAAACATGCACTCTCCCTCGCAGCAGGAGAAAGATGTAAAGCTGGTCATAATCGTCCAGGCCCCTCATCTTAGCGTGCACTCTTGAACCAACTGAGTAAATATACAATCACTCACTGCAGTCCTATCTCCCTAACGTCCAACTCTGGACTAAAAGCAGCAGATGTTCCCATGTGGCCACGAGTAAAACGGGAGACGCCCAATCCAGCTGAATGTGCAGCTCTCGGGCGGGAGAGCGTCATAATGAAACGCAGAAGGTCTACGGTTGGTATCCTTTGCAGGGTTGACAGTTTGAGAGTTGTTAATGTGTGTGTTCAAGAGGGACTAGTTCTCAAAAATTGCCCTTGGGTGGTTTATTTCGTTATATGGACGGACACATGATTTATGTCATGCCTAGTTTAAGCCGGAGTCCCGTTGGCCAACTTGAAACAGGATTTTGTGATGGATATCACATGCAAATTTTGCCATATTTTGTGTGAGGTCTGTCACACTCAGGGCTTAAAAATGAAGATGGGTGACAAACTGATGTAGTAATTAAATAAAATAAGCCTTTGATAATCACTGACTATAATTGAAAAATGTGCTAGTGAGCTGTCAGCTTTCTGCAACATTTACCGCACATAATTTAATACTTTAAAATGGCATTTTAACTTATGACAGAGTTTGAGTACAGTAGAAAAGGCTCTCAGTGCTATGAAGTAAATTTGTAAAACATCTCTGTGGCAACATGGAGTCCCAAAACAGCATGCTACGCATCTTTGTATGCTCAGCTTTCTTTTTCCAAGTATTGTGGAACAGGGTAAATATGATCCCTCTTAGCAATAACCCATCAAGCATGGAAGAAGCGGGGAAAAAAACACATACAGAATAGCAGAGTAATCCACATGCACCTTACCTCTCTGCCATGTGACCTTTTCAGGGTCAAGGTCAAGACGGACAAATGAGTTGACCTCTTGTGATGTCAGGGCGTCAGGGTCAGATTTATTTATTCCAAGACGCTGAAAACAAGAGTAAGATGCCAAACATGAGTACATTTATTACGCCCTAAACGTTCCCAAAATTTAATTTTTATAACTACAGTTTCATAACTTCATTTTGGCCTCGATTTGGATAATAATCTGTATATAAACATCCATCCAACAAAGCACTTGACTAGTTTACTTTACCAGAGACAAAAACATTTTTGTGAACTTGTTGCAAATTATTTCATCATTACAAGAAAAGATAGTTTCTCAGTAGCTTCACGAGGACCCCTTATGGTAATTTGATGTATTGCATCATGCATGTACAAACTGGTGTGGGGGGTAATTTATTAAATAACTGATGCAATCCAAAACTGAAGTGATCAAGAAAGTGGTTTTTAAAACAATGAATAAAAGGTCAGAGGTGCAGAGACAGGTTAGATAGACTTACCTGTAAACGAGACAGCTGTATAGGAGAGAAGTGTCTCACACCATTAACAGATGGCACTAGTCTGTTGTACAGGGCCTATGGTGAAAAACAACAGCTGAAGTGTTACAGTCTTAAACACTGTGGTAGTTCACATCAAAATGCTGTGTTAAATGTGTGTTCCATCGTTGGTCGATGGTGTAGTGAGTGGTGCTCTAAAAATTTTCGGCCACCCGGGTTCGAATCCCGGCTTGAGGTCCTTTGCTGATCCCATAACCCACTCTCCACCCTGTACTTTACTATCATCTTCTATCATGTCTATCTAATAAAGGCAAAAGTAGCCAAAAAAGTGCTTGATAGATCTTATTGACCAACATTTTTTGGCCATTTTTGCCTTTATTTGATACGTAAGAAAGACAGGCAAGTACAGGGTAAAAGAGGAGTACGTGGATCAACAATTAATTCAAATTTAAGGCTTTAACCTAAATGATTTATCCTTTAAACCTAAAACAACAAAAGTGCTCAACTGTTCAAGTGTAACTACTGTCTTGTGAATGATCACAGAAAATCACTGCAGTGTTTTACCTTGTCTGACTGTGTGGCTTCATGGAAAATGCGAGCATCGATAGCTGCTGCAACTAGATTGTTGGCTGCAGTTATAGCGTGAATGTCACCTGTGAGGTGTAGATTAAACTGAGAGAAGGGAGACAAGTACTACAGTTTACTTTCCAAAGTTGCTGATTAAAACAGAAATCAGTCACACTCATATATTGCAAATGTTTACATTCTGACATCTTGGGATCGCAAACTTAATTCTATGTCTCAGGATTGTGAAAAACTCAACCCAAACAAAAAATGACATCTAATGCTGCGTTTACACCAACCGCGTTTGAGGCGTCAAAATCGCGTCTACCGTTTGCCGCTTGAACAGTTTGAATGCATTCTTTTTCGCGTCAAATGCTTGCTTTTTCCGCGCGTCTACATCGCTCTAGACGCGCGGAAAAAGTAAGCATTTGCGCGCGTCAGAGGCAAAATCCGCTACTTGTGGGAGGGGCAAGAGTATGCGGTTGTCTGTTTGCAAGATGGCTGATGTTATTGTGCATTTATCAAGAGTTACCGGTTTGTATTGGTCACCTTCATATAGGGGGGAAATAAACGGAGCGGGTCAATAAACGTCACGTGACTCAAAAGTGAAATGTGTATTACAACTTACCAGGTTGCCGGATGTCCTCACTGACACTCTTCTAAGCGAGGTCCTTTTTATTCCTGTCTCTATAGAAATAAGAACTTGTGTCGTATAGCTCCGGGTGACTGCTCACGGACAATATCAAGTATATGTTCCTTCATGTTGAATGAGTAACTCTGGGCGGGGCTGCCACCACAGCAGCAAGCAGGCTCCTGATTGGTTAACGCGGCACGAAAATCCACCGAAGTTCAAATTTTTCAACTCCGGCATCAGCCGCAAATTCGCGTCAAAATGCAAAATGCACAAAAAACACCATTAGCGTGTAGCGCGCGTACCGCGCCAGACGCTCTAGAAGCGCACATGGGGCGGAATTGCGTCTACCACGCCGCACCAAACACCTCATCCGCGCCGAGACCTCCTTCACATTGACTTAACATTGAAATCACTTGCGCTTGCCGTCTCTACCGCGGCTGGTGTAAACGCAGCATAAAGCCCTTTTCACACAGACATTACTGAAAATACATGAAAAATGCATCCGGGATTGTCCGGGATCGTTTGATTTTTGGTTCATTCACACTGCCAATTATTTTTCAGAATCTGTGCATGCATTCACACACATACCATGAAGATCCCGTAAAGACACATGATGCATTCAGTAGGTTTTTTCCACAGTGTCTCAAGTTTGCTAATCCATGATTTCTCTCTCGAGAAACCATGCATGTGCATTTATGCTGCTCACTACGACACGCCTATTACGGCATTGTTTCTGCTTCTTGTTTACACAGAGGGTTTTCCGTGTATCTTACTAGGTCCTCTTTCCAGCAACGATCCCAGAAGATTTACGGGATGTGTTCGCATTCACACAGAAGCTTGTCTGGCAAATTTATGGGTATTTTCTGAGACCCAAGGTCTGTGTGAATGGGGTTTACATGTTTTCATATTATTCATCATAGTCTAAGTGAGACTGTGCATGTAAACTTACTCACTGACAATATTAACTAAAAAAGGCAATATTTCCTTGCTTGTATAGATGCATACATGATTTCCCTAACATTCTTAAATCCTTTGTAATTTTGGACCCTACTATTACACAAGTCATAAAACACACATAAAAGGGCAAATGGAATACCAATACATTTTAAAATACACTACTTTAAAATACACTACTTTAAAATACAAAAAAAATTTTGTCATAAAAGTACTTTTCACAACAACTTTGGTGAGCTTTTTTGATCCACTTTAAATGATGCATTGACTTCTATACTTGTCTACAATACATAACACTTTTGACTTATCAGACTGATATTGTCTTTTTTTAATGTAAAAAATGACACACACCAATGCCTTATTTTACTAAGTCTTATGGCTCTCATCAGTGACAGAGAACTGTGGCATACTAAGGGAAAGGGCTTTGTGATAGCAGGGGACAGGATGTCTGTTGTCGCTCACCTCCTCCATAGGAATGACCTGTGCGTACCCCCCTCCCGCTGCTCCTCCTGTGGGGAGACGAAATAATAAAGCACGCTGATAAACACACAGTAACACAAACAAGACAACATGCCTGATATAACAAGACAATGTCAATCAATAACTGCAATATCAAGCTGAGGTAAAGCAAACACACAAGGATATGCACCTTTGACTCCAAAGGTCGGGCCCTGGGAAGGCTGTCGCAAACACGCAAAGGAATTCAGCTTGAGATGAGCGGAAAGGGCCTGAACCAGACCAATGGTCACTGTACTCTTGCCCTCACCCAGAGGAGTGGGAGTTATACTAAAACACAGACAACAAATACATTATAAATCACACTCCATGCACAGCAACAATGGCTCTTAAGACTGTAAAAGACGCTGTAAAAAAGGTAATTGAGGAATCAAATCAAACATGTTCCTATAGCTTTATATTAAAAGTTTATGTTTATATAAGAAAAAGTGAGTGAGCTTTATTTAAAATGACAAACAGAAAACACACACACAGAAGTCCATCTGATCCAATATATTTGATTTATTTATTATGACTCAACTTGTATACTTAAATGTTCTGATTTCTTTGTATGAATTCAATATTTGGCTTGATGGCTACATCTGGTGGAAAGTTTAGCCCCCTTACTGATAAAAGTGCTGATGTGTCATACTTATTTTCCCCGCTGTATATATATACACATTAATCTTTAATATTACATACGTTCAGTGTGCATAACATTTTAGTGTTGTTAACCTTATGGTAAGTTGCCAACCCTCATGGCAGGCATGTTGGCATAATAAAATTGCATCAGTTAATCAATTAAATAAAATTGGTTATAAACAAAAAATACAGCCAAAATGCAAAAAAAGTGGCAGCCTATTTATTTAAAAGATTTTCTGGCAACCACAGCAGCCAGTTTTTTTACTGTACATTTAAATTGCAAATTTAATTAAAGGTAGCTTGATGCTGCGCACATTGAATCTGATATAATGGAAGAGTTTCGACTACACATCTATTTATCCCTCTCCCCTTCTTTTCCTCTGATCTCACTGTTTTAGTCTCCCGACAACCCCATCAGCAACCGCCCTCTCTTTCTCTGTGTCTTTATGTGGAGCAGCTCTTTGGCACCACAGTAAAGGCATGCCACTGGCTGACAGTAATTGAGAGGGTTGTGCGGGGAGGGCAGTGCTGCTTCACAGGGTCTGTGGGCAGAACAAAGAACTGAACTAAAAGAAAGAGAGTTTGGGGAGAGGGGCACTGATAAAGCCAGGGGTCTGTGCATTCCCCACACACATGAAAGACACCCTGGGCCCCCGATCGGAGCGGACCGAGGCACGCTTCACACACACGGATGAAAGGGAGGCTCCCGGTGGGCCCGAGAGACAGTAGCAGATAAGATCCTTGGGTTCACCAATCACTCTCTCTAGGAATTTTGAGAAAGTGTACACACACATGGATAAAGCCATGAACATACACCTGAAGCCTCACTTGATTCTAAATGTACAGCTCCAGAAAGTAGCAGTATATTTTTTTCATTTCTAATAAGTCACCACTCGCTTTCATTATTCGCAAACATTTTTTAAAAAAAGCAATAAAGACTAAATCACTTAAATACAGCTAAACAGTCAACACGTCAGCTTGTGCATGACACTGCAGTTATCTGATAGTTACTATAGTTATGCACATGTTGCAAAAAGCTGGTGATGTTTGCTCTTTTTATTTTTCAATGTGGCACACAAATAATGACACATTTCACCCTTTTAAAAGTATAATGATGAAATTAAACCGCAAAGTTATGTAAAGATGCGTCACGCACCCTGCAACCAGGACGTATTTGCCATCAGGCTGATGTTGGAGGCGGTCGAGGAGGGACAGGTGGACTTTGGCTTTGGTGCTACCATAGGCCTCTAGCTCCTCTGGAAGCAACCCGATCTCCTCAGACAGCCGAGTTATGGGCTTGGGAGTTTGTGCCCTGGAGATCTCAATGTCACTGCAAAAAAAAAAAAAAAGAGGAAAATGACTAACCTGACTCTAACAGGTTTGACTTTGACATATTGGTTGTCCAAAAGCTAAAGTGACACATTTTTAAAGAAACTGATAAATGAGCTGCTCGTACCAAGGCACAGGAGACAATGGTTGAAGTTTAAGTGGTCGGAGCCTCCACGGCTGGTACTGTTGTTCCTGCATCCACCTACTGCTGCTTCTCACTACATGCTAACCAATAAAAATAACCACACAAACACACAATAAAAGCCATATATAAGTGTAACCTTCACAAGTATGTAGTGCTGGGCAAAGATTAATCACGATTAATCACATACAAAATAAAAGTGATTTTTGGCATAATATATGAGTGTGTGCTGTGTGTAATTAATATGTATATATAAATACACACACATTCATGTATGTATTTAAGAAACATTTACATTTACATTTACATTGTATGCGATTAATCGATTAATAAAGCTCAAACTCTTTGTTTTACAAGAACATTTTGGGACATGGACATAACAAATGAATACGTTCAATTTTGCATAAGTAACATTGCATACACAAACCACAATAACACTGAAAATCACATCATCAAAATAATCACCAGAATGGTGATTTAATAGAGTAACACCGCAAGAAAAGGTCCCTTACCTGCATTCTGAGAGCAGCACTTAAAGACCCAACAGAGATATCAGCTTCAATCCCATGATCCCAGCTGTCAGGGTTTTCTAGAAAACAACATCATCGAATAAAAGATTTGCCTGGATAGAGCATCTATACATATAAAATCTGTCATGTTTTATTATATTTCTGTGCTAATGGAATGACTGTGGGTTACTGAGGAAGTAGCCAGGCCTCTTTAGCCATTAGTCACTTGCTACATAATTGAAAGGTGATGCAGGACACATTCATCTATTATAGAGAAATGACATGCTTGTCTTTTACAACCAGTGTTTTTGGCAGAATTGAATTTTAGTGTTCAGAAAAGTTCACAAGCAGTGAAATGCCCAGTGTGTTTCTTACATTAAAGGGGCCATGGCACAAGACTTTTTTAAGATGTCAAATAAATCGTTGGTGACCCCAGAGCACATACTGTATGTGAAGTTTTAGATCAAAATATCATATAGATAATTTATTATAACATGTTAAAATTGCCACTTTGTAGGTGTGTGCAAAAATTTGCTGTTTTGGGTGTGTCCTTTAAAATGCAAATGAGCAGTTTGTTGCAATTGAAACTCAATTGTGCTGTTAATTATTTTCTCTCTGTCCTTTTCTCTGCACTAAATGGCAGTGCTGTGATTGGATAGTGCAGATTGAGGGGCGGTATTATTATAATAGGAGCTCCTGATGACATCATAAAGAGAGCCACATTTCAACGACCTATTTTCTCATGTGCTTGTAGAGAATGGTTTACCAAAACGAAGTTACTGGGTTGATCTTTTTCACATTTTCTAGGTTGATAGAAGCACTGGGGACCCAATAATAGCACTTAAACATGGAAAAAGTCAGATTTTCATGCCATGGCCCCTTTAAGCAATGTATCTTATTTTGCAGCACAAACCTCTTGCTAGGGTGAATCCAAGGTTGATGACTGGCACCCCTGGTCTTATCCAGGTGGGTGGAATACCATCAAGCCCCGTCTCCAACAGGACCACAACATCTGATTCCTGGACCTAGAGAAAGGGTGACAAGGCTAAATCCAGGAACGTCACATTTAATAAACACCATCATGTATGAAATTAGGGTTTAATCAGTTTTCATTAACTTATAATCTGGACAGCAAGAAGAATCATTGAAGAATTCATTTAAGGCGGGGTGCATGATTTTTGAAAAACACTTTGGCATTTGGTACTCGGCCCCACTCCTTTTTCCAATCAGCAGTAAGGGGCATGTCTACTAAGCGACATCGTTGCCTGGGTTGGGGGCAGGTCTATAAAAAAAACCCTCCAGATTCTATTGTGGTAGGGACGTGTTTGTTTGGTTAATTTCAAATGTCAACATTGGTTTTCAGAGATCATGCACCCCACCTTTAACATTACTTGTAAAGAACACAATTTTTATGCCAATGCACAAAGTAGTAAGAAAAATCATACATTCAGTCAAAATTAATTATATACACATTTAAGATTTTAAGATGAAAACTCTAAAATGTGCTCTGGGGAGACACTTCTGAACATTTCAGATATGACTGCTACAAAGAAACTGTACTGTACTGCATACCGCACGGGTAAGCAATATCTCTTTACATTAAGCAGCACTGCCCCCTGCTGGTCAAAACACATTCTCTAACCTGTTTCTGCAGGATCTCGGAGTGCCACTGACAGGTCTGCACCACCATGCCATTGTTTTGCAGCAAAAACTGAAGAGTCACTTTAAGCGGCCCCTCCACTCCCACCAGCACTGCCATCTTGCCAACCAGTGCCGCATCTAAAGTTGAAGTTACACATGAAAAGCTACAAATGAATAAGAAAATGGACAGTGTTGATATCAAATTTAAACTGACCCTAGTAAGGAATTTACCATAACTCTAGAAATGGTATAAAGTCTTAATAACTATAAGGCAGTACAGTACTAAAAATTATTTGGACCATTCAGCATCATGAAGTGCTTTAATGCAGACTCTCAAAATTTCACAATTGTAATCAAGAGTGAGAAATATTAAATTGAATTCCTTGTTTTTACACCCAAATTTAAGCTGGCACTTATATCTTCTATTAGATGTCAAAAATAAAACAAGTGTTACATTTAACTATTTAAACATATTCTCTATTAAAGGCACAGTATGGGTTTTCAGCGGCATCTAGTGGTGTGATTGCGAATTGCAACCATCCCAATTTTGAAATTCAATAAGAAGCTACAGTAGCTGACAGAGGACAAACATGTCATCGTCTGAGACAATGTTGTCCGTTTAGGGCTACTGTAGAAACATGACTTCCATGTAAGAAGACCTGCAGTGTATGTAGATAAAAACAGCTCATTTTAAGGTAATAAAAACAATACAGTTCATTATGTATGGTCTTTATACACAACTAATAATAATATAGTTATGTATATTATATTGCATTTCTGTCAAGAGATCCCTCTAAAAGTTACACATTGCACCTTTAAAGGAAAACACCACAGTTTTTCAATATTTACTATGTTCTTACATCAACTTAGATGAATTAATACATACCTATCTTTTTTCAATGCGTGCAGATTTAATCTTTGTACAGCACTTCGTAAATGTGTTAGCATTTAGCCTAGCCCCATTCATTCCAATGGCTCCAAACAACGGTTTTATTTTTTGCCACCATACTTACTCGTGTATTTACTCATGTAACAGTCTTTAAATAGGGAAAACATGGAAGTGTTTGGTGGCTTCTAAATTCATCCCTGTTTGGAGCCATAAGAATGAATGAGGCTAGGCTAAATGCTGACACATTCACGAGGTGCTGTACAAAGATTAAGTGCACTCATTGAAAAAAGATGATTATGTATTAATTTGTCTAAGAGGTAAGAACATAGTAAAATATTGACAAACGGTGGTGTTTTTCTTTAAGGACTACAAGTAAAGTAAATAAAAAAAGTGCTTTACTATTTTTTCATACCTTCTTGTATACAAGAAAATTCAAAAATTCATAGATAACAACAATTATATTTTAGCAATAAAAATACTGCTTTGACTAAAGAGCTTACACATGGTGGATTAACATTACAGAAAAAAGTAATTATTATCGGTTATTTACGGGTTTCACAACCGCATTTTTTAACCGACCTCACACACACCTACCATAAATTTTTGTTCTTGTAAAAAAAAGTATTACTGGCATAACACGGGATGAGTACTGGCAAATTAACCTACCTGAATTAACTCCATTAAGCATCCTACATAAGAACAAGAATCACATGCAAAAATGCAAACACAAATAGATACATACCATTTCTGGTGAGCATCTCCAGGACAGCCTCCGCTACAGGCGATATAAAGCCCTCTCTCTGATCCCCCAACACCACACGGCCAACATTAAGATCAGAAACTCTGTAACACAGACACATAGGGGTGGTTTCCAGGACAGGGATTAGCTTAAAACAGGACTAGGCCTTAGTTTAATTAGGAAATATAACTAGTTTTAACAAGCATGCCTTACTTAAAACCTTAATGTGGTGCATTTTGAGGCTAAATAAAAGGGGACTGATGTATTTTAAGATTCAGTGCAAGTTGTTTTCAGTTTGGACAGCTCTTACATTTATTTTATTCTAGGACTAGTCTAACCGCCCAATAAAGTTCAAAACACCAAGTTTAATAATACCTATTGAGTGCCAAATGTAATTAAATGGACACTAAGTAGGATTTACCCCCATCTAGTGGTGAAATTGTATTTTGCATTCAAACGAAATAGTGCTCTGTAGCGCCTCACTTTTCCAAATGCGTGTTGCAACTACGGTAGCCATTATGTACTCACTGATCTCCTTGTCCGTTTCAGCTAGTTCACGTGTTCTGAATGAAAACGCTTTGTGGAAATGCGTTGGTAGGCTAGTGCTTTTGTCCTTCTCTGCTATTATAGTTTATTAGTATAGCGGAACGACATGAAAGCCTCCTTGGACTTACTCATTCAATGTAAGTAAAGAGAAGAAATTCTAAGCTTACAAAGAAAAGTCAGATCACTGGCAGAGGTCATTTGACACCAACGAGGAAATATTTATGAATGAAGACATTGATTTTGATTAATAAAACACTTAAACCCCTACTTACTGTCCCTGTAAATAAAAAAATGTATTCACCAGTTCTTAAGTTTGTTTTATAGAACAATGCAAAGAACATCAGGCAAGAAATATGTATGCAAACATTTCACCAGCTACTGGCATATACAGGAAAAACAAAGACTCCTTCTTACCCATCCACATCCTTCTTTGGTTTGATAGCATTACGGACAGTACTGGAAAGCAAAGAGTGAGGCAGGTGCAAAAATACACCATGAACACGAGAATCCTCATTTAACCTTAAGATCTCCTCTAACACCTGTGGAACAGAGACATTAAAGCTGAGCAAGAAAACCAAGTAAGAAAGCATTTGTTAATTTTAGACACTAAGGCTATTAATGACTTTCATGTTCATCACACCATCACTGACCTCTGACTCCGTGCACTGGCGTGGTAGACAAATCTGCATCATATTCAAACCAATCTGTGTAGGGACACAATCAGGAATACAGTTTGTTTAAATATAGACAAAATCATGTAGAGTAGATGAAATCATGGAGGACAAGCATTAGTGTTATACCTTTCCAGCCATTTTCTTATTTATCTCCAGCAAACTGTCATCTTCACCAGCCTATCATAAATTCAAATACATTAATATGCAGAGATATGCATGTAAACAAATATATAAAGTATATATATATTGACCAGGCCAAACCTGTATAATGGCCAGTGTAGGTTTAATGCCTTGGTGTATTTCTTTAATAGCTTTGAGCTCCTCCCTGCTCCTCTGAATGACATCACTGTAAGTGATACATAATACATTTTACTTTTACATGTATTTATGTGGCAGATGCTTTATTCAAAACAGCTTAGAGTGCATTACACGATTTACATTTCATCACTATGCAAATTCTATAGGAAACAACAAAACCTTTTGCTGAACACACTGCGCTTTCCACATGGTGAATTGATCTGAAGCATATTGATAACAGAAACGTACAGAAAACAGGGTTTACTTAAATGTTATCAATCTTTCAATTGAGAAAGGCTTCTTAAAACAATAGTTATATAATAGTTATATTCTACTACGGATTGCATTTGGCCAGAATCAGTACTGACAAGTTTGTCGTCAAGGCGGCTAACAGGACAATAATATTAGTAGTACCTCAAACAGTTACACAAAAATACATGCAGATAAATCCAACCCAAATATTTTAATGTCATGATTATTACTATCAATTTGCATTAATATATTTCCAGCTGGTTACTTTTATCCATATTTTAAGTTAGTAACAGGAGAAAGCAAGTTTTATGCAGCTGTCAGCTACATTAACATACAAGATTACACATATAATATACATTTATGCAATTTGAATTGAGTATTTACTTCAATACGTATTAATATAATTAATATATTTTATTTATACATTTATTTCATTTAGCACATTTTCATGGTTCAGTACTTTTGTTTTATTACTTTTGTGAACTTTTGTAATGCATTTTAGCACTGTTTCACTTTGAGTGTTATGTTTTTTATTTAGTATCCCATTTTGCAATAAGATTTGCAGAGATGTTTGTCAGCACGTCAATAAATTATCTTGTGACATATATTCATATTATGGTGAACGACTCACGACACGACAGCCACATACTCATGCTCATTTAATCATTTAATTAAAAAAACAATAATTGAAGAGTTTCGTTGCAAAACGAGATAAATCCGTTTTTAACATTTTTGTCAAAATGTGTTTATTATTATGTTATCATGTTATTATTTTGTTTTATGGTGCTATTAGCTGTATTTTTTAAGTTATTAAGGTTTAAATCAAAACAAACCAACTGCAGTTGAATTGATACTAATTGGAATGCACAAAAAAGTAAAAAAAAAATTAAAAAACGTTTTGCAACGAAACTCTTCAATTGTACATAACTACCTTCCCTTATCAATGCTTAATTGTCTGTTTACCATGGTACCCAGACTAAAGCACCTTTTGCCAGTTGCTTTATAACAGTAATTCTCAAAGTGTGGTCCGCGGACCACTAGTGGTCTGCCAAACCCCCCCAGTGGTCCGCCAAAAGATGACCTAGGCAAGTGTTTATACAATCGTCACTTATTTAAGTTGATTTTTAATGCACCTGCGAAACTGTGATATCAGTTCTTGCCTTTCTGTTTTAATAATGTAAAAATGGATCGGTTGGCTAAACCAAAGAGGAGTCAAAATAAAAGATCAAACATCAACTGAAAGCAGCTAAAATCCACAGATCTATTAGTTTTGTTATGTACTAGTTTTTGTTTCATGTGTAAAATTCCTGTAATTTCAGTGATTTTGGACATTAAGGGGAACATTTTTTTTAGTATTTTATTGTTACCATAGTTACAATCATAGACTTCATATACCCAACACCTCAGTTTTAAACTAATGGCTCTTTGGAATGACATTAAGTTGGACCTAGGCTGTTATAGTATGTTTAATTGCATTTTTTTTCACATGTGCAGTTTGTTTTTCATATTAAGCTGCAACTCATTTCATATTTACTTTTTCAAATGAAATAAAATTAATATATGAATTTCTGAACATAGCATTGCATTTTTTTTTAAGTTTTTGACTTGAAACAGTTGCATATTTAACTTAAACTTAGCTTATCCTTCCTATTTTGTTGTTTTTTGGGGGGGCGTTAGAGTGGGATTCTGTTAGGTGGTCCTCAGAAAAAAATTGGAAGATAAAGTGGTCCTTGGGCTGAAAAAGTTTGAGAAATACTGCTTTATAACAACTTAAATGACAAAAAGGTATCTTGGACAAATAGTCATTAAATAAAGTCTTAAGTGTATGGTTTTTAAATGTGATATTACAGCAGGTTGTCCAACAAATTGCCAATAACAGCAGAAATATAACAAAATTGAGATCTTGCAGAGCAAAGTTCATAACCTCTTGATATTGTTACCAAAAAGTCTACTGGATCAATACAAGCATTTTATCACAGTTAAGTGCACTAAATCTCTAAAGCTGAACTTTGACTTCATTTACAAAACAGGCTAGATCTAAAAATCCAAAAGGGTTACTTTCAGGTTATGACTGAAAAGCAATGATACAAGTTTACATAGATCTTTAACATGAGTTCACAGACAGGAGAGTTCAGATTCAAGTCTCAGATATTCCTCATGTTCGAGTAAATTAAACATTAGTTTCATTTCTTGTTAGTTTCTGTGTAAAATACATAAGACAACATTTTCACTATGTCTACAATTCTGTAAAAAAACTCCGTCAGGAGATCGGGGTTAAATCAGGACATTTGCTGTAACACTGACCTACATTTAAACGACATAAGTTACTTTCATCCTTAAATTAGAGTAAAAAGTATCAAAGTAAATTTGTATTTAATTTGTATGTGTGTAATAATCTAGTAACTTACTAATATGTACTGTTTATGTTTTTACTAAATTTAAAACGAGTAAGTCTGTATGCTAACGGGAGCCAAATGTTACATCAGCTGGCCACTATTGAACATACAAGGCAAGCAGGCGGCAGCACGTGGACAGAAAACACAATGAAATCCGAAAACATGCTGTGTTACAAAACATTACAATCACGAAATCACCCATGATTCAAAAGATGACAGATTTGTCACTCAAGCGTAAAAGTTCTTACCCAATGATAGTTTCATACCCAGGTCCATCGATTTTCCGTGGATGACTTTTAAAACTCGCTACCGTTTCACTTGAGCTGCTACCGGTATTTGAACTAAATTTTCGAGCGGCTGGATGTGAAACAGCAGTATTACCCGGCATAAATCTGTTTTCCGGGTTTAAAACTTTTATAGCGTCGGTTGTTGATCGTTGTGTCTTGGCGTGGGTCCGATGGGCATAACGAAAAGCGATTGATAGTCTCATTATCTACCTAAAAACGTCCAACGCTTTCTGTCTGAGATGCTCAGGTGATTTAGTGCTGGACAAAATCAAGAGTCAGTCAGGGGGCGGGCGGGAGCGCGCACAATGTGCACACACACGAAGGAAATGCTGAATTGTCATCGCTTCTTTCTTTAGGCAAACTAAAGTTACAGTTATAATTCACAAGTCTGGTCAAGAAGAGATGACTCACCTGGGATTGGGCAACTTCTTTCTTCACGTCGTTCTTTCGATATCTTTTTATACAAATTAATCTGTTTACAATCAGTGCTACTTTAATTATGCCTCATCTGACATGGAGTAGTAAGCCTAATGGTAAATAAATACTAAATCAAAGTTAGAAGTTGCAACCTAAGTAGCAAGTCAAAGCCTATACTGGCACACACAGAACAAAGGCCAACAGTTTTAATTATTCATTCAGCATTATTAACAATAGAATAAGGCTTTGCGTATGAAAAGTTATTTAATTCAAGTAATCAGACCTTTCCAGATACAGTAGTCACATTTATTTCATGCACTGTGTATGTAAATTTGCTGACAGTCAATAGATTACAGGACATCAATTTGTGTTATGTTTACTCGGATGCAATTTATTTAATGTTGTGCATTACTTTGTAATAATACTTTAATATCTTACTTCTGCCACAGAAAGGTATTTGTATAATAGCATGTAGTGTAATTGTATAATGAATACAACCAGGGGACATCATATTTTACAAGAGTTAACAAAGCTAACAATGCTACTTACTTTGCCAAGAAGTATCAAAACCACAATTAGAGATACAGCTAATAAAGAGGTTTATGCACAAAATGGTCAGCCCCATCACAACTACACATATGTACAACATATAAAAATTATTTAAAGGGGCCATGTCACAAGACTTTTTAAAGATGTCAAATAAATCTTTGGTGTCCCCAGAGTACGTATTTGAAGTTTTAGCTCAAAATACCATATAGATCATTTACTATAACATGTTAAAATTCCCATTTTGTAGGCCTGAGCAAAAATGTGCCATTTTGGGTGTGTCCCTTAAAATGCAAATGAGCGGATGAAGTGCAAACATTGAACACAACGATATTGGTTTGATGAAAATGAAACTCAATGGTGCTGTCAATTATTTTTTCTCTCTTTCTTTCTCTCTGCAGTGCACTAAATGGCTGTGCCATGGTTGGATGGTGCAGATTAAGGGGTGGTATTATTATAATAAGATCCCCTTATGACATCATAAGGAGAGACAAATTTCAATGACCTAATTTTTCACATGCTTGCAGAGAATGGTTTGCCAAAACTAAGTTACTGGGTTGATCTTTTTCACATTTTCTAGGTTGATAGAAGCACTGGGAACCTAATTATAGAACTTAAACATGGAAAAAGTCAGATTTTCATGCCATGGCCCCTTTAAAGGGGATCGAAGCACAAATGAGGTTTTATCATTTAGGATATTTATGGTTTTAATTGTCGGCTATTTCTAAAAATATTTTCAGGTTTATTAAGATATGTGCATGTTTTCTACAGAAGTCAAACATCTATGTGTATAAAAAGAAAAAAGAAACAAATCAGTATAAAAACAAAAACAAAAGTAGAAAAAAAGTCACAGAGAACACCAATTGGTTATCATTGTGAATCTGTGGCCATATCACCGTTTCCAGAAAAACATTTTCTTAAATGGATTGCTCCTATCATGTCTCTTGGCTCTCTCAAGCTTCACAAGGATGTTCTTAACCTCCACCTCAGTCGCCTGCACGTTGGTGTGAATGCATTCTGTCACTGATCTCTGTTCTTCTACTAGCATGGCCATGTCCATAAAAACTTCATGAATGCTTTTAATGCGTCTTTCCAGCTGTAATAGTTCTGTATGTCTGCTCTCAATCTGAATGAGTGCCGACCGTGCTGTTTTTCCTTCTGAAACCATGTTCTCACTAAACACATTCCACTGGCCATTCTCCAGCATCTCTTCGATCTGGTCACCGGTGACATCTCGACCCACAATCTCCATCTGCCGTTGAATGTACGCCTTGCAGGACTCCCTGTGGCTCATCTCTGCATCGTTGTACTCCACCATGGCATCGCGGAAAGCGTTGCTTACACTTGTATACTGGGCTCGGGCGATTCTTGCCACAGGTGAATTAACACCATACTTCTCCTCTAACTCTTTGGCATGGGAATCCATCTTGCGAAGGTGTGCAAGCATCTCCTGTCCGCGGGTCTTGATGTCAGCCGCGATGGCATTAGAATCACTGGTATTAGGGGTACCCGAGCACACTGCCTCTGTAAAGATACGTGAGTTTTGCTCCCTGAGATTCTTCACTTCCAAACTAATCAGTTGAATCTCACGCCGAGCTTCCTGGGCTTCATCAAAGACAGACTCCAAATCAGGGTTGGTGCTGGAGTCCTGAGGAAGGTCTGTTTTTTCTGAATGGAGATCTTGGGCATCTTCATGTTCCCCTTCTGTCCCATTGGACACTGATACTGCCTGAAGGTGGTCAAGTCTGTCCCTCATTATTAATGAATTAAACTGAAAAGAGAGCAAAATATTTTAAGCTGTGTATACAGACGCATACATTACACAGTACTTAGTTTAACAACATTGCCGAATAGTCGTTGTCTATTACGTAACCTAGATAAAATGTCACGTGATAAAAAGTAGTTTTGTCAGATAACCCTGCTAGGCAAGACAAACTTGTTTGCGGGTCCACGTTTAAAAATATTGCCTTTGTTTGCTTGTTTACGTTTTGCAAGACTTCATAAATATGCAACTTTTAAACGTTAAAGAAGGCAAATTATTCATTAAATGTATGTAAATATATATATTTAAAGAAGCAACATAATAAACTTTAATCTGTATCACAGATACTTGCATTCAAACCTAATGAGGGTCAGTTATAGTGAAGACAACCACGTTTTTAATGCTTATCCTAGCCTACATTTGATTTGTTAACACAGCCTACTGTGCTATAAGCATTAATATATAGGTGACCTACCTTAAATAGTGTCCTTCGGCGACGTGTATTTATCCCACATATCACGATATAAATAAATAAAGGGGTAGAAAAATCTTTTCACCGTGCCAGAGAATTTAAAAAAAAAGGCGTGTTCGACTTTATGTGGTGGTGCGTGGACCGATCGGCGTATGATAAGTACCGCGAGAGTCATTCAAACTCGCTCTGTTTCCAGTCGCTCTCGCGGTACTTTAATGTTAGAGGCCGTTAGATATGCGCAGCGCCGCATACGGTCGAACACGCCTACGTCGCTTTTGATTGGTGGAGATGTGACGCAATAGACATAAACTCCGCCTTTAGCCATGTGTGAAGAGATTCAAACTGTGTGTCCAGCAGAGGGCAGCAGAAATGCAACACTTGACATAAGTGGAGAACTAAGCTCTATTACAATGAATGATTAAAAACACAATGAAAGAAGGAAGTGTGAGGCTTAGTATCCTTTTCAATTGTTTAAGTGTTTTTTGCCTATAAATAAACTAATGATGTAAATGACCATCAAAACTTAAATCAGAAATTCAAAGCAAAAAAAGATCTTATTTCTGACTTGCGCTCAGAGATGCTATATTTATATAGCTTTGTGTCTTTATTGTTTTTTTTAAAAAAGTATTAATTTAAAACTTGTTGTAAAGTGCGAACCATAGCAGTCAGCCACCAACCCTTTATAACATGAAAAAATGAATTGCCTAGAGAATTAAATAAACAATTACAGTCTCATAGTCATATAAAGTAGTCTCATTTTAGTAAACAAAGAAATTCTCATATGTAAACGAGACACACGTAGCCCATGACATTCCACTTTGGGAACAGGTTTGGCGTCAAAGTCACGCCCTGGAACGCGCATTCCTTCCGCACACCCATTACCATGACAGATGCTCCACTGCAGTGAGGATGATACTGCATCTCTAAACATATCGTTAAGGTCCGACTGGTGATATTTTGGAAAAACGAGAGAAGGTAATGTACTTTGTTTTATATGCATGGGGTTTATTTCATTTCACTTTGCACTACATTAGAATTATTTCAATGAAAAAGTTAATAAAAAATGCTTAAAATGTAGCCTCTAATGCCTATAAAACAATTTATAAATAAATCATTGCGTTGTGTACATTTTTTATTAGCTTACACAAGTCTTAGACAGTTTAACATATCTTACATAATTATAAATGTTTTTCAAAAAATTTGCAACAAATCACTTGGTGTTTTACAAAACGTTATTAAAGAAAACCATGCGAAGTGAACAAAACTACGAACTCTCGATTTAATCCATTCAAACTCGTCTGGTGAGTGACGTCACTTACAAATAGTTTCACAGATGGATGTGACTTTTAGTGTTGATAAGGAAGTATTATTTACCTCGTTATATAGTCACTTAGAAAGTACCCACTAACAGCTTTGTTTCATATAAAATGATTTATTCCTGATGCATTTTGTGCATATATGTATTTTATGTATAATGCTACCTATAAAGTATTGCTGTAAACTGTGTTTATCAACAGCCAAAACACTCAATATCCTGTGATTTCTTTCCTCTAGCAACCATGAGGGACAGATTGGATCATCTGCAGAACATCTCAGAGTCAAGCAGTCATGTGGACGAGATGGAACTGGATTCTTATAGCAATGTGGACCTGGAAGAAGATTTCCCCCAGCAGGCTGTCATTTTTGACAGAAGCGATAAGATGGATACTGTGCTCGATCAGGCTCAAGAAACCAGGCGTGAGATTCATCTCATCCGCCTTGAGGTTAAGCGTTTAAAGGATCAAAACACACGAATTCTTAGCGAACCAACTCGTACGACTCACGTAAAGCATGATGCCAACGTCATCGTTGATGGCATCAAGACCCGTGGAGAAGACATTCTAGCCCGCCTTCAGAAAATGGATGCCCATGCCAAAGAGCTTGAAGAGGAACATGGGGTGAACTCTGCTGTTGCGAGAGTCGCCCGGACGCAGTACGCCACCCTGAGCAACAACTTTCGTGATGCAATGACAGAATACAACGATGCAGAGATGAGCCACAAGGAGAACTGCAAGCTTCACATTCAGCGGCAAATGGAGATTGTGGGAAGAGATGTTTCGGGGGAGCAGATTGAGGAGATGCTGGAGAATGGTCAGTGGAATATCTTCACCGATAATGTTATCTCAGAGGGTAAGACGGCTCGTTCTGCACTCAACCAGATTGAAAGTAGACATCGGGACCTGCTGGAGTTAGAAGGTCGACTCCAGAGTCTACACGAAGTCTTTCTGGATGTGGCTATGCTTGTGGAAGAACAAGGACCCATGACAGACTACATATTAAACAATGTTCAGAAAACTGATGCTATGATTGGTGAAGTCCTCATGAAACTGGGACAAGCCAAGAGACATGACAATAACAACCCATTCAAGAGAATGTTCTGTGGATGTTTTCCATGTGCAAAAAACTGAGACTGCTGATCAGCCACTATATGGAAATGTGCTGCTGTATCTGCTGGATTTTCTTTTTTATTTATGTCAAAGAAAAGGACAACAGTCCTCCAAGACTTAAGTACTTTTTAAACACACATCCAGATTGAAGAGATCATAAATTCTTCAAGGCTGCTCAACCGTAACCCAGAACAGAAAAAACACAAAAATGGAAAACATTCTTTACACGTAGCCTTAAAATAATAACTTGGAATAACCGGTTACACTTTACAATAAGGTTGTATTTGTTAACATTAGTAAATTAACATGTTAAAGTTAGCTAATGCTATATTTTTTTGGGGTGAATATTTAATACAAATATTCATATGAATAACTTAAATTTTCCACAAGAAAATCTACCTTTATTCTTTGAATAACAACATTTCTATTTCTTTCAATATTCTGACCTGAAATGCACTTTTCTTGAATAAGCCTTCTATTGGGGATATGAAGAATTTGCCACATTTTGCCATATTTGCAATGCAAAGATGATTTGCTACTATGTTTTTTTAATCCAAAACAATACTCAGTGTGAATATCTTAGGTCTTTTAATTAAATAAAATCAGATAATTCAATGATCTATCTATTATATCTCTTAGGTCTATATTAGGATTGTCAAAAATGTTTGGTTTAAAAAGACTTTGCTGCCTTAAATTTTTTTGTTGAATCAACTCGGATTTACAAGTCATTTCAACTTACTATTTTATATTGTCATAAAGGTGAGTTGTTATAACTTATAAAAATAAGTTGACTTTTCTCAACTATATTTTGTAAGTTGTGACAACTCACCCCTGTTCATATGACTTGTAAATCTGGGTTGATTTAACAAAAACTTTAAGGCAACAAAGTATTTTTTACAGTGTAGGTCCACTACATGTTCCCACTCTACACTCCGTGAATTCAACATTTGTTGATATATTTTTATAATTATGTGATCTTTTTTTACTATAGCTTTACATGACTGATGCTTCCTTGTTTCTAGAAAATACCATGAATACCAATAATGTGACATAAATAGATTGTTTGTAGGAAGTCTTCTTTTAAGTGACAAGATGTCTATGTGCTAAACTGTCATTAGACTGTCACAAGTGGGAGTCGAGAAAACGTTTTGGTACTGTAGCACATTTTTGGTCGTTACTTTACGTAAGTAATGTCTAAAGTATTGAACATGAATAATTGACTAATAATCTTAAATTTTCCTTTTGAATAAGGGCGGCACACAGTCAGATTTCCTTTGAAATCTCAAACATGCATTTTAGTCTGGGACTAGGATAAGCCCTGTCCGGAAAACCACCCCATAATGTTACATACCGGTATAATGATATTAAATAGTTAGGTTATTGTAAATCACAGATTTCAACTAATAAATCATAAAAAAAACACCTGTTTGGTAACGTGCTTGCTCAGGAGGTGAACCGTTTTAATAACTGAAAATATATATAGAGGTCAGTTAAAAAAGTCAAGTTTATGGTCAGTTTTTTATCATTCCAGGTAATAATTCACAAAAATACAGAGGGAAAATAACATATGATACAATGATTTTTTTCTGTAACAAAAGGTCATGAGTTCAATTCTTGTGACACACGTACTGATTAAAGAATCAATCCCAACTTGCCTGTCTCCAATTCAATCTCCTATAAAAGATAAAGGCTAAAAAATGAATTCATTGTAATGCCAGTGTATAATATAACATAAACAACTACAAAGACATATCAGTTCCAAGCTAATTTTACAAGATCACTAAATCATCAGTTATAAAATAGATTTATAAATAGTCATATAAATATTTTTTAAATGGTCATGTCAGAAGACCACCTTCCCAGTCAACATACTATTAGGTAACAGACACAAACAAACAATAATACATTAACTTGCCTTTTAAGCTGAAATCAAACTATGGAAATGAACATTATAAAGAATATTGCACTAAAGTGGGTTGTGTTTACATGCTTTCATATACATGAAGGCAAGCATTTAATCAATTTAATATTAAGACGAGCCTTTTTCTTTTCCAGAATCTGAATCAAATTCTCCACCTATAGAAAATCAAGAGAGAAACAAAATTAATAAAGCTTCAAAACCAAATTTACAGTCTAGTATGATTATACGATCCCTTAGTTTAATTTTACTTACTGTGAGGTACCAGCAGTCTCTAAACTTGAATTTTACTCCTATAGAAAGTTGACTAAAAGGTGCAAGAACATGCAGGTGCAGGTGGGGGACGGTGATAAATGGCGGCACATGGAACCCTAGGCTAACATACAGCAACGTTAGTTAGCTAGTGCTTCATTCGAATAAACACTTTTAACAAACAAGACATTGGTGCTGTTGACAACATGTAGTACCTGATGTCCTCAAAATTTGTGATATTCTTGTCTATTAATACTTGTCTTCCTATTTCTGCCATCTTCTTCACTGCAAGAAAAACAACATTTTTAATAGTTGAAAAAACTACTTAATGTATTTAAAATGTCTCTTTAGATACTTAAAAGTGCATAAACTTATCAATTATTTACAATTATCTATTTTTTACCATACAGTTAAAAATTTGTTCCTTACTTGTGTTATTAAACATATCATTTAATTGGAGCCTACCATTAATATACCTAAGGCTCTATATGTTAGCTAGTCTTCAGTTTGCTATGTTCACACAGCTCTAATAGATGTTAACATAAAACAATAGGCCTATATCACTTTACCAAGACTGATATCATCTGCTTCAAGTGACTTGCAACTGTGGATATGTTTTTTTGGAATAACCAGATAGTGATGAGTTGCTCCTGGATTGATGTCCTGGAAACAAACAATGTCTCCATCCTGTCAAAGAACCACATTACATTTGTCATTTACATATTTATATTCATAAACTATGTTAATGTGTTAATCTATGTATTTACACATACAAATAGTTGACATACTACAGTAAGTACTAATATTGTTTGTACATGCATGGTATTATATTGGCCTCTGTGTGCTTTTATTGTTTTCACTTTTTATACTGAACAGCTTTTATAAAGGTTTAAAAATTATTATATTTTAAAATGTTATGGTGGAGGACAAACTAAATACATAAATGTAGCACTGTGTGACATCCAGCCACATTCTAATGTATGTTAATTACATAAAAAGGCTAAAAATCGCCTTTAAAATGCTTTTGCCAAGTTCTAAAATGTGTGTAGATGTTGGTTTTATGTGATTTGCAAAACTTTTTAGGCCATTTTCAACAAAGGCTCTGATTTAATAAAAATATAAAGGGAATTACTTTCTAATAACATTTGAATACATGAGTTTGCATCTTAATCATTATTTATAAAGAATTAATGTGTGCGCGCATGAGGAATGTGATTGGTCGAGCCTGACCGAGTTCGAAAAAATTAAAATGGTGGCCCAGAGAGCGGTTGGAGCACAAATTTAGTGTAAATAAATGTAATTTTTACTTTATTTATTCTTAATTGCATTTCTAGCGAGAAATTAGTTTTGTAGTTTTCAAATATGTGATTAGTTATCACAAAGGCCTCTCTGTTTATATTTCAAACACGCTGCCATTAAAGGCCCTGTCCCAAATGGCGCACTTCATGTAGACTTTCGGTCTCGTGGCCTTAAATTGCGCATGCTCACTTAGCCTACGAGTGCATAGGGTGTCCCATCTGTCATTTTTACGCTACGAAGTGTGCTCATCAGTAGCCTCTTTGCACCCTTGATGTGGTCTTCGGGGAAGCCGGCACTGCAGCAGGCTTCACGCACTTTATACCAACCCAGAAATACTTGTGAAAGAGAAATCAGACCAATCAGACGACAGATGGGCAACTTCTCTTCCTATTTCCGGCTTAACGCACAAGTCTGTCCCAAAATACGACTCAGGTGTGCCCTGGACTCCCGTCAAGGGTCCCTAAGGTCTGCACTACATGATGTCATCAAAGTGTGGACTCTGAGGAGTTCTACAAGTCCAGATTGTGCCATTTGGGACAGGCCCGAAGTGTGTCCGAAAGTATTTCTCTTAGCTGCCTTTATGCCTTAGAAGTCATTGCCTTAAAAGGGATCTTATTCAAATGTTGGTTTAACAGGAGAAATTTCATATTTATAAAGTGAAATGGTCTGACTCCAAACAAAATTTCTCTGATTTTTAAAATTAGCTTAAGAATTATTGTACTATGCTAAAGAATTGTAAAAGTAAAAAATCAGCTTATAAGACAAGCAAATGACATTGCTAGTTAAAGGTCACGTTCTTTCTGATCCCATTTTTAAACAGTAGTTAGTGTGTAATGTTGCTATAATAGCTAGGGATGGGCGATACCAGTTATTTTCCTGTGGATCGGATACAAAGTACTTTTAGGCAAGGCAAGTTTATTTGTATAGCACATCTCATACACGGAGGTCATTTAAAGTGCTTTACATAGAAACGAGAAAACAACGTATAAGAGAAAAAAAGTATGTAGAAATAAGAGACACAAAAAATCAAAGATACATGAGAATTTAAAATATCAATTAATTAAAACAGTTTTAATGTGTGAAAAAGAATGACATTCATTGCTACTAGTTAAATTACACATTTTTCTCCTTTTTTGGTTTGTTTATTTAATTTGTTATTTAATTAACTCTGTTGATTGTATAATAATTGTATAATTTAGTTTCAATTGAAATGTTTCTCATTGTACTGTTGTTGTATTATGGCAAATAAAAAAGAGAGCAAGAGCGAAACGCACAATTCCAAACACTCTCGCGATACTATGATGTCATACACCGATCAGACTACACAGCGCCACGTGAAGTGGAACGGCATCAGGGGAAAAGTAAAACTACAGTTGAGTTTACACACTGTTAATGTACTTTAATTCTTAAAGTTTTCGTAAAGTCAATAAATGTAACACAAATCGAAACGCGGCAACACTTTCGATGTCGCCTTCCGTAAACTCACATTAGACTGTTCTAGAAGCGTTTTGTTTTATGTTTCTTCCTTGTACATAGCGTTCTTCCCTTAGGAAGAATGGTATCTGAAAGCGAAACCTGAACGAGTGCTCTTTGAAAACACTGTCAAATTAACAATGTCAAATATCATTTATGACTGTACAACACAGTCGGAGTAGACTGACAAGTATTGAATTTCTTTTTAAGAATAAAAGTGTATCCGGATTAATGTTGGCGTACCTAGAAAACAGAGAAAGAAAGTAGATAGACAGAAAGTCAACTTACATCAAACAGTATGTCAGTGTATGGACAGGCTCCGCTTGCGATTATACAGAAAGCACAAATTTCGTCACATTCCTCGTCGTCTAAATTTCCAATCGGATTTTCGCTGGAGTACTTCGGATCAGTCATCGTTACAGGGCAGTGTCCTGTGGAATTGAAAAAGATACTCGCCGCACATCTATATTACCTTTCTTCCGTGTTGACTCACGTTTAGGGGAAATTTAATGGACATTTGTTCCGCCAAATGATGATTAAGTACTGACCTTCCCTGGGCGTAGCAGATTCCTACTTACTGTACACTGCTTTCACAACACAACTTGATATTGTTTCCGCTCATGCAGTTAGGATTAAACGAGGGACTCTGGGAACTGAGTCCAGGAAATGATTTTTTACAGGGGGAGGAAACATATGGATCTTTTCCATCTTTTATCCATGTTGCCTCCAAACACAAAAGTGTGATTTTTTTGACATTCAGCCTTCATTAAGCTTGTATTATACACAAAATATATATACTGAATATAATGATAATAATATGTATCAAAAACGACAATAAAAATAACAATATAATACATTTTTTTTTATAAATAAACCTAAACCCACCCCAACTCTAACCATAACTGAACCCTAAAATCAGAAGGAAATTATAAGTGAAAAACAATGTAAGCCTAAACTCGTAACAAACTGTAAACTTATTTCTGAAATCTGATTGGTTAATTAAAATATTGTCTTAGGGTCAACATAATGTTGCTCTAAGGACATCAACAACTTATGTTGGAGCTCTGTGGCTCCAATCAAAACGACAGGAAGACAAACAATTATGGATTTTCTAGATCATACAAAAAACTTCCCAGACGTTTTGCACATATGGTTTAAAATAAAATATAAAATAGGTCCCCAACTAGAGACCCACACATGATTTTCATTAGCACCACTTCTCTCACATTTAAAGAAGTCAGAGTAAAAGGACTAGCACACGGATATAAAAGAAACACACACATGCTTTTAAAAAAGACCTGGTAGAAAAAAAATACAAAAGCACATAATATAATAAAAACTTCTAAAACTAAAATCTTTTTCCAGCCATAAAAAGCTGTACTACATTATGAATGTATAATACTTTAGCCGACCTGTAGAAAACCAACAGAATAATCACACGTATTTTACAGTTTTCATCAGTATTACTTGTTAGATCATAATGTATGCGTTTAAATTTAAAAATAAAATGCTGAAACATTTCTGTTAAATTACTTTTTTCAACAAACAATCTGGACTTCTTGTTCATCACTAAAACCTGGCTTACAGAAAATGACTTAAGGCCCTTATTTTGACCTTTCCCCATCTAATCGGGGTGAGGGTGTTACTGTCATTTTTAAGGACTTTTTCAAATGTAACATCAGTTGATGCTTACACTAGTTTTAAGGTCTTAATGTGTAGAGTAGAACTTACTAGCCCATTACTTTGTGTTTTGATTTATAGACCACCAAAAGTTAACAATGACTTTTTAAGGGAGTTTCAGATTTTCTATCCAATGTGGTTTCAAGTACTGACAAGTTGTTGATTCTTGGTGATTTTAACATACATCTTTGTTGTCCCTCGAAACCTTTTGCAAGAGATTTCGTTCATCTTATAGACTCTTTTAACCTCACACAACACATATCAGGACTACACACAAACTGGGTCACACGTTTGATCTAGTTTTATTTTTAGGCGTTGATATCAGTAATATATCTGTAAGTGATGCTGGGTTGTCTGATCACTGGCCAGTTTTGTTTGACAGTGTGATTTCCTGTCCTAGTTATGTAAACCAGCCTAATACCTACCGTTCAAGTTCTATTAACCCTTTCACTGCTTTGCAATTTATGGATGCTTTTTTGGCCCTTCCAGCTCATAGTGATGTGATATCATCACAGAATCAGAATCAGAATGTTGATGAGCTGGTAAATAGTTTCAATGTTTCATGTTCAGAAATTTTAAATGTAATTTCCTCTTATAAAACAAAAAAAACTGAAATCAAATAATAAACTATGGTTTAATAGCGACATAAAAACTTTAAAGGGACACTCCATTTTTTTTTTAGAAAATAGGATTATTTTCCAGCTCCCCTAAAGTTAAACAATTGATTTTTACCGTTTTGGAATCCATTTAGCTGATCTCCGGGTCTGGGGTAACCACTTTTAGCAAAACGGTAAAACTCAATTATTTAACTCTAGGGGAGCTGGAAAATAAGCGTAGTTTCAAAAAAGTGGAGTGTCCCTTTAAGGAAAAAATGTAGAAGAGCAGAAGACAATGAAAGGACGACAAATTACAAATCTCATATCAAATCTAGATAGTTAGAGTAAACTGTCTAACTTCCAAGAAGCAGTTTCCTTGGAAAGGGCAAAATACTTCTCTAACATAATCTCAAAATATTCCCATTGCCCAAAGATACTGTTTTCTACATTTAATTCAGTATTAAACCCTACTAGACCGGTCGGCCCAGAACCTAGCCTAGACTTATGTGAGAAGTTTTGCAACTTCTTTATAAAGTTATTGAAATGAGGGCACATATCTCTAATAATTTAACTCAGAATTATTAAAAAGCAAATATTTGTCCCTCTGCTTTTTCTAATTTTCTGAATATTTCACACTCTGAGCTGTTGAGCATTATCTCTAACATAAACCCAACTACTTGCTCTTTAATGCGATTCCCACAAAGTATGTTCTGTCCTCTGTGTTGCCAAGTCTACTTTCTAATGTCAATAGCTCTTTACAAATGGGTACTGTACTATTTTGCCTTAAACAGGCTGTGGTCCATCCTTTACTCAAAAAAGCTAATCTCGATCCTTCTGATTTTAATAACTACATAGGAAATACATTTAGAAACTTCCATTTTCGCACAAAGTTTTGGAAAAGTGTGTACTAAATCAAATTTCCCCCTGTTTAATCTCTAACAACATTCTGGATCCTTTTCAGTCATTTTCTGCACTTTTGAAGTAGTGAATGACTTCTTACTATCTGCAGATTCTGGTAACTGTACTATTCTTCTTTTATTGTACTTAAGTGCAGCTTTCGATACTGTGGATCATCATATCCTGTTAAAGAGATTGGATCTTGAAGTTGGGATTCATGATGGTGCACAAGATTGGTTTGCATCATATCTCGCAAACATGAATTGAGAATTTTCATCAAACTCAGTTCCCGTCACTTGTGGGGTGCCCCAGGGCTTAATTCTGGATCCAATCTTATTTTCCGTATACTTTCTCCCTCTTCGTTTCATTTCGTCTTCGTTTTTATTTTTGAGTCCCATAAAGTTTCAAATTACATTTATACCGATGACACTCTATTTTTCTGATTCAGTTACCTCTCTGCTATAGCTTGTTTAGAGGACATTAAGGCTTGGACAATAATTTACTTCAATTAAACCTGAAGAAGACTGATGATATGTTGTTTGGCCCCTTTTAAATAATATAAGTTCTACTATAGGCCCCCTTCAAGATAACATTCATGATAAAGTAAATATTTGGGTGTTACCCTTGATGCCTGAATTAAAATTTGATATACAGATCAACTCAGTAGTTAGAGGCAGTTTTCTGTAGCTTAGGGGACTTCGCAACCTGAAAAATATTCTAGCTTTAATCATTTGGAGCTTTAATGATTTTGATTTATTTCAACCAGGCTGGACTACTGTAATGCTCTATATGTTGGAATAAATCAGTCCACGCTCTCGCGGTTACAACTGGTACAGAATGCCGCGGCTCGTTTTTTAACAGGGACAAAAAAGATAGAACACATTACACCTGTGTTGTCATCACTTCATTGGCTACCTTTTTGATTCAGAGTTGATTTTAAGGTTTTAGTATTTGTATTTAAATCACTTCATGGTCTTGCCCCTTCATATATTTCCGACGTTTTCCACTCGTAGTCTCTAGTGAGAACGCTCAGATCTTCCACACAGACGTTCCAAAATCTCCACTTAAATCCAAAGGTGACAGAGCATTCTTAGTTTTTGTTCCTAAGCTCTGGAATTCCCTACCTTTGTCTATTAGACTTCCCCCTACTCTTTCTACATTTAAATCTCTTAAAACATACCTTTTTTCTCAGGCATATCTGTTATTTGCTATTAATTATCAAACTAATATTACTTTTTTAATCTTAAATATTGCTTTAAATTGCATGATGTTTTCTGTCTTAATTTTATTACTTTTGTTTTGGTTTCTTTTGATATTTTATTCAGTGTTTAATTTGTATTGTACAAAGGATGTTTTGTTTGGTAAGTTGTGCAGCGCTTTGGTCAGCATTTATGCTGTTTTAAAGGGCTATATACATTTGACCTTGAAATGTAATATTCCTTGATGACCCAATATCTCCAAAAAATAAGCTTCTGCCTATTAAAAATATTGCAACCAGATCTCTAACCAGGTCCATAAAATTTGATTATATAAAAAAATCTAAATCTAACGGGTTGGTTGATTCATAAGCTTTGGAATAATGTCTGACTAGCAATGTTCAAGACTCAAATATGCTTGTTCTACATCTAAATCAAAATATAGTTAAAGAAGGAATAGTTCACCCACAAATGAAAATTCTATCATCGCTTACATCTTTTCTTCTGTTCACAAAAGGAGATATTTTTGATAAATGATGCTAACCACACAGTTGGTGACTTCCACTGTGTTTTTTCTACTGTGGGTGCCAGATGTGTGGTTTTCCATTATTTATCAAAATATATTTTTTAACAGATAAAATAAATTCAGGTTTAGAACAACATATGAGGCTGAGTAAATTATGACAGAATCTTCATTTTTGGGTGAACTAGGCTATCCCTTTTTATTTCCATATCCTTTAAATCCTTTATTGTTTCATATATCCTTATTAGATGCAATAACACATATTCATTTAATTTTCTATAGCCACAATTTGGGGATTTCTAGCTTCGTTCATGCTCAGACTCACCAAGTAATGCCATTAACCCCACAAAGCCTATGCTATGCTCTATCTGCCAACCTAATATATTTACTATAAACTTCACAGACAAAATCTTTTTGGTTTTAGCGCCACTTATGCTCAGATTCACCCAGGGGTGCCATCAGGTGTGATACATAAGGAAAGCACAAAACTAATGGAAACAAACAAGATTTCAAAATAACACAGATTACACAGACAATACCACAGAGGACCACTAGACAAGGACGCCTTATACTGCCCTCTACTGTCGCTATCACTACACACAAATCAAAATGCTGGGGAAGGTGTCACTGTAACAAAATAATCTAGTTTTTAGTTAATTTAATTTTTCTTTTACAGTATTTTGCAAACTAATATTCTCGGTAGATATTTAAAAGGTTAATTCCCCCAAAAAAGGAAATTCTGTCATCATGTATTTACCTTTAAGTTGTTCCAAACCTGTATACATTTATTTCCTCTGCTGAACACAAAGGAAGATATTTGTAATCAAGCAGGAAACAGGAGCACCACTGACTTCCATAGTAGGAAGAAAATAGTATGGAAGTCAATGGTGCTCAAAAATGGTTTGGTTACAAACAATGCTCAAAATATTTGAATATATTGTGTTTAGCAGAACAAAGAGCTATGAGCTATTGGTTACATTTATACAAACTTTCAATGCAGTGAAATTGTTATATGTAGCGTTCAATGGAGATTTAGTTATGTAAATAATGGACAGCTGACAGTAAGTCATATCAATTCCAGAACACCACAGTCATCCTCTGTCATTTATAGCTTCTCGTGTCACAAACAGATTTTTAGCACTGAAGGGTTGCCAAAGTGTCTCCAGACAATTGATTTACTAAAAAAAAAACTTGATTTAAGGAATGCATACTTCAATTATTTATCCAATATAGGCTACAACAACTCATAATCTATTTAAAGATAGTATTAGTCCACAAAATTAACAATGTTGTAAAGGTGCCTAAAAAAACCCATTATTCTGTCACTTTCTGTAACAAGCAACTCTTGACACATTGCAGGTCAGAAAAACAGAGCACTCATAACAATCATTTCTGTATTTGAAGTTGCATGGCTTAATATGTCAAACTTTTTAACATATTCATTTTAGCCATTTAACCTAAATACATTTAAATGAGAATATATACGAGTTTTCAAAATGAAATGAATGAAACGCAATGAACCGATGTATAAACAAATATCTGACATTTAAACGCCATCGAATTCAAATTCAAAGAAATGAAATTTCTTTGATAAAACGCCAAAAGTCCCGCTTAGTGTGCGTGGGTAAATATCAACCGATCTGCCCCCGCGTGTTTACGGGACGTCCGTCAATCACACGAGTTTTTAGAGCTGCAGGTGCGCGGAATCCTGCCCGAGTCTCTGTCGTAAGCTCCACCCACCAATGCAAACGATTTAAGAAAAGTCGCGGTCGAAAGCTGAACTACGTTACTGACGAATTTCAAAACTCGAAAGATCTGAAAGAGGGCAGGACGCGCTCCAATACTTTCTACTGTAGGCATACGTCTCGTTTGACTTTAAACATCATTCCATTTTTCTTAATTTATCCACTTCGTTTGTCTTTTAGTGAATGATATATTTTGTTCTTTAGATGTGTTCAGATGAGGAGCGCACTATGACCGGGGGCTCCGGTAACGGAAAGTTGCGTCAGTGGCTGATCGAGCAGGTGGACAGCGGAAAATACCCCGGTCTCGTGTGGGAAAACGAGGAGAAGAGCATCTTCAGGATTCCCTGGAAGCACGCGGGCAAGCAGGACTATAACAGAGATGAGGATGCCGCGCTCTTCAAGGTACCGTCAGGATGGATACGTCTGTAATGATCAAATACATGGCTTGATTAGGCTAATCTTGCATTAAACTTCCAAGGGATCTTTTTCATATTGCACTGAATACGTTGCAAATTGCTTTTCTGCAGGCTTGGGCGCTGTTCAAAGGCAAGTACCGGGAGGGCATTGACAAACCAGATCCGCCAACGTGGAAAACGCGCCTTCGGTGCGCTCTTAATAAGAGCAATGACTTCGAGGAGATCGTGGAGCGCAGTCAACTTGACATATCGGATCCCTATAAAGTGTACAGGATCGTTCCAGAGGGAGCCAAAAAAGGCAAGGCAGAGAGCACGCCTAAAAAAAATGAACAGTATGCGCTCCAAACGAGCGCGTGTTGCCACATCCTCGTTTACTGAAAACACGCGCGCTCACACTTTAAACGTGAATGACTGTAAATGATCAAAAGCAGAAGTGATTTATATACAGCATAGTTTAATTTAGAAATTCTTTGAACAAATAATAATAGCCTACTGTGTATTTAATTGTTGCAGGTCCCAGATCTGTAGAAGAATCACAGTCTAATTCAGCCTCACCCAGTTACCCAATACACCCGACCTATGCAGCTGCACCATCTCAGGTTAGTAATGATGAGTATTATATTCTTTGTGCGACTTTGTTTCTCCACATGCACTTGAAGTAACATTGCACGTGCTATTACAGGTGTGCAACTACATTTCTCCAGCAGAGAGAGGATGGAGAGATTTCTCCCCACTGTCTGAAATCCCTTACAGCCAGACCACCTACAGTGCACGCTGGGACCCTGGTACTTTTTTTGTGTGTGTGATTGTGAAAGTAAAATCTTTTTAAGTACCATACAACTACATTAAAGTGTGTGTCTGTGTGTGCAGGATACCAGTTCAGTGGTTCGTTCTACAGTTGCAACGCATCAGATACACAACCCTCACCTTTCTCCCTGGACTCCAGCATGAGGTCTTCTGAGGCTTTGGCCCTCTCAGGTACTTTTAAAATGCTGAATTGTGGGATAAAATATGGACAAACAAGAGAATGGCTATATTTGACTCAACTATTCATTTGACTCAGCATTCATTTACTTATTTCACTTTGACTGTGCATTTCAAAATATACATTTAGTTTTAAACATGTGGTTTCAGATTAAAACACAATCACAGTTTGTTTAATATGCTGATCTTCTCTGCTAGATTACCGCATACACGTGATGGTGTTTTACCGGGATACTTTGGTACGAGAGGTAACCGTCAGTAGCCCAGAGGGTTGTCAGCTTGGCCCTAGCAGAGAGGGACAGGGCTACATTTCACCTGGGACCCCCGAGCTGGTGGAACTCCCTCATGCTGAAGGGACATCTCTGGAGCGCGGCGTTCAGCTCTGGATGACCCCGGATGGGCTGTACGCCCGTCGTCGTTGCCCCTGCAGGGTTTACTGGGAGGGAGCTCATGCACCACCTTCTAACAAACCCAATAAACTGGAGAGAGACCAGACTTGTAAACTACTGGACACCCAGCTGTTCATCACAGGTAAAATATTTACATGTAAGATATAGAAATAAACGATGTGATGTCACAAGTAAAAATAGGTTATTTTACCAACTCATCGGTCTCAGTAAGCGCAGACGGTCATTTATAGTAAATCTAACGCATCTACGATTTAACTCACATCAAAAAGCCCATCTTCAAAGACACGTACATTTTACAGTAAACAAACAGGTCAAATGCTCTTACAGTAAATAGTGTGTCACTCTATCTGTGGGTTGAAATGTAGTGGCGGTCACAGCGTCAGTCAAATACGGGTTACTCACGCCTACCTTCTGTTCGTCATAGATATCACTGATTGTTGTGATTCTCACAGGACTTCCCAGCATATGATAAACACAACTCAAAATAGCACGTGCTTGGTAGACTTAATGCAGCATGGCAGAAAATAGAGATCAAGAAGAAAGAGTACATTGCTAAAATAGATAAGAGGCGAGAAACTGGAAACATGATGGCAGTGTATGCACCCAAAACATGTTCAAATATTCAAGGTAAACATTCAAGAGATGGGGCACCTTAAATTGAAATTCTAGTATTATTTACTCACCCAAATGTTAAATATGCAACACGAATTCCAGACTTAAAAGTTGTCCAGCATCAGATTTTTTTTTAAAAAGCCATTGAAACCAAATATTTTTGCACATATAAAATTAAGGACTAAACTTACTATAACTATATTATTATTTTTAGAGGATTTAAAAAATATTTCCTATAGAATTATTTACATTGTTTAGATGATCTTTATGAAAAAATATCATTACCGCAACATGATATTACATTAAATACATGCATTTACAAACTCATGTTTCGGTAATGAGAACTCAAAAAGTTGTGTAGGTACTATGACAAACAAAATTTCAACTTTTATCCGAAGAGAAAAAATAAGAACTGCTTACCTGGTTGCCATCTTGAGTGTCACAGTCAATTATCTCTCTTCAAACATTTTTTTTTGAAATGTTAGTTCATTGAAGGCTTAAACAATGATTGAAAATTATTGCGGAGGATGAGAAAATTGGTCTTGGACACATTTATATTTCTTATTATTGTCTACTACACATATTTCTTTACTGTAAATGTTTATAGTATAACATGCAAAACCAAAAGAACCCAAATCAAGTCATGGACACATTGCGGTAATGAAAATTTCTCCCTTAAATGTGGAAAAAAATTGTTTTTTATGATGTCGTTTGAAATCATGTGCAAAATAGTACTTGAAGAGATGTTTGTAACTGTATGCTTCTTATTTTGATACATTTATTTTTTTATCAACATGTTTCATGACACCTCATAAGTCTAATTTCGCGAGAATCACCCAGATGATGTCAGAATGAATTTCTTTGTATGGAAAAAAGAGCAACATAAACATTTTCTTAAAAAAAAAAAGATTTTTTTGTGTTTCAGAAACATTTTGGTTAAATGATGACACAATTTTCATATAAAATCAACAAAAATTTCAACATTAAGGAGGGAAATAGTTGGTTATGCATTGTAAAAACAAAAGTCACCAAAAATAAATCTTTCTTCAATAACAACATAAAGGATGTCTCGCAGAATTTATTACAACTTTCTCATTTTAACTTTCAAGTGTGTTTATCTATTAACTGCTTCACCTGTTATTGGCTGTGATTAAAATGTTTCCTTTTGTCTCCAATAGAGTTACAGACTTATTCCCTGCATGCTCGCCCTGCCCCGCGTTCACAAGTGCTACTGTTCTTTGAGGATGAGGGATCCGAAACACAAAGACCCAAGAGGACCTACACAGTGCAGGTTCGTTTTTTAACCCCTAGAAATAACAAATCGCTAGCATTTTCAATCTAAAAGTTGCTCTTACTGTACAATACTAATGAATAGTTATTCACATTGCATAATAATGACATTCATGCATGTATGTTATAATGTATATATTCATACAACTTCTCTCTGTGTCTTAGATTGAGCCGCTGTTTGCTCGTCAGCTTTTCTTCCTCGCTCACCCTGGAAGCATGAACTATATCCGCACCCATGACTTTTCACACCTGCCACCTGAACACACCCTCAACCCAGGCCAAGATTTTCACAGAGTCATCACGCATCACCATAACAACGCTCCTCAAAATTGACCCTTGAACAGCGTTGTTTTTAACACTGGGTTAAAGTCAAGTTTTATTCCTGGGCTAAGCAACGTTTACACTCGCATGAACGTATGAAAATGGTGCTATCATGGCTTTTAACTCTAGTTTGTGCACGAAATCAATGTTAGGACCGTTTGAAGAGACATTTTCAAAGATGGACAAGCAATTACAACAGGTTGTGTGCTTATTAGTTTCTCTAGGGGTCAAATATAAAAATGTTAATCCAGAATTTACAGACGCACAGCGTGAAATCATTGTGGACGGCAAAATGCACAGTGACTACCCAGTGAAACATACCCATGAATTGTGTGAGACATGGAACAAACCCAGGATTATGCTAACATAGGGTTAAAATGAAAAAGCTCATACATTTTGGAAGCTAAAGCTTAACTGACTTAAATCTGCAACAATGGCTTGGAAATGCTGCAGTGGGGCAAAATCATGTCCAAAATCTCTTGTGCTAACAGACAGTATCAGACTAAAAGACTGTATTTGTTTAATACTGAGAATGAATGATGTGGCTGTGTACAACTCACATGAATGAATGATTGTATCAGGTCAAGAAATGTTTGCGGAAATGAATGTAAATTGTGCATATAAGCTGTGCACGATTCCTTGTACCAGTGTTATGTTTGATTGAGCTGTAATGAAACTACTTTTGGAATGTAAAGGGACAAGATTTGAATGTATATATGCTATGTATGTATGGGCAGTATTTTTTTTTTGAAAATGTGAAATCCTTTCAGTGTTCAAATGTTTTTTATACATGTGTTTTTTTTTATAAATGTTTTTTTATGAATGTTTTGTACAATTCTGTTTTTCTATTACGTTGGCTTTTAAATGTGGTTGGCAAACCCAGAGTGTCTCGAAAATTTACATTATCAGACTTTTCTAATTTAGTAATTTTTAAAGAAAAAATAAATCAAGTCAAATTGAAAGTGTGTGCACTGATTTCTGATCTATATAAGGTGAAAATTCCCAGACAGGGCATAAGTTTAGTCCAAGACTAAATGATGCTTGTTTGACTTAACTAAAAGTAGCTTGCACTGATGTATCTTAAAGGGATAGTTCACCAAAAAGGGGAATTCTGTCATCATTTACTCTCTCTCATGTTGTTACAAACCTGTATAAATGTTCTGATGAACACGAAAGAAAATATTTTAAGGAATGTTTGTAACTAAAACGTTCATGAGCCCCATTCACTTTCATATTATTATTTTTTCCTACTATAGAAGTGAAGTTTGATTACAAACATTCCTAACAAATATCTTCCTTTGTGTTCATCAAAACAAAGACATGTATACAGGTTTCGTAATGAAATCAATCAAGGGGTGGTATTATCCCCTACTGACATCACAAAGGGAGCCGCATTTCAATGAGCTATATGCTTGCAGAGAATGGTTTACCAAAACTAAGTTACTGGGTTGATCTTTTTCACTAAGCACTGGGGACCCAATTATAGCACTTAAACATGGAAAAAGTCCGATTTTTATGATATGTCCCCTTTAAAATATATTAGTGCCATTATTTTGTCTCAAGATCAGGGTTCCCACGAGTCTTTAAAAGTTTGTGAATTTGGGTAAAAAAAACTCAAGGCCATGGGAAGCTTTTGAAAATATACATACATAGATACAGGTCATTGAAAGTGCTTGAATCTATTTTATGCAAGAAGTTTTCTGGAAAAAAAATCCATATTATTATTAACGGCGTAGACTGTTTAAACTGTCAAGCGTTGCCGTCCCGAATACAGGACACCTAAGTTTGCATTAGTATTGTTGATGTAAATTTTAATCTATCACTACAAACTATATATCGTTGGAAAGGTCTAAGCCTCCAGAATAGACATTTCAACAGTGTTTTATAAAATAAATTATGTAGGGAGAGTAATTGATTCATTTATGAAGAGAGTGTGCCTAAAAAATTTACTTTCTGCTAAATGTCACTGTCCCACCAGCAGGACAACTACATTTTCTTCAATGTTTGCATATAAATTCTTATCTAATCATGACAAACTGTATATTGTTTGAAAGCTCCAAGAGTGTAGATTTAACTCAATAGGGTGGGGTGACGCTTAAAAGGTTAATGCACACATGCTAAATTGTTCGCTTTAAATGTTTATATCTTCTGTATGCGAATGTTGATTCATACCAAAATGCTTTTTTGCATAGTTGTGTTTGACACATGAAAACGTCTTGGGTTACGTATGTAACTGTTATTCCCTGAAAAGGGAACGAGATGCTGCGTCTCCCTTGCCATACTTTCTGCGTTCCTGTAACGCCGTCTTTGGCAATATTTCAGATAGCGATATACTTTCTGGCTTCCACATTACCCTGTCTTTGTCGTTAAGCCTCACCATTGGTTGAATTTGATATACACATTCAGACGCACTTACCCCTGGAGGTGTCCCCAAAGTGTCACCGCAGTGGCGCAGCGCAAGTTCCCTAGAAAGGAATCTTTAACAATGTATCTTAAAAGGTAACACGATATAACCTTGCTCTCTCTTGAAATGTGTCTCCACATTTAGTACTTTAATTTGAGGGTTTTAGACCTGGAAAGTCCTTGAAAGGTCCTTGAATTTGAAGTTAACTAAAGTGTGGGAACTCTGAAGATGCAAACCACCAGTAATGTTTTTGTCTGTAAAATTTCCTGAAATAACAAAGGCCTAGTCCTGGCTTAATTTAAACCCTTAGGATCGGTTTCCCAGACAGGGCTTAACCTAGTCCGAGACTAAAATGCATGTTTGAGCCGTTTTAAAACATTTTGTCCCGTTTAATTTTTGTTGACTTTGTCTTAAGATGCACATTTTTAGTGTTATTTATAAGGTATGTTTGTAAAAACATCTTAAATCACATAATATAAACAAGGCCTATTCCTGGATTAACCTAAACCCTAAGGGGTGGATTCCCGGACAGGAATTAATAAACGTAAGAGCTGTCCAAACAGAAAACAACTTGAAATGACATATCTTAAAATACATCACTTCCCATTGTTTTGCCTCAAAATGCACACAAGTAATGTTTTAGTCAGGCATGTTTGTTAAAACTAGCTATTTTCCTAATTAAACTAAGGCCTAGTCCTGTTTTAAGGTAAACCATCCCATCCCAGCAAAAATAAACACTACTAAATTGTCTTTTAATGTCTTAAAACGAAAGACGTGTACTCTCCCTTCACTGTTTAACTTTTTGTTTGAGGTCAAAACTTTGATTGCTGGAGCGAACAAGTCTCTTCATCACTGGTGGGCTGACTGTGGTTACCAAAGCGTGTATACAGGGCAGTAGGGGAATACTTTCATCCCCCAATACAAAAACTGGAATCCCCATAAATGTGTTTATGTGTGGAGACCTCAAGCCATCATTTATGCTGAATGGAAGCAATTTGTTACGTGCAGAGCGTATAAGGCATGTAGAACGTATGACAGCGAACACAGGAAGATGTTTGTGGTTTGGAGGCAGGATGGTGCGGGCAGTCAGAGCGTGATGACATCACAGAGGAAGAGGTAGATTCACAGAAATACTTTATAAGTCTTTGCTCTCAATGAAGGCGCTTTACCAGTAGTGATATTAGCGGGTTTATCATTTTTAACCATCAACATTAATCAGCATGTGTTTGCATACTACATACGATTCTGAGCAAGCCACTTCTAAAAACAAGCAATTCAGATGAAAATAGGCTATTTTTATAGGAAGAGATTGTTAACGGTGAAATCTGTTAACTCTGATACATTGAATAGCCAATGCTTCTCAATTCTAGTTTTGGATGACTTACTAACTTAACACACCTAAATTATCAACTTATTGGCAAGGCTGAACTCAGCAAAATCTGAAATGCTAAACGTGCGGTTCTGCGGCTTCCCAAGACAGGAGCTGAGATCCACAACAACAAAATTTCTCTGACTTTTCCACTGTTTATGTGCTTACGGTTCTACGTTAGTATGTAAACATGTTTGGATTATTTTCCGCTGCCTACAGAACGGAAAGGTGCGATCATTAAAAACTTCCCTTATGTCTTGAAGCCTGAGATCAATACGCCCACGCTTTCACCTGGTGCCACACATTGGCTTTGATGCTAGTCTGTCAAACAGCTTCCCTTAAATGAGTGGGTGATCAGGGATCTAAATTTAGAAACAGAAAATCAACAAACTTCAGATCAGAGAGTTTTGGGAAACACAAATATAGAAACACCTGCACCTATATTGCACTTAGCAGCAGCAGTTTGCATCAAAGGCCAATAATCGATTGAACACATCCTGCAGGAACTGGTCAAATATCTTCATACTGTTATAGAAGGTCAGGGTGTGTCTTTCTGCCTGACTATGAAGACAAGGGCGTGTGCACGCATAAGCGATCGTGTGGTTACAAAAACGACTCTTTTAACGAAATGAGAACAGAGTCATTTCAAAACTCGACAGCTTCAACTCCCGAGAGCAACGCACTTGTTCTCGATATTTCTTGGTGTCTCTCACACGCTTACAATTACTATGGTAACTCTGTCACACATTCACATTTGTAGGCAAAGTCTGTGCACTTAGGATTTTATTTATGCAATAAAGTGACGTAAAACAAAAGGCGGTAATTGCTTTACACTTACAATATTGTGTGTCAATTATCAATAACATGTGTAAACAGCTTGGCACATTCTCTCTCATTACACAGACAAAAACAAACAGGTGTAATTCAGCAGGTAGACAAAGCCTATACAGGTGGCACTGATTTATTTACTTAACTGAAATGATGGCTTAGTGTAGTGGCATTGTTGAAATGTTGAATGGGTTTTATGAAGGTTTATCTCTTCACAGGCTGAAAACAGGCAGGCATAAAGCAATTAAGCTGTAGCTTCATACTGCTCTTAAATTTATTCAGCAGCTCCTCCAAGAGTCTGAGAAAAGAGTTAGAAACAGCTTTGTTAATGAAGTATGTGCTATATAGTCATGGTAAACCATTTACATAAAAAAACAAGTAAAACTGCTGTATTAAAGGTGCCATGGCACAAGACTTTTTTAAGATGTCAAATAAATCTTTGGTGTCCCCAGAGCACATATGTGAAGTTTTAGCTCAAAATACCATATGGGTGATTCTCACGAAACCATTGAAACACTAATGATTTTAGCTTTAAAATGTGTAATATAGTAACATTAAAAAGCATCAGAATTAACACAATACTGTGTTCTACCTTGCACAATGTGTGATTTCAACATAAGAATTTATAATTGTCAATTGTATCTGATTTTCTGCTGAAATTCTCATTACCGCAATGTGTCCGGCTGTGTTTGAACATGCGTTATGTTGTAATTTAATCAAATTAACACAAAAATATTAAGAAAAAATAAATGGATGTTTTGCTAGACTACTTTAGATGACAGAAAAAATATTTACTGAATATTCATGTATAATAATAATGAAGAAAAATTAGGAAAATGATGTGTCCATGCCTGATGTTCTCATCCTCCGCAACACTTTTTGAAAACAGTTTAACCACACATACAGAATTTTAATAAAGTTTGATTTTGAGTGACCAAGCACATGGACCAGTTACTTCAAGATGGCTACCAGGTAAGATCATTTTTTAACAGTTAATTTGAAATATTGTCTTGTCAGAATGCTTACACGACATTTTGATTATCATTACCGCAACAGATGCTTATTAAATGTTAATTTAATTAATAGAAGCATAATACTTTGATTTTAAATGCATGTGCAGAATCTCCAAATTATGTTCTTTCAGGTTTGTCATGTCATTTTGAAAATATGTCAGTGTTGATGTTTTCTGACTGTTGCGGTAATGAGATTTTTTAGGACAAATTTTTTTTATTATATTACAAAAAGTGTTAAATGATAAGTAAAAGTTTTTTAATTAATGTTCCCATTTACTCCAGACTTTGTTTTTCAATGTCTGGTGGGAAAAAAAGTAAATTTAAGCAATTTTTACATTTTCATGCTTGACATTTTTAAAACCAAGTTTTCGTGAGAATCACCCATATAGATAATTTATTATAACATGTTAAAATTGCCACTTTGTAGGTGTGTGCAAAAATGTGCCGTTTTGGGTGTGTCCTTTAAAATGGAAATGAGCTGTTGAAATTCAAACACTGATCACAATGATGGTGGTTTGTTGCAATTAAAACCCAATTGTACTTTTCTCTGCACTAAATGGCAGTGCTTTGGTTGGATAGTGCGGATTTAGGGGCGGTATTATTATAATAAGAGCTCCTTATGACATCATAAGGAGAGCCAAATTTCAACGACCTATTTTTTCATGTGCTTGTAGAGAATGGTTTAGAAACTAAGTTACTGGGTTGATCTTTTTCACATTTTTTAGGTTGATAGAAGCACTGGGGACCCAATCATAGCACTTAAACATGGAAAAAGTCAGATTTTCATGCCATGGCCCCTTTAAATAAATAAAGACTGTGGAATTGAAGGTATGGGGGAAATGTTACGGTGAAAAAAGAAACCATTTAAAGTACACACAAATACAAGTTGTACTTGTTACATACATAAATTACATACATTAATAGTGAAATATGGTTGCAATATTTGTCTTGTTTGTCTAATTCTATAGGTTTATACATTGCATACCCTTTCCTCAGTGACTAAAAATGAAATCCATTAAAGGAACACGCCCACATTTTGGGAATTTAGCTTATTCACCATATCCCCCAGAGTTAGATAAGTCCATACATACCTTTCTCATCTCCGTGCGTGCAGTGACTCTGTCTGACACAGCCCCCGCTAGCTTAGCTTAGCACAAAGACTGGAAGTGAATGGCTCCAGCTAGCAGACTGCTCCCAATAAGTGACAAAATAACGTGAACATTTTCCTATTTATGTGTTGTGTTTCATATTTAGGCAAAGCACTGCTACTTGGGAGGAGTGATTTGCTCGCAACAACCGAGAAGCCCCCTGGTGAGGAGCAGAGAGTTCGGACAGAGTTGTGCAAATCACTCCGCACAAGCAGCAGTGCTCCGCCCTCCAAGAATACAGTTCCCAGCATGTACACTGCCAAAAGATGGCTGTGTCTCATATGACTTTGTTATTTGTACACAGTGTGACTATACAAATCACAACACACAAACAGGAAAACGTTCGCGTTATTTTGTCACTTATTGGGAGCAGTTTGCTAGTTGGAGCCATTCACTTTCAGTCTTTGTGCTAAGCTAAGCTAGTGGGGGCTGCGTCAGACAGAGTTACAACACACACGGAGATGAGAAAGATATGTATGGACTTATCTAAGTCTGGGGGATACGGTGAATAAGCTAAATTCCCAAAATGTGGGAGGTTCCTTTAAGATTTTAACAGCAAAAATTTGCTGTGTTTATTAAATGTAATTCTGCTTTGAGTAACTCACTTCTTATCGGCTCCACTCTGAAGCTGCGGTAGTGCTTCTATTGCCTGTTTAAAACTGATGCTGTGATACAAAACAGACAAATGTGACAAAACATATCATATTTACATAGAGCCTTTTTACCCCTGGTCACTTCATGTGATTTATTAAACCGTTTCATTTACATTCGGCCACATTATGCATCTTGGCTGAATGGATATCGATCCGATCTTGTATTTCCGTGCAAAATGCAAATGCACTGTTCATTACTACACCTTAAAAAAACTTAAGACAAAGTTATACAGCAAAAGGCAGCACTTACTGTATGTTGAGCAAGGGCACGAGCTGAAGCGCGCAGTACAGAGTAGTAGGAGAGTGAGACGGTGTGATGATTTACAGGTCCATGACAGGGAAAAGCATTTCACAAAACCCTCTATAAAGTTTAATTTCTTTGCTTAATATAATCCAGTTTGTCATTGGACTATTTAATTGGTTCTAAAAAGTTTTTTTACCCACTGGCGTCGCTCCATAAAGCAACAAGCTTTTGCGTCTTTGTTTTTTTGCCTATCTCCCAGCTAGCGTGGCGTGCTTTTTTTGGGAGGAGTAAAGCGCTGACATATGTGGCTTTATCAACCAGATGTAGTTTTGTCTGAAATGCATCCCAGACAACCTCCTGAAGTGGTTTGAGCGCCCGGATTTCAATCCGAATCGAAAACGTTTCGGGGGGGCATTTACACTGGGTCTTTTTATGATTGGATAACTAAACGCAAGAAGTGACCAGGTGTAAAAAGGCTTAAGAGACAATCATAATAAAAGTCTTTGGTTCTGAGTTTTCCATTTTCAGTAGGTCTACGCTAGTGAACACTATATTAAAGAGACACTTCACCTCTCTTTGAAAACATAATCACTTTCCAGCTCCCCCAGAGTTAAACACCCGATTTGACCTACTTGGAATCCATTCAGCCGATCTGCGGATCTGGCGCTAACACTTTTAGCATAGCTTAGCACAATCCACTGAACCTGATTAGACCATTAGCATCACGCCAAAAACAACCAAAGAGTTTCGATACTTTTCCTATTTAAATCGTGTACTAAGACCGACAGAAAATTACAAGTTGCAATTTTCTAGGCAGATATGGTTAGGACTATACTGCCCTCCAAAGGCTAAGTGCAGTATCTACGCAAACACTGAAACTGAGAAAAATGGCTTTAAAGTTTTTTACACCACCCAGTCAAACATGTTACTGCAATTTTGGCACACACATTTCTCTGAAATGGGACAAAATTTAACCAGGAGACTTTGTCACAAGACACAACAGATCTCACAAAGCCCATTTTAACCCTTAACTCAATTTTGACCAAATGCGTAGTTACTGCGCTTTCGCTTTGTAGGGCAGTATACCAGGCATGAAAACGGGTCAGGGGTGAAAAAGGTGAGAAGGGCACTCGAGGGGCGATGTGGCTTCTGATGGGGCCGCGAGGTGGGAGGACCCCCCCAGAATAAATATTATGGCCTCATTAGGGAACATGCTGTAACTTGACTTATTTATTCTTCAGGCATGTGATTGGCCAAGAACAAAAAAGAAGGAAAGAACTCAACATCCCTCCATGTGCGCAGAAACAAAATGCACACCATAACATACGCAAAAAATACATTATGACCATTATTTCAATTATTTAATTCTTTTAAATTTAAAATGTAAACATTTGACTAGTAACAGAAACCATGTTTAATTAAATGGGATGATAAATGTGGAAAGCTGTAACAAGTAGAATTCCTTACTATTTTAAATCTGTAATAATTTTATTTTGCCATAATCTGACCATCAGTCGCAAGGCCAAACAATTTTAAGTTGGCCTTGCAATGGGGTGGACCTGAAGGCCTATATCTAATTTCAAATGAATTAATTTTACAATATAGTACTGGTTAAATTAATTAAATTATGGTTTTTGAGTCATGGGTTGATTAATTTTCAGATAAGCAAAAAAGTGTTGTGGGAAAATAAAATGACAAGCATATAAAATAGAAAATAACAAAGTTACAAATAAAGTAAGATCTAACAGTATTGATTAGGTAGAATAAACAGTATCAAATTAACATAACACTGTTTTTATTCTATAAATTAAATATAATTGAACTTTTTAAAGCTATAAAAGTGATTTTCCTTTTGTCTTTTGAAGTTTAATTAACATAATGACTCAAACATGCATTTCTTATGAGACGAACTGTCCCTTTAACAACAGAGAAGCGATCACTGACACATGATCAACTGCTCACTTATAATAAACGACTGTTTTTCTGAGAATACTTGCAGAGACTATTACAATATAGTTTGTGCGTATATCTCCTGTCAAGCCCAAAAAAATATGCGTTTGCTTTGCGTGATTTTTGAAACGCACGTTGGGCGTGGGCTTTTGAGTTTGTGCGCGTATGCGCACTGAAAACAGTTCACTTTAGCATCTTTGTCTCTCAAATAGTCTAAAATCGCTTAAATGTTACTGTAAACTTCCTTATTAACTGTATTAGTAACAGTATGTTCTTATTACAGCATGTCATGCAATATTTTGCAGTTTCACCATATTTACATTTAAGTACTTACAGCCGTAGACCAATGTAACTTAGCGATGAGTACGTCCATAATTCGTTCCAATCCATTCCAACAAAAAATATTTTAGGTCACTTTGCAGTGTCAGTCTGTGTAGATATGTTGTTTCAATTGGTTGATGCCTTACAATTCCACAATGATAGTTTTACAGCGTTTTGTGTTGACTTTACGTCCCGAAGGCAGTCGCTCTACGCATCTTCAACAAGCTTGTATGACGAAGAACACAGAAATGCAGATGACATCACAGTAGCGCGAGAGCCGTTCGAAAGCAGACTTCCGAATGGCTTCTCGATTTACTCTCGTGATACTTTGATGTCACCTGCCTGCCTGTCGGGTTTTGTAGCGCAGCATGAACTCAAACAAATCTAATGTGTGGGATGTTGGATGACAGCGAAGGGCGTGTCTACAAACAACGCGCGCATACCCCCCCTCCCCCTAAAAATGTTTTCTCATCGAATCTACATGATTCACGTGGGTCACCTATTTTGGCTTTAAAACGGCGAATTTCGCCGAAAGGTGAGGGATTTTCATGCCTGCTATTACTCTCATTCTGGCATAATAATCAAGGACCGCCGCACCATGGCTGCAGGACACGCAACGATATTACGCAGTGCCCGAAAATAATCCCCTGCCATTGTAAGTTAATAAAGGGGCTATTTTCGGCTGCTGCGTAATATCATTGCGCCTCCTACAGCCACGCTACAGCAGCAAAGTCCTTGATTATTATGCCAGAATTAACCTGACGTTGTCATACTCAATTCTAGTCAGAATTTGAGTCTGAAACCGCTCCGTTGGTCTGTGATTATAGGGCGTGTTTAAACCGAACCAGGACCAAAAAAAGGCTCTGCACTCGTACATCGACACCTACTATGTTTACAAAATTTCATTCATATCACAACATTGTGAGTTATTTACGAAGTCATATAGTCAGACTATCTCTTACCATTCGTAAGTTAGATGAACCTCATCCATGGGCTTCCGAAAAGGAGCTGGTTTTTTGGTGACGTGGTTGATTACGTCACTGTTGATCATCTGTCCATCATCGTATAAAGCCCTCCCTGACAATTTGATTGGTCCGGTAGATTTGTTAGAGCATAATAGCATTATTAACAGAGCGACTCCAGACCGAATTTCCCCAAGCCTACAATGTTGTGGGCGGGGCTAAATTCAGCGGACACCCAGGCTATGCCAGAATGAGAGCACAGTTCCCAGCCACATCTGCCCAGAAAATCACAACTCTCAAATCTCTGTCAGTCTAAGCACACGATGTAACTACAGAAGAGTCAAGTTTTAAATAGGAAAAATATTGAAACTTTGGATATTTTTGAGCGTGATGCTAATGGTCTAATCAGATTCAATGGACCATGCTAAGCCATGCCAAAAGTGGTACCGCCAGACCCGGAGATCGACTGAATGGATTCCAAAACGGCAAAAATCAAATGTTCAACTCCGGGGGAGCCGGAAAACAAGCATATCTTCAAAAAAAGTGGAGTGTTCCTTTAAGACATGAATGAGTAGAGAATGTGTGCATTACCGACTCTCTGATGTTAGATACGGCTCTACAGCATCTCTCAATGCACAGATTTCTAGACGTGCCTGTGGGCAGAAATACTTGTGAGAACAATATGGTGTGGATTTCAATACCTTTACATCAAACACTATGGAGCGGTTTCTCGAACAGGGCTTAATCCCAAACTGAAATTTAATTTAAAATTAAAAACTCAATTGCATTCAATTTTATTTATATAGCGCTTTCAAAGCAGCTTTACATTAATAGAAGCAGGGGAAAACACAGAAAATAAAATGCAAAATACAGTGGCTATGAATAAACTTTACAAGCGAGCGTATTAATAAATGTAGAGGGTGCCAAGTTAAGACAATGTGGGCTGACTCCCCGGAGTTGAAAACATCTTGCACTGACATATCTTAACATATATCAGTGCCATTGTTTTGTCTCAAGATGCATACCAGTATTGTATTTTGTTATGGTTTGTTTGTAAAAACTATTTAAATGTCCTTATATAGTGGTTTTTAAACCCAGTCCAGGAAAGTACACCTAAATATCTTAATAAGTGCAGAGAGATGTCCTGTACCTGCAGAGCACCATTTTTACTGAACGAAGACACACACTGCATCAGTCGACTCATTTCTTCAGCTACAGCCTCAATGATCTTCGACAAAACACGAGGAACCAACTCTTTGGAAACTGTGAAAACCTGATGGAGCATGCAACAGACACAACATTACAATAAGCATACAAAATGCATATTATACACAAATAGGGTTAAAAATAAAATCTTTATTTAAATTCTGTTCGCCAGATTGGATGAAGTTTTCCCACTGAGCTTGCAATGCATTTTGAGAAGGTCTTAAATGAAACTATATTTTTTCACAAATGTGTCATAAAGCAGCAACTCATTTTCTATCTTTTGGAATTAGGATCACCCACATGTAATGTGGTATCTGTGGAGAAGACTAAAATTTGACATTTAAGTGATTCAATCTCACCTCTGCGTGCACAGAGATTATGTTGACCAAAGCTTCCTTTAAATAACTCCTCACACCTGTGACAAAAAACAAAAAAGAAATCAAAATAAATGCCTTTCCAAATTAAGAGACATTAATGTTTTGCAACTGAGCATATGACAATCCAGCTGGGTGGCGGCTGTCGTGTCGTTGAAACAACTATGATAAAAAAATTACAATGTAGTAATTTCTTGTTCACATGTACGCACAGGGGCGGAGTGGGACCAAAAAATCTACCGGGAAATTTCGTATACCACCGGCCCTCCGTGGTAAAGAAATGTCTCGTAGCCTATTTGTAGTAAAACTAAGGTAATACAAATCGTAATCAATTTGCCCCCCCCAAAAAAAAAAACATTTTCATAACATTAATAAAATCATTAAATCATGGCTAATTTTCCTAAATTAGTAAATATACAAAATGATACCCGGTTGAAAGACGGAGATGCGCACCTCAATCAGCTATTACATAACATATTACGAGACCAGAGATGAATGTGCTCATAAACGGGAGTAATATGGAATAATTTGTGCCTCTTTGAATAACTGTAAGAATATTTCCTTTAAATATAATTTTTGTCATATAAAGTTTTGAGAGATAATAATGTTTTTTCCACGTTATTGCTTATTTATTTTAACGTGTTTGGCGCATTACCTCAGAGTGTATTTCAGTAATAATGCTTTTTTTCCGCTAATAATAATACAATTTACATGCCAATCCTGCTTCCTTGTCTTTTTATTCATTTCATTATGCTGTTATATTAAGTTATGTGGATATTTAATGGCATATGAGACGTTCATTGCCGTTATATTATCTCGTCTAATATTAAAATCATATCTGGAATAATGTGTACATCTTTGAATAACTGTAAGAATACAGTTCATTTGAAAATAATTTTTGTCAAAGTTTTGAGAAATAATAATGTTGTGAGGATATTTATATATTTCAGTTGAATACTCTCGTCTGTTAATATGGAAATCTAATAGAAATCTAATAGTAGGAAATATAAAATGTGATACTGCAAAGTTACCCTTCTAAATTTTATTTATTATATATAGCCATATGGAGGATAAGGATAAACCTTTGCAAATGTGTTGATTTTATCCATTCAAGTACTGACCACCAGGCTAGAGATTTTAAACATCCTTAATCCACACTTTCTATCAAATAGTCTCCGCTTGATGGATCAATTCGACCGCATATGTACTGAAATAAACAGGTATTCGGCGACGCGGCTTTTCACATCAAAGGCCGACAGGCTATGGCAATTTGGAGAGGGGCCGTTCAATAATCCCCCTATATTTTAAAAAAATCCTAAATATGGTTAAACCTGGCGAACAGGTTGAGCACTTTTATATAGCCTATATGTGTTGAGCAAAGAGGCTGCACAGTTTGACCAGCGGGAAGCGGCCGCGGGTAGCAACGGCCGCCAGACGGGTTTGCTATATAACTTGCAATGTATAACTATTATCCATTATCAGACGGGCCCTCGCAGCCTCAAAACACTACCGGCCCACCGGGAAATGTCCCGACTCTCCCGATGGCCACTCCGCTACTGTGTACGCATGTACAGTACTGTGCAAAAGTCTTAAGCTAGAAGTATAGTTCAGTTTTTATGCATATGCAAGGGTCCGTGTACACTGTTCATGATGCAAATTTCATCATCAGAATAGTACTTAAAGGGATAGTTCACCCAAAAATGTAAATTCTGGCATCATCCACTCACCCTCACGTTGCCACAAACCTGCACAAATGTATCTGTTCCGATGGACACAAAGGTAGATACCTAGAGGAATGTTTAATGAGCCCCATTCAATTCCATAGTATTCTTTTCCTACTATGGAAGTGAATGGGGCTCATGATCGGTTTGGTTACAAACATTCCTGAAAATACCTTTATTCGCGTTCATCAGAACAAAGAAATGTATGCAGGTTCGTAACAACACGAGAGAGAGAAAACGATGACAGAATAAAATCTCTGGGTGACTATCCCCTCAAGCTAGAAGTAGTCCTGATGTTGTGCATACACAAGGGTCCACGTACAGTGGTTGTGCATGCGTGTACAGGAAAATGTAGTATGTGTCCCAGGAGATGCATTGCATTTTGTCGCAGTGCACATACATTGAACGTCTGTGTACACGTACGTGTCAAATAAACTATGCTTTGCAAGGCTGTGCAATAAAACGTGCGCATACGTTTGCGTACACGTACTCCGAGCTGTATACACTTTATGCGCACCACCAGATTTTTGTATCGTTTATTCCAAACAGGTCAAAATCATGGCATCAATCAACTAACTACACAAACAAGTGAAAGCGACATATCAGCTACTGGAACAAGTAGCAGAATGTTAGATGCAGGAGGTGTTTATGAAAGTACACAAATGATTCATATCATTCAGTAGCATTTTGTCAAGTATGCATCACACAAGCACACGACTCACATGTGACAAACAGGACTGACTGAAACTACACAATCAAGACAAGCAAAAGTGTTTGTGAGTCTATGAATGCTGTGTCTCCATGGTGACGCCTTTCATCACTCAATCAAACACATACACATCTAGACACATTACTGCAGTGCAGGGGATGTGATTCAGGTGGGGGATACCTGTCGGCGGCAGGCAGTCCTTCCAGTCAAAGTAGCCGGCGTAGATGCCGGGCTCCAGGGAGCCGACGATAGGATCCGATTTTTTCTCTATGTACGTCTCGAACAGATGGTCATCTAGCTGTCTCACAGCCTCTATGCTCACCTGAAGAAAATGAGAGTTTTGCTCTCTCTATTAATACAAGATTCTTGTAACACAGGACTGCATGTGAGTGTTAACATCAAGCCTTCAAACACACACACACACACACACACACACACACACACACACACACACACACACACACACACACACACACACACACACACACACACACACACACACACACACACACACACACACAATCACAGACTTCTTGCAAAATGAGTAGAGTCCACTCATGTGTGTCCATCATTCTGATAAAGTTTAACTATAGGAAAGTACTCAGAAACCAAAATGGAAAGCACCATCTCAAAAGGGGAGATGTTTTTGGGATGGGCGCATCTTAGATATAGACCACAGATAGACATCTGTCCAGTTTTCTCTTTGAATGTTACTAAAAACTATACATAGAAATAATATACTAGCATTGTATTGCTAAGTGTGTGCAGTAGCTAGTCTGTTAAGATGTTTGTTAAAGACTTGAATGACATGAGCCATCCATATAGTCTATATGAATTTCTGATCTATAGATTATAGTCTCAATTTCCTCCTTCAATAAAAGTATATATGTTTTTTTTGCATTATTCACCAGGTCAGGAAACTACTTATATGGTAATAATTATTGGCACCTTTGGTAAATATCGACAAAGAAGCCCGCGGAAATAAATCTGCATTGCTAATCCGCTTGAAAACACAAAAATCTTACTTTTCAACCAGGTAAAACAATTGAAAGTGTGTGTGTGTGTGTGTGTGTGTGTGTGTGTGTGTGGGGGGGGGTCACATTATGAAACAAATGTTTTTCTCCAATAAACATTGGCCACAATTATTGACACCTCTAGAAATTCTTATCAGCAAAATATTTTTGAACTATATTCCCATTCATATTTATCTTTTTTTGTTTCACATGAGTATACATAAGTAACACAAAGGCCAACATTTTTTAATCACCTGTCACAAAGGGGAAAACCAAAGAATAAAGTTCTGATGTGCAGAAGGCATAGGACGGTTACCGGTTTTAAGGTATATCGAGGTTTTAAACAGTTCAAAACCACTAAATTGTTCTGTAATATTGTTACCAAGGTATGAGCTGGGTTTATACAAAATTTATTAAATCATTAAGTCATGTAATTAATTTGATGTTTACATTTAATATACATTATATATATATATATATACATATACATATACATATATATATATATATATATATATATATATATATATATATATATATATATATATATATATATTTAAAAGCATGTTATAACTTAAAAGGCTTGATTTTTTTACCTGGCATTTAAAAATAACACATTTTAGGTTGGAACGCAAGGCCGTAAAAACGTTGTATTTTTGCTTAAGGTTATCATACCGCCAGAATCTTATACCGGCCACGCCTAATGTGCAGCAAAAGATTGTTGCTCACAAATTAAAAAGCATGTTTCATACAGCCACTTAAGCACAGAAAACTCCCATATCGCTAATTAAATAATTAACAAGTTCTCAAATAATCTGAAAATGTTACAAATCTGCCAGGAAGATGATGTGTGTCTATAATGTCTAAATGCATTGTGAGGAGAATAGTTTGAGTGTCAAAAAAACTCTCCAAGGACCACAGCTGGAGAAATGCAGACATTATTTTAGACTTGAGGTCAGAAAGTCTTTAAAGTTAAATCAAACGACACCTACATCACCACAAACTGTTGTGGAGATTTTCAAGAAAAAATCCTCTGCTTTCACTAAAAAACAAACTTTTTCACATATTAAGTTGTAAGACACTACTGAAACTTCTAACTGAGTCAGGTTTTATGGTCGGATGAAACTAAAAAAGAGCTTTTTTGGCAGCAACCTCACAAGATGGGTTTGGTGCAAACAAGGATAAAAATATACCCCATTGTCCACAATTAAAAATACTAATGGATCTTTAATGTTGTGGGCATATTTTTCTGCCAGTGATCCTAGACATTGCTAAAACATCTTATAATGGGTCTTTTTGGATCAACAGAAAAATAGATCATGGAGCACAAACTGAAGGCTCTGACATGGTTATCTCAGTCACCCTCACCTGAACCCTATAAAAGATTAGTGGGGTGAACTGAAGAGGAGAGAGGATCTGGGAATTTGAAGGATCTGAAGAGATTTGGTACGGAGGAATGATCTCTGATCTCTTATTAGGTGTTTTCCAAACTCATTGGACATGATATGAGGCAAAATGCTTTAAAAAAATGTATTGCATGAAAGGGTGTCATTATGGCGACAGTATACTGGAAATTTCTTTCATAATGAGTTTTTTTTATTTTTAATTCAATGAAAGGTTTTGTGGAAGTTTTGTGTTTTTTACTAAAAGATCAAAAGGATTAACAATGCAAATTAATTTTTACATACTACTTTGTTCATATTTACCAGGGGTGGCAATAAATTGGACCATTTGACTGTATTTTATAACAATTTGGACCAAAAGTAATAGCACACCAATAAAACAGCCACATTAGGTGTCATTCATATCACAAATGCATCAGGGTTATATACAGTATTATGTAAGAGCCTTAGGTAGGCCAACACTGGTTTTGTTGCTTTAGCAAAGTTTTAATGACCTTACATATTTTTTACTTTTATGTTAAAGGAGGAGTCTATTCTCCTAAAAAAAAAATCCAGATAATTTACTCACCACCATGTCATCCAAAATGTTGATGTCTTTCTTTGTTCAGTCGAGAAGAAATTATCTTTTTTTTTTAAGGAAAACATTCCAGGATTTCTCCAACTTCAATGGACTTTAATGGACCCCAACACTCACCAGCCTTAAAATTGCAGTTTCAAATGACTCCAAACGATCTCGAACGAGGCACAAGGGTCTTATCTAGTGAAACTATTGTCATTTTTGGCCAAAAAAATAAAGCACTTTTAAACCACAACTTTTCACCTTCCTCCGGTCCTGTGATGCGCCAGCGCCACCGCAACTAAAAAGGCATCACCTCAAGAGGTAACGGATGAAGTATGCGAAACAACGCCCCACAGTTTACAAGTGTGGAGAAAGTGGACCATTCCAACTTTGTTGTATGTCGAATGATACTAATTAATGTCTTTGTGTCAGTTTATTGTTTAAAATGATCCGCAAATGTGCGTTTCATATATGTAACACGTGACCCTTCGACGTCTTTACGCAATTACGTGAGGTCGCACTGGCGGGTCACAGGACCAGAGGAAGACGAGAAGTCGTTGTTAAAAAGTGCATATTTTTTATTTTTCTTGCGAAAAATGACAATTGTTTCGCAAGATAAGACCCTTATGCCTCGTTTGAGATCGTTTAGAGTCCTTTGAAACTGCAATTTTAAACTGCAATAAAGTGTTAAGTGTTGGGGTCCATTAAAATGAGAGAAATCCTAGAATGTTTTCCGCCAAAAGCACAATTTCTTCTCGACTGAACAAAGAAAGACATCAACATTTTGGATGACATGGTGGTGAGTTAATAATCTGGATTTTTTTTAAGAAAATGGACTAATCCTTTAAGATAAAAACATAAAAATACATGAAATATTTAAACAAAATGTAAAAAAAAACATTCTGCTTGTATTCTAATACAGTGATGAAAAAATTATTGTCATGTAGAGTAAATTGTCCAGTAGTCTACATGCCAATTTCTTTCTAATCTAACTGCACATAGAAGTATTAGAAAAAGAGATGCTTATTAAATATTGCATTGCATGCAATTCCACAATTACATTAATGCATGAAAAATATAGTTATATTATCAATACAAATTTAATTTGTGATGCAATAAACGTCTCCTGGCAGCTATTAATTGTTTACTAAGACAGCTACATTTCACTTCAAGTAATATTCTCATCTCAAAACCTTTTTCTCATCAACTGGATCTATATGATAACCCACGATGACTAGTCGTGTAAAATAAGGTCTAAGACCTTAACAATGTCACATTTATCTTCATCTTCACATCAGCAACATCACATTCCCCTAAAGCCCAGCACACAAATACACTCATTCACTGTGATCTGCATGAAAAAGTGCCTGCATTTACTGGAACGACCAACCATAACCTTTACTAAGGGCTTTCACCCACTCCGATACAGGGCACACAGTCACCTCATCTAAGTGTGTTTTGTCATCATACTGTGAAAACCCTAGATCTTCTCCTCAATGGCAGTGAGTCATTCTCACTTCAATAAAATTATTAAACGTTCACACACATGGAAATGCACCTGTATTTATACTGAAATAAGACTGAAGTTAAGGGGAAAAGGGAAGTGTGTGTAAATCGTTGTACCCTGATGATCTTCTCAGCACTGGTGAAGTTGTTCTTCTCCAGGTGCTCGGCCAGGTTGAGAAACGTGTGTCTCTCCAGATATTGGCAGTTACTGAGGATGATGAGAAGACGCTGCTCTGGACATGCCAAAATACACACATCCCAAAGGTTTTAGTTTTAAAGTAAAACATGATTTGGCCTTTTCGAATAATGATGTAAAACAATGTAGAAGAAGTGAGATTATGTGTAAAGCAATGCAATGATATTACAGATAGTGGATACATTTATGACCTTATTTTTAAAAAAAGGAAACCATAAACAAGACTGTGAAGGAAATCGAGAGAGAGAGATAGAGAGAGAGTGAGGGGAAACCTGCAGCTCTTCCACTGCAGGCAAGGGGAAACCCCAGATCGGCCGCTGCATTGTGCACTATAGCTGAAGAGAAAGTCTGCCATTCTCACATGACTCCTGCGCGTAATGCTTAAATGTTTGCGATGTTGCAGGTGGAAACAGTGACAAGCGCATCCATAACGGAACACAACATGTTTTCTCGGGAAGTGTTTTTCAGAAATACCAAATAACAGAATACTAAATAACAGAAATAAGTACTATTTACGTGATTTCAACTTTTCCTCTCTCTCTCTAACACATGTGCACACACAGCCTTACTTATAAGCAAAAGGGGAGTGATCACAAGGGGGAGGAAGCGTTTTAGGGTTATTCAAGGTCTCTTAATATCTTTAATCTACCAAGTGCCGTTTCGTTGTAATCATTTCAAGCATGCAGCTCTATTACCTGCTTTCTATCTTTCTCTCAATCGTTTTTATTTATAGGGTTTTTGGCTTTCGGTAAAACTGTGACAGAACTGTGGTTCTGATACACAAAGTGCTAAATTAGATTTCAGTCAGAGCCTTTGTGACTGTTTAAAACTTGTCAGGAACTGTGTGCTTCGGAGCAGAGTTTATTATCAGTCACTTCCTATTCTCTGTATTCAAATATCTACAGTGACAACCACCCCTGCAATTTACAGTGCTGAAAATAAAACGGCACATATATTGTGCAAACCACTTGACACATGCTGTGTTGTATATATGTAGCTGATTTGCCATTTTATTGACAGTGAAAGTAAAGAAATGACAAGAAATGATGCAGAGAAAGCAGAGGAGAAATCAGTATGCAGTGTGTCCCAAATTCAAACCTTTGCTCAGTGTGCTAACTGCTATGTCACGGCACATACATGTATAAGTTTTAGTTGGTCTAGTTTAATATAATAATGAACAAATTGTTCGTTTTTTATAGCATAGTAATGTTCAAATGTGTGTTATTGCTGTTAAAGGAAAAAAACAAGAGTTTTTCAGTATTTTATTACGTTTTTACCTCAACTTAGATGAATTAATGCATACCCTTCTTTTTTCAATGCGTGCACTTTTAATCTTTGTACAGCGCTTCTTGAATGTGTTAGCATTTAGCCTAGGCCCATTTATTCCTATGGCTCCAAACAAAAGTTTTATTTTGTGCCAACATACTTAATTACTCATGTAACAGGCTTTAAATAGGGAAAACATGGAAGTGTTTAGTGGCTTCTAAATTCATCCCTGTTTGGATCCTAAGGAATGAATGGGGCTAGGCTAAATGCTAACACATTCATGAGGCGCTGTACAACGATGAAGTGTACGCATTGAAAAAAAAAGATGGGTATGTATTAATTCACCTAAGTTGAGGTAAAAACCTAGTAAAATATTGAAAAACGGTGGTGTTTTCCTTTAACTGAAAGGGAGAAAAATAAAATGAGAAAGGAGGAGAAACTTAAATACTCTTACTGGTTTTGAACTGAAGTCTTCATTGATTTTTCCAAAAATATCAGGTGAAGCCAAGTCCACTGAACCACTGAAATAAACATGAAATACACATTAATAGTCTTTTTATTTTTAAACAATTACTCATGTTACAGTAAACACTTACTGTGAGGTGTCAATGTCTCCATCCGTCTTGGTGCTGAGCTGCTCCAGACACTTTATAAAAACCTGAACCAATCATAGTGTTACACACATTTCATTCAAGATAAATATAATTTACAAATCCCAAATTGTATCACAATACCTTCATGATACAAACACACTGCTCGCAAGCTTTGTCCTGGACCACATCCAGATTAAAAATCTAAGGATAGAGGAATACACACATAGGTTATTAATAATCTTTATCTGGAATGAAATGAACAGGGATATGAAAGTGTGGCATAAGGGTTTGTACATTGATCTCTCCAGGTTTGCACTCCATGGGTTCTTTAAGAGACTGCAGCATCTGAACCATGCATTGCTCAAACTGGGCCGGCTGAAAAAGACACAATGTTTCTCTTTTAACCTGTCAGTTTAGGCAAGAAAAGTCTATTATTAGAATGATAGGAATCAAAATAAAAGACGTACCAGTGACGTGACCCCTTCGTTGTCCACAACCCAGTCTTCTTTTTCTGCAAGTCTCTTCACATCTGAACCACACAAAACGTTCACAATTATATCACAGAAAACCATAACTGATGTCGACTAGTTACTTAGCATTTGCTAATCTCTACAAGGCTAATTATGTGTTCGATTTTGTTTAATTTGAGACGTATAAAAAACTATTGTGGGCCTATCTAATTTGGTTATTTTTGTTTTACAATGATTTTGATTATGTACAGATATGTCGGGAGTAAATTGGTATGATCCAAATCTATCACTGTATCGCTGTACTGTAGATGTGTTTATATATTTAAAAAACATTTAACACATTGCATTTATGTTCATGCGTGCTGTTCTGGGTACATTTAGGGTTAGAGTCAAGAGTATACAATAACATGTAAATACTAATTTACAGTTTAAGTACACAGTAGTGTAGAGATTTTTCTTGCACTTATCTAAGACACCTAAGTCGTACCAGTTATCAGTATGAAATGTCTTAGTCTACTTTGAAGTTAGCATGTAATGACTTTAACAAACTACTGTACTTTCATAAATGAACTTAATCAGGTTTTGTTAAAATACACTTAGCATACAAAGAATAAAAGTGACAATAAAAATACATTTAACTGATTAGATCATACGAACTAGCAAGTCTGCCTTGACTACAGAGCTCTCTAGCACCCCCTACTGTCCTGAAAACACTTCCATTGCTTCCATTAAATTGTATTTATATACTGCCTAATATTAGACATCTGCCACCTTGCTGTTTTAATAACATAGTGACATTGGTTGACCACCATTGCACAATACTCATAAAAAATGCAGTAATTAATTCCTTTATTAAACATTTTGGTAACACTTTACTCGAAGGGGTGTTCATATGACTGACATGGCACGTTTATGACGATTTTTCAATTAATCAGGTTTTTTTTTAAACGTGGTCGATTAAAAATCGATTCTCAAAGGCCACAAATCGATTTTTTTTTAATGAACTAACCTAACACTGTTTGATCAAGGAATGCGACTGTTTTGACTTTTTTCTGCATTCATTTTTCATCTTGCATCAAAATTGTATTGTATTCAACATAATTGTATGCATTCGAAAATTAGAGATGGGATTTGTTTTAATGTACCCAAGTGTACCTAAAATAAAAAAAGAGTAATATACAGGTTGGTGGCTCTTAATTTCTTTTTATTAATTACACACTTGTAAACTTATGTTCACTGTTTTTTTTAATATAAATAAAGTATTTGTAGAAAATCTATATTCATTGAGTTGAATTGAGCATAAAAATCGGCCCGAGAATCGAAAGATTACAAATCGAAATCGAATCGATCCAGAACTTCTGAATCGATACCCAGGCCTACTAAGTGTCATTCGTTTAATTATGTAATTTTTAGTGCTGGGCAAAAATTAATCGCGATTAATCACATACAAAATAAAAGTGATTTTTTTGCATAATATATGTGTGTGTACTGTGTCTATTATTAATTCATATATTCATTTCAGAATTGTTTTATTTATATATAATTTTTTAAAATGTATATTTAATATAGATTATATAAAAATATAAATAAATATATATAAACATGTAAATGTTTCTTAAATACATACATGAATGTGTGTGTATATATTTATACATAATAATTAGACACAGCACACACTCATATATTATACCAATAATCACTTTTATTTTGTATGTGATTAATCGCGATTAATCTTTGCCCAGCACTAGTCATTTTTAATGCAAAGACGGCGTTGTTAGAAATGTCTTTGTTATGACAACTTAACATTAACCAATACATCATAACTTGTCATGACAAGTTGACATTACAAAGACAACATAACTGACCACATTTTACAGTAATTTGTCATTAAAATGTCATTAAATGTTAATACTCTGTCAGATAGTTTTATAACAACGTCATGAATATTCTTCAGTTCATACATTTTTTTAAGTTTCCTCCATGTGTTTAACAAATAAAATCAATCATTCGTCTCTGTTGCATTTTGTTAACGTATTTAAAATAATTTGACATAGTATTAACATTTAATGGCATTTAATGAAATCCATTTAAATTTAAATCCATAAAGCTAGGTAGTTTCTTAAGTTTGATAATTATTCGGCTATGTCATGTTTATGACCGATTTATGACAAGTTATGATGTATTGATTTATGTCAAGTTGTTATAACAAAGAGATCTCAAACAAATGTCATCTTTGCATTAAAAATGACACAACTGAACAAATTACACTTAATGTATGTGCATAAAATCTCCTTTATGTTCATGGCACGTGTCATGTCAGTCTTATGAACACCCCTTCAAGTAATGTGTTACCAAAATTTTCAAGTAAAACAAGTCATTAAATACATAGTTTTTACCATCTTCAGTTTGCTGCAGTGTGGTGAGCAAGCAGTGCACACGAAGGTCCAGCAGTAAATCCTGGATCACCTGCAGAAGGTCATTGGGAATCTCCAGAGCAGACAAAGCCTCGTGACTTAACCTGAAACACACCATCCAATATTGTTTCATTTTAAAAGACAGATTATTCCTACATCACTACTACAAACTCATATATACACACACAAAACATATACCTGGTCGTGTGGATGGCCTGTGTGAGCCAGGCTCCGCTAAGCGGGGTTTTAGTGTCCCATCCTCCGTATTGCCTCAGTTCCAGCTCAGTAAGAGAAGATGGTAAAAGAGCTCCTCGAACTAGATGCACCAAACGGCGAGTCACTTCCTCAATCATGCCCTGAACACAAAGTATAAAAAGTATAACAACCACTCTGTCACTTTCCTTGATATAAAGACTTCTAGGTAATTTACAAACCTTAAAGTCATTCTGTCTTTGCCGTGCGTTCTTTTTTAACTTCTCCACCTGACCGGACTTCTCACCTGTCTGTGAAAAGAGAACATAGTCAACAAATAACACTTCTTATAATCATACATATTTACTGATCCAGTATTCAAACTGAAATCCTTTCATTCACAATTTTTGGATTTCAGTGCTTCTACAGTACTTTATTATGTGTATCTACCTCACTAAAGAGACTGCCGTTGACATAGGAGATCCAGAGTTTCCAAAAGTTGGGCAGCTGGCTGATCACCACATCTGATAGCTTCTCCACAAACCTCACCTGCTGAGGACTCTTATAATGCCAGGCTGAGAAAACATGACACATTGTTACAAAGTTACAAAGTCTAAAATACATAACACAACACATAACAACACAACACAGCAATATGCTGGAATATAAAGACACAAAGGTGGAAATAAAGTCCACAGATGTCCTTCAGATATACTCACAGTCATCTTTAGGTGTCTGGAAGCTTCCTCCTCTCTTTACAGGAGCTGATAAACTGATTCTGTTCAGGGCCGGGGAGCGATCCAGCTCGAACCCTGCACCACCCACTAACACAAAGACATATTTTGAAAATGAATGATTGTGAGAAAATAGCTTTATTAAATCTAGAAAACATAAAAATACTCCAAAACATGGTTGTCATTAGATTAAAATATCTATAGTGTTAAAGGGACATTCCACTTTTTTAAAATATACTCATTTTCCAGCTCCCCAAGAGTTAAACATTTGATTTTTACCGTTTTGGAATCCATTCAGCTGATCTCTGGGTCTGGCGGTACCACTTTTAGCATAATCAATTAAATCTGATTAGACCATTAGCATCGTGCTAAAAATAACAGGAAAAATATCGAAACTCTTCTATTTAAAACTTGACTCTGTAGTTACATCGTGTACTAAGACCTACTAATTAAAAGTTGCGATTTTATGGTTAGAAACTATACTCTCATTCTGGCGTAATAATCAAGGACTTTGCTGCTGTAACATGGCTGCAGCAGGCGTAGTGATATTACGCAACGCCTGAAAATAATCCCCTGCCATTAAAAGTTACTAAGAGGACTATTTTCGGCTGCTGCGTAATATCATTGCGCCTCCTGCAGCCATGTTACGGCAGCAAAGTCCTTGATTATTACATCCGCATTAGAATATATAGTTCCAAGCCATATCTGCCTAGAAAATCACAAATTTTAATTTTCCGTCCGTCTTAGTACATTATGTAACTACAGAAGAGTCAAGTTTTAAATAGGAAAAATGTCGAAACTCTTTGGTTATTTTTTTGGCGCGATGCTGATGGTCTAATCAGATTCAATGGATTGTGCTAAGCTATGCCAAAAGTGCCAGCGCCAGACCCGGAGGTCAGCTGAATGGATTCCAAAATAGTAAAAATCAAATGTTTAACTCTAGGGGAACTGGAAAATGAGTATATTTTAAAAAAAAAAGTGAAGTGTCCCTTTAACGTCATTATTATTTTAAAGATTCAAACCTACAATCTTTTGGTTATCAGCCTAGATCAAGTGCTTAATATGAGGCTGTACCTCCTGTCAAACAGTAGATGGAACTAGAGTACTTTCTTCCCATGCACGACTTTTACAAAGCCTGTTCTGTTGTTGATATACTGTAGACGGAAATACTCAATATGTAGCGTTGACGTCACGTTTCTCCCTCACACGCAGATACAGACATACAACCACTTGATAAAAAATGAGTGCTGATGAGTGCTGGTGTTGATCCAGGTGTCCAATCATCTTCTATGTTTATCTATGCGCCTCTCTACTAGTATTCCCCCATCTCTCTCTCTCACTCTCTCTAATGCAAACCCCCCCAAAGTCCTGCCACACTATAGAGCTCTGTGGACTTCCTGTTCTCTATAGGGTCACGACCAGACCACACACGGGTTGTTCTCTATCTAAACACACACTGACACACACACTAGTTTCACTCTTCTGAGTAGTAAAGATTTTTAGAAACCACCAATTTATTTCAAACCCCTAAAGAGTGTATGTGGGCCTTTCTTGTGCATGTACCTTTCTGCTCTTTGATAAAACCTTCTTTGCAGTTTTGCATCAACTGTAGGATCCACTTGTGCTGTGCGACGATACACTGCCACGCAGGGTCGCCTGGTGCATGCAGATCAGACAGATATCTGAACACAGAGAGAGAGAGAAAGAGATAGAGAGATCATTAGGCCCACTGGTAGTCTCCGAAACTTTTCTCAACGGTCCCACATCGTGTCACCACATTTGAAATGTCCAAAAATCACTGAAAATAAATGATTGTGGTTGTATTCAGTGAATAAAGGGGCTTGGCACACACCTGATATAGCGTTTCTGATCGTGTAGAGTAGATGGCGTCTCTAGTAGTTTATCCAGCAGCAGTTTCCTCAGTGCTTCAATCCGAGTCTCCACCTCTGAATACACTACAAACACATATGCAGGATAATCTTTACAAACAAAATACAGTAATTCATCATCTAATAGATAAATGGAGGTGTTTGCACTCCTGCACAAACATCACAAAATCAGTAAAAAGTGTGATATTTTATTGAATTGGTAAATAGTAGGAGTGTAACAATACATTGATATGGATCGCTACCTGGATTTTATTTCTAACGATCCGATGCATCGTGTTAAAAATCGATTTGAGGTAACTTTATTTTGACACTCTCTACGTCCTCATTCCTTGACGTAATGTCCATCTCCGCTTTTTTACCAAAGCGCACATTTTTGTTTATTTACTAGCGTCAACAAGTGAATGCAATGCATCAACAAAGTGGTTGTAGCAGCGAAAAAAAGCGAAAGACAGAAGAAGAGCGTGTCCTTTTTCAAATGTTAATCAGATGATTTTTTTTTAAAAGAAAAATCTCTCCCAAAAAAACACGGTAGCACTTGTTTGACCTGTTTGACTTGTAAGATCTGATGTTGTGTGACAGATCAAATGCTTAAATTTAACAGCTTTATTTTTTATATTAATTTATTTTTCCATTTAATAATTAAAAAAATAAAAAAAAACTTTTTCTAAAACTACCTCAGTGATTTGTCACTATTGCACATTTTGGCACAAAATACTGAAAGACTTTGACTGTTGCCATCATAAGCTTGATTTTATGTGACATTTTGCCCCTCATTAATTTTTCTTTATTTAAAAAAGTGTATTTTTGTTCATTTGTTGTTGTAATGTTTCAATTGGGACAGAGATTGTGCCAGTTTCAAAGAGTTTAATTAAATGTTCATTTTACATATTTTGGTTGCATTTGTAAGTAAAATGTAACTGCTTAACTAAACATGTAATAGAAAAAATATTGAAAAATTAATCGATGCAGATCGAATCGTAATCGCATTGAAGGAAAGGTTTATGTGTCTGCAAAAATCGTATCGCTGGCGGAGAAAAACGATTTTGTATCCAATCGTAATGAACTGTCCGATTTACACACCTAGTAAATAGTGTGATATCTTATTGAATCGGTAAACAGTGTGAATATTTCATTGAATCAGTAAATCATTTAACTGAATCAGTAACTGAATCAGTAAATAGTGTAATATATTCCTGAATCAGTAAATCAGGGAGATTTGGGGAGGGGCCACTCGGGTATTTGCAGAAGCGGCCCCTCAGCCCCACCCAATTCTCTCAAGTTTTGCTAGCAGTTTAATTTTACCAATTGTTTATAAGTGACTGGCACAAATAGAAACTATAACAAATGGTAAGTCCATAAAAGACAAACGCATCCAAATAAATTAATAGTTTTACATATTTAAAAATACAAATCTATAAACATTAAAATGAAATCTGGCCCCAAACGGTCCCAGCAGTGCTCAATGTACCTAAAATGCTCTATTTCTGTGCACTAATTTTGTACGTAATATAATATAAAATCTTTTTAAGTACTAATTCTTAAGATAGCCTATTCTGAGACACTATGAATATGAACTAAAATGTGCTTTTAACATACCATCTCTTTAAAAAAAACTGTTACCACTAAATACAAGTTGCATATTTATAGCACAAATTTTTGTATACAATATTTCAAATGTATGGTGTCTCAAAATAGCACAGATATGAAACATCGACAGGTACCACGAAAGCCATTTGAAATCAGACTCCCCGTATGATTCACAAATCGTTCTTGTTGCAGTACTCTGATGTCATCTGCTTGTCGGTTCTTGCGGCGCTGCATAAAGTTGAGCACATAAAAAACGCAAAACACTGACTCGCCAGAGAACTTCCCTGCATATGCCTGTGCCTCATTCATTAATTGTATATAGCAGGAAAAGTTCTCTCTTATTTTTCAGCGTGAGGCGTGCGAGTATGTGAACTGGCTAAAATGTGTGTTTTACAATGAATTCCCGAGACTTGAGAGCCCTGGTGTGATATATTATTGAATTAAAAAAACGTGACATATTATTGAATCGGAAAATATAAAATCAGTAAATAATATGATATCAAACTGAATCAGTCATTAGTGTGATATCTCAATGAATCAGTCACAAGTTTACACTGTAGATCAGTAGATGTTTTGCACCTTTCTTAAAGACTGGAACCTCTGTGTTCCCAAAAAGAGATTTTGCTTTCTCATAATCATTAATCACCACATCATAATCCCCCTAGAAAAAAAAAAAAACACAAACATGTAACCATTATCATTTTTATATATCTCAAAATGTGTGTTTGTACGGAGAACACCACCTTCTTGATATTACGCTCGATGTTAAGTGGCAGGTTAAACAGAAATTTGAATCTCTGCAGCACATTGAGAGCGTTGCGTGTGGAGTCAGCCTTGTCCTTTCTGCCCAACACTTCCTGAAACAGTGTGTCCGCCGTTTCACTCGCTCCTGAGGTGGGGAACACAGCGTTTGGAAATGAGCAAATGGAAACAGATGAGAAAAGTGTGTAGAGGGAACGAATAAGACAGCAGCTGATAAAAAAGCCATTTAATCCTCTGCACTCAAATGAATTCAAGTTCTCCAGCCTCTATCTTCTTGGGTGGTCAGAGCTATTCTTGATTCGTTCGGTCAGATTTAATAAGAACCAGCCCCCCTGACCACTATAAAAGTATGACCACGCTATCATCTTCACAGGCCCTGCTTGTGATTGGCTGAGGGAGTAAGCTCTGGTAGGAACTTACATGTAAATGTACATGTAAAGACAAGTGGTGCAAAGGAAGGGGAGGGGCTACTGTAGCGATGAAAGCTTGTCAGCGTGTGACTGGTTTATTTGTGCGGCCCGCAGGAAATGAGTGTGCTTATTGACCTACCGTCACACCGGAGAATCGACATGGAGATATGATTGGGATATGAGCGGTCTCACACACGCAGATGCAGAAACACACAGATGTCTGCATGAAATGTGTGGCTTTGATAGTCTAAATAGAATGCATGCTTTACTCTGATCCTAAATTTGTCTGAATTGTATAATGCTGCGATTCTGATCATGTGTTTGGTTTTTGTCTTACTGTTAAGAACGTTCTCTAGTCGCTGGGTCATAGAACCTTCCACCTTCTCTGTGCCATCTGATTCAAGCTTCTGATGGATAGCTGGAAGATAAAGGCAGAGAGAGAAAAACGAAAAAATTATATCAGTTACAAAGTCATTGAATGTGTTTATATGATTTTATGTGCGTGTTAGGGGTGTAAGAAAATACTGTTACATGCGACATGTTTGATAATACCATATCGTTAGGAAAAAAGGCAATATCATCATTTCCAAAATAAGAATCATTCAAGATTCATGGCAGTAGTTTTGTTTGGAGTTTACATCTTGACCACTAGATAGCATTTATGCATAGGAGCACATCATGCATTTTTTTTTTTTGCTAAGGTT